>NW_024040596.1:29978663-30368155 GCF_014851395.1 Micropterus salmoides
TTTTTAAAATATGCCTCTGATTTTATTTGATCATTTTTGTAGGCCCAATTTGTACATCTCATAAGGAGAGAATATAACAAAACAATGTAACCAGTGAGGAACACAGAATGATTTCAGTGCATGTGTCACAGTGCATTAAATCCATGATCTCAGCAACTCATTCCAGTTTATTGTTCCTGCACACCCTTGTGATACTCCTGTCACCATAAGAAGATTGATTTTCATCATCTGAGTCAATTTTCCACCTTTGTAGAATGGGGACTAAATCCGTATGACTCAAGCCAAGTTATATTTACTGGAGACCTGACATATGGTAGCATGGTGTTTCCGCCTCAGACAAACAAAGACAAGTAGGTCTATGTTTAAAAAATATACCACTATGTCATTATCAGAATTCTTAAATATCAATATTGGCATCTGCCTTAATAATCCAGTATTGGTCGGGCAACATTCCCTTAAACCCCTCAGGCAAGCTTGACGACAGCTCTGGGAACAGGTTACCTTTTATCGACTGGATTTGAAAACCAGACGATGCCACTGTGATGACAAACATTTTTGCAAATGTTGGGCTGCCAGTGAGTGTGCAGAGATGGTTCTGATTGATATGTACAAGCTTGGATACTCTCTAAAATACTGCAAAGGATTAATAACAATATGGTCTCAGAAAGATAGTAGGAGAACTGGGACAGTTGAAGACAAAACAGAAGAAGAAAGCAGAAGAATGAGGAGAACTTAGTGAATTTAGTCAAAAGAATCAAGTAAAAGTGGTTAGTTTTGGTTCTTCTGTCAGAAAAAACAGGTAGAAATAAATAACAATGTAAAATATATTAATTTTCTTTATAAATATCTGGAAACACTTGCTACTATGGAAATTAAATACACCTCCTAACTGGAGCTACAAAAATTAGTCAATCAATTGATTAGTCAATAAAAAAAAAATTATCGACAACTATTTTAATAATCATTAATGGTTTCAGTCATTAAAAAAAAAAGTGGAACGTTGCTCGTTTAATCTTTTTAAATGTAAAGATTTGCTGTTATTCTTTGTCCTTTATGATAGTAAATGAAGAGTATTTGGGTTGTGGACTCTTAGTTAGAGATGTCACTCTGGGCAATTATGATGAGCATTTTTCACAATTTCTTGACATTTTACAGACTAAACAATTAGATGATTAGTCGTGAAAAAAATCGTCTGCAGATTAGTCAATAATGAAAATAATCGTTAGTTGCAGCCCTCCGCCTAACCATATTAATTTGTGCTTTTTTTTTTTTAATTTAAGCATTATGGGCTCAATCAGACATGAATACCAATAAAATTTAAATTTCTAGTGGAAAATTGGGCATTAATCTGTTGTAAAGTGGTGGCTTTAGCTCCTGTAGAGTATATTTCAATCCGGAGGAAATGGGAATAGTTTTACAGGCAGAAGAATAAAAATAATTTATGTTTCCACCGCCCACCTCCAGGGGGCAGCAAAGTCTAATGTGGACAGGCCTCCGCACCCGGAAAGGCTGCTGAACATGTGTTTACACTGAGGTTAGCTAGCTTCATCTAACTTTTATATAAACTCCGAACTGTCTGCGTGTCCTATGAACAAAATGTCTTCGAAAATCCGGGACAACGACGACAATTGTGAAGGACGGTGTGCACTGAAGGAGGAGCTGAACAAAAAGGTAGCGTTAGGCACAACATGTTGCCGGAAGCCAATGCAAAAGCCACAAATATTAGCTGGTAAATCTGAATGTTAGAGTGAAAGTAATTCGTGTTGCTCATTTACAGATCAAGGAACAAAGGGTTGTAGTGGACGAGCTCTCCAATCTGAAGAAAAACAGGGTGAGTACAGCTGTGTTATAGGAAACACAACTAAAGTCTATCTGGAAATGACATATTTATTAATCTGTTTAAATGTGGTTATGCCCTGGCCACTATGAATAGTAACGTGAGTATTTTTCTATGTTTGAATGTACATTTTGTGTGTGTTATCTCCCAGAAGGTCTACATCCAGCAGAGGAACAGTAACATTTTCTTCCTAGCAGACAGAAGTCAGACACTTGCTTCATGTAAAAGTAGGTTGAGAGCTGGAAACTTGAATAAAGCTCATTTTAATAAACTAGCTCATATCACTCTTATCTCGTTAATTAATAACAGACACAGACCAATAAATAAATAAAATTTGATATTGCATTACTTAGTAGATAAACCTAATGGATGCTATTTTTCTTCTCCAGGGGAAATGGATAACATGAAAAAGGATCTGCAGGATATGTAAGACTGACCTTCATCACAGCAATGTGTGGGATCTTTTGTTTGTTGAGTCTGTCTCCCACTCAGTTTGAGTGGGACAAAACAGTTTGTGAACATTTGAAGAGAAGGGGGCCCAACTGGAGCCAGGATGTTACCGTTAGAGGCACAAGTCCCTTCTATCAATGTTTATTCTCTGCTCACGTTCTTCACATGAGAGGTCTTCTTACCCCTCAGCCAGTTCAAGACAACCCTGGAAATGTCCTGGTGTGGAACGGGGAGATTTTTGGAGGTATCCCGGTGAGGCCAGAGGAAAATGACACTGCTGTTGTCTCTGAGCGGCTATCATCCTGCAGTAGCCCTTCAGAGATTCTGTCCGTCCTGTCCGCTATTCGGGGACCGTGGGGGTTTGTTTACTACCAAAAGGCTGGAGACTACCTCTGGTTTGGCAGAGACTTCTTCGGTAGGCGGAGTTTGCTGTGGAAAGTTGACGCAGAGGTCAACGCATTGACCTTGACTTCTGTGGCAGCCCACAGTACTGGATCTGATCAGTCTGCTTGGCAAGAAGTCCCAGCAGTTGGTGTTTACAGGATTGACTTGAAGGCAGCGACAGAAGCTGGCTCTGTGACGTTTGAGCTTTATCCTTGGGCTTATGGAGGAAATAATCTTGTCTCGAGCTGCAGTGAAACTGTATTGGAGTCTGTCCCAAGCGGCTGCACTGCTGTGATGAACCAGTCGGGCCTCGTACTCGCCTCACCTGTGTGCCCTCTTAATACATCCATCCCGAAGTCATTAAATGAGAAAGAAATTCACCCAAACTCCCATTCACGTGTTAAGGACCTGGAGCAACTGCTTGCAAGCAAAGGGAAAAACGATGAGGTGAACAGTCTCATTGATGTTCTCAGTGAGGCAGTGAGGCGACGTGTTCAGTCTCTGCCTTTCAGGGATCAAGACAGTTCCCCTCCTACTGATGACCATGCTAGTGTTGCTATACTTTTTTCAGGAGGTATCGATTCAATGATCCTGGCTGCCCTAGCTGACCGTCACATACCTGCTCATCAGCCAATAGACCTTCTCAATGTAGCGTTTAAACTACAGGAGCCAAAGAAGCAGAAAGAGTCTGCAAAGAAACCCAAAAAGCCCAAAAGTAAGGCCACGGATTTTAAGACAGATGGCGCTGATTCCCAAACATCCAGCCCCTTTGATGTTCCAGACAGAATTACTGGAAATGCCGGCCTCAAGGAATTACAAGACTTGAATTCTCAAAGAAGATGGAATTTTGTTGAAATCAACGTAACGCAGGAGGAGCTGCAGAAAATGCGCCAGGAGCGCATTTCTCATCTGGTGCATCCACTGGATACGGTGCTCGATGACAGCATTGGATGTGCTGTGTGGTTCGCGGCAAGAGGGAGGGGCTTCATCACGGTGGACAATGACCAGAGGCCCTACACATCGACAGCAAAGGTGAAGTCAGACTTTGCTCTCTCCAGGATTCTGAATCTATTTAACTTTTTACCAATGAAGGGGATTTGTTGCAGCTGTTCCCTGGGCTGTTAAACTGGCATGAGTGCTGGTGGATAAACAGAGTAATTACATCATAAATGTATTTCTTTTCTTACTGATCCATTGCACTTACAACATGTTTCACAATCCTTAACAACCACATTGCCCTGCATTTCTGTGTTGCTACGTCACGACTGCAGGTCATTTTGACCGGAATCGGAGCAGATGAGCAGCTAGCAGGTTACTCCAGGCACAGAGTCCGATTCACTTTGTCGGGGCACGAGGGACTGATCCAGGAACTGGGCATGGAGCTGGGCAGGATCTCCTCCAGGAATTTGGGCAGAGATGACAGAGTGATAGGGGATCATGGGAAAGAGGCTAGGTAAGTGTGTCAGGTACCAACCATATGTTAATAGAGCCTAAATCCATGTCTTTAAATTTTGAAGGCAATTAATGTGCCCTGTGGAGCTTATTTTTAATTAAGCAAGTTATGTTGTGTGTATATATGTATTTCGTTTTAGTATTCACTGTGCATCCCTGAGGCTTATCAAAGGAGCAGAGTGCATTTTCCTCATCCTTAAACATTTGAAAAGCTGATAGAACATCGTGCATTTTTCATCAATGTGCTTGTCAAGATTTCATAGCTTGCAGTTTTCTTCTTCAGTGCCTTTGTTGGTGCATTGCTACATGTCTGTGTTACCGCCACCTACTGTCAATCAGCAGAATAACGTGAAAATAACCACCTGTGCCTTTTGTGCGCAATACAAACAAAAAGGGAACCCACTCATAAAACCATTGTTCCAAAAACTCCATGAGTACACTATTTTTTAATTTGCAAGAATCATTTTTTATTGACTTGATGAATCATTTCTTCATTAGTATTTGGTATGTACCTCGAAGCATAGAACATACAAGTTTGACAGCTTAAATGGTTTGTATTAATCAAAAACAGGGGGAAGCAGAATCCAAAAACTGGGCTTAAGGACATTTTAAAAGCACAGGTGTTATGAATCTGTTCAAGTGTCCCAGGAAGCCATGACAGTGAGCGAGTGCACACGATAGAACCAGGACCCTGAAACTGAAGGAGACATGTCTATGTAAAAGGCCTGTTATGTTGGACAGAGGAGGAAGCAGGATGATGCAGGGTGAACGGTAGAAACTGTAAGTTACTGTGATTGTGTCTGTACTTTGTTTCTGCTCATGGTTCAACCACAGGTGTTTGGACTTACTGTGCCTTAATCAGACCTTGTGTCAGGCATCTCTCGATAGCTTTGTTGCACCTGCCAGGGTGCAACAAATTCCACCTTTTGTTACCATTATTCAATAGTACGAAGTCCCGTGACCTAATTCTCAGCACAGCTCCACCCACCTTTGCCCTGAGCAGAGTCTAATCAGCCAGTGAAAACAGCTTCACGTCAGTAGCTTTCATTGGAACCCTTTTAAAAAAAACTAATCAAAATAAATTGTCAAATCATTGACAGTGTGTTCTGCGGAACCATCCAGAAAGATGGGGACATTGTTTCCGGAGAGATGATGTTGTTTTGCAATCACAAATATCAATGCTGTGAGCTCCACAGATCAAATTCCATTCACCTCTCATTGATCAGGGTTGAGTATTTACAAATAGTAGTGTCATCTGCAGATTTCCCTACTTGGATGAGGACGTGGTGAGCTACTTGAATTCTCTGCCTGTGTGGGAGAAAGCAGATCTGTCCCTTCCTCGAGGCGTCGGGGAGAAACTCCTCCTGAGACTGACAGCGAAGCAGCTGGGCCTCGGCCAATCAGCTGTCCTGCCCAAGAGAGCCATGCAGTTTGGCTCCCGCATCGCAAAGATGGAGGACAAACGTGAAAAGGCCTCTGACAAATGCACAAGACTCCTCACTGGGTAGACAAATCCAGATTGTAATGAAAAGAATATAAAAATCTTTTTAATAGCACATTATTATAAAATTACATTCAACTAATATTCAAAGGCATATTTACAATTTAAATCTTGATTTTAATGTTACATACAGATTCTTAGGGATTTAGATAGTTTTTGTACTCGTCTTTGATCATAATAATAAATATGGTGTTTCCTGTGTTCTCTACACCATGTAAGTCTCAAGATCTTGAAGCTTTTCTCTGAAGTAAAGGTCACATTCAATGTAGGAAGGCAAGTTTCCAACATCGAAACGGCCAGAAATCTGATGACTATATACTGGCTTCCTGAAAAGAAAAAAACTCATTTAGTGAGAAATACACTGCCATTGATTGATGATTATTTAAAAAAATCTATTAATTTTAGCTGAATATAAATTACGTATGTGAATATTATAAGACCCCAAAGGAACCCAAACAGAAAAGAAAGCTAACTGAGCTGAGTAAAAGCCAGACCTCACTCACTGGTCCAGCAGAAATTACCTTGGAATGAGCCAAGACACAAAGTTTCCTGGGGCGTCTTTCTCATCAATAGGAGCCTCCTATGGAAAGGTTGCGCATAATAGTGAAATTAAAAAACTTAATTTACTCTATTCCCATCAAATGTTGGTCTTTTGATTATTAAAGTTACCTTCTTTTCCTCCATGAAATATCCAACAGAGGAAGGCTTTTTTTTGAAAACACATAAAAACAGGGACACTGAAAAACAAATGGAAATGATTAGTGTACGTGTTGGGGCGTCAAAAATACCAGCAACTTTCACATAATGATATATATCAGATTGACTTTAAACATGGAAAATCTGTTAGATCTCACAATGGACAGCAGGATTGGTAGCCCGCCATCATTTCAGATTTAATTCAGAAAGAAAAATTTTTTTTGTAAAAATGTGTATTCATAATAATTTTTAAATGACAATGATACCTGATGAAAAGCGACGTACAGCCCATCATACTAAAACATTTGCCTTTATACAAAGTCCCTCCAGGTTTAGCATTGCATGATAGTTTAGTGGAGGATGTCCACTTGACTTTGATCTCAGGTTGAAGATGTGAAAGTAGTAGATATATACTGTAGCTTCCTTGAGGTGTGTTCACTTCCAAACAAACAAACAGCTATCGCATTATCGCATCTATCAGCTATTGCATTTTTACCTACAGTGCAGTCAGAGTTTAAGACACTGATCTAGCAGCATTTGAAACATTGACTGTAAGGATCATGTAGAGGTGGAAGCCGGGAATCGAACTGCTGATCTTATTAGTGGAAGACAAGGCTGGGTTGACTTATCGGCAGTATGAACGCCATCACTAGGGGTGAAAATCACAAATTATCACTTTAGTTTAGTTCAAACTGTCGTAGTCAGAGACTGTAGTTCATTGCCTTTTTTCCTAACCTGCAACTTGCCGATTACCATTCAAATGCATTTCATACCTCAGCAAGTGAACACATCACAATTCAAATGCACACCTTTTGGGAAGCCGTGGGATGGGCGTCAGGCGTTATCACGGGACAGAAATAAAAATGTCAACAGGAGTCAACAATCTTCTTCCTTTTACACTGTTATGGGATTGGGACAGAATGGGATGGGAGAGGAGTGAAAATCCACCCCCCATGTCAGTCTCTAATGGACAGCAGTAACTGAACACATCACTGTTCACAAAGCACTGAGTCTGACTGCAGCAGCACGTTCAGTCTGTCAGCTCAGTACAAAACCAGTCTATACAAGCACTGCACAAATGGTTAATATCTCACAGCGTTTTATTTATGACCGAGTTATCAGATTATGATTGTTTAAATAAGCTTTTAACAAGGATATAATGTACTATGAATCACAGCAGAGCTGGCAACGCTGCTCTCAGTCACCAGAGGAGCTCCGCCGCTACAAGCTGCTGACTGAGTCAGTGACAAAGGTTCAGTATTGTTGTTCACTTTGCAAATTCATTGATAATGATTTGTTTATACATGTACTTCACACCTGTAGTGCTCACTTTCAGCTTTAAGGATGATCCTAAGATCCTTGAGAGTTTTCATGTCCGATGTGCAGAATGTTAATAGGACAGGTAAACCACCAGACCTCAAACCAACTAAAACCCTAAAACCAGCAAGCCAAACCAAATGAAGACGACCAACCTGGCAAAGTATCATGAAAGATACAAAAGTGTCTGCTGAGTCTGAAACAATAGCAAATCACTGCAAAGGATCTGCAACCAATGATGAAATATATCAACTTGATTTATCTGTTCTTGTGTGGAAAGGGGTACGATTCCCACTTGTGATGTGGATACCCCCTCTAATTAAAGCCGAGTCAAGACTACAACCTTATTTCATTTGAAAAACAACACAGTGGAGCAATGAGACAACACAACAAAAATGTGTCACTGTCCCACTTTCTGACTGCACTTCAGGGGCAGAGGATGCCCTAAACTCATTCTTTTTAAAACTATCAGTAAAAGTTCAGGTGGCTCTCCACTTTTTCTGCTTTAAAGACTTTAAAGATCTTTTGTATCCACGTTGACAGACTTTTTTTTGGACATTATTGGCTTTGTTCAGTGTTTATGGTGAACTTACTGCTCTCCTCGACTTCGTCTCAGAAGGAAGAGGTTTCTCCTTCATGCAGAGGACACGAAGATCACTGTCTACCTCCAGTATCCCATATTTATGAGTTTCTGTGGAGATAGACAATACACAACTAATTGTGAGCAATGAGTGTGAGGACCAGCCATGTTCAACATTTCAGGATGAGATTCACTCCCTTCCCAGAAGGATTCCATAATGTTGCACAGAAAGCCTAATTTCATACTCACCCTCTTCTTTGCACTCGTACGAGAGCAGCAGACAGCAGTCCTCACACTTTGCCTGGAGGTCAACAAACCTCGCTTTTACTTTACTGAGGCTAAAATCTTCTTTGAAGAGGGTGTCACTGTTCACAACAGAAAGGGAGTTCTATCAACTTGTCAGAAACAGAACTTGACACACTTTCACACTTGCGTCAACAGTTCTGCTTGGTAGTATTGATAATGTTAACTCAGTAAACTTACCCCCCAATTACTAATACATGGTCGTCTATCTTGAAGTGCTTTACTGCAAGTTGCAGGCAGGCCACAGCACCAAGACGCCCCTGGTGGAATATCAAAGTTGGATTGATTTAGAGGTTTAGCCTAATCGCCGGAAAGAAAACGCTAACATATAATTTGGCCAATTCTGATCTAAATAAAGTACTTAACCTAAATCCTTTCATAAACTTTGGGGAAGAAAGACTGTAATGCACAACACTCCAATACTAGTAATAGACTAAATATTTAAAGTTATGAATTACTGTCTTAGAGTTGCTCAAAGCAAAGCACATGCTCACACTATGGGACTTTCAAAGGACCAACACATGTCACATACACAGTGATGACGGGGACAACAGGAACTGTAAAATTTGTGTTTACATCATTGCTTGTGGTCTGATCGCAGACAATCTTGACATTTGTGAAACGTGATGCCCACTCTTCAAATGCAGCATGGTAAACTGCGTTAGTCTGTGGAGAGGAGAACAGTGGGAAGAGAGAAGCAGAGGAACACAGGGGGTCAAACACTCATAAAACCATGTCCTTCGTGCCAACAGTTCTTAAAAACACATTGGTCCTGTCCTAGTTTGAAGAATTACATGCAGAATGGCTCATTTTAGAGTGTCGACGTATGTGCATAAGTGGATTATGATTATTGGTGCACTAACATGTAAATAATGATAATGGTATATATGTTACTGATTATTTCTTAAAATGTATTCATTTAGATGACGCTTTTATCCAAAGCGACTCACAATTGCTATAATATATATACACCTCTGGAGCAACTAGGGGTCTAGCGTCTTGCTCAGGGACACAAAGGTGGATGGGTCACAGTGGGGGATTGAACCCGTGTCTCTCACACCAAAGGAAGGTGTCTTATCCATCACCACCCCAATCAATTATTAATTAATTAACAATGCATCCTATTTCAAGGTATCACGGTAGTTTATCACTATACAACACAAGTCTGTATAACAAGTATTTCTAAATTAGTTCAAGTGTTTTGTATGTAACATCTAAATATGCAAAGCTACCACAAACTATTACTGCAAGATCAATGTAGTGGCGTCAAAAGTACATATAGTAAGATAAGTATAAAGTAGCAGAAAATGAAAATACTCAAAGAAAGTACAAGTACCTGAAAAATGTCCTTAAAAACAATACTTGAGTAGCTCCCGTTACTTACAACAACATAAATGCAGTCCACGCAGCAGGAGGCGGTCAGCGCGTGGACCCAGTGGGACATCAGAGCGCACCGTCCCACCGGCAGCAGCGGCTTCGCAGTGCCGGCCAGGTGAGCGAATCTCCCGCTGCAGTCGGCCACCACATCCCTCTGGAGCCTGGTTCCGTACCCGGCGGCGAGAATTACGGCTTTCATTTCACCTCTGAACCGGAATAAACGTCGCTCCGTTGTGAGCGGTGTTCCCTCGTTGGTTACGTACTATTTAACGGTTACAAGCGAGTAAAGCGCTAAAAAGTAAGGAAACATTCCATGGACTTGGTTCTTCCTCATATCGCGAGACTGGCAAGTCCTGTCGTCGACCAGAGCGTCAATAAGCTTCCGGTTGTACTTTTTCCCAAACTACCGGTAGAGCATTATATATATATATATTTTATTTTATTTATTTATTTTACACACACACACACACACACACACACACACACACCTCTCTCAAAGTTATCTTCCGGTGATTTCCCAGGTTAACATTATTGGAAACATTAATTAAAAAAGGACGTGGTGGTTAAACATAATGAAATCGAATAGTCTTTTAAACCCAAACAGTTATTCATGATATTTGTATAATTAACAGCATGCTGAATCATAGGGAAGTAGTGGAACAAACAGAACTGACCAGACAGTAAACCAGTGTTTTGTTGATTTATTTGCCAACTCATCATGACAAACGCATACTTTCATACACCGAGTAACCTGGACCCCCCCCCCCCCCCCTCAAAATCTGTTTTCTACAAATACAAAAAGGACAGAGATATTTCTTGGCGAGAAATCCTGAAAAATATGTGGGTTGTCTATTTTGAGTGCATTTGTTTTGAGCGGTCATTCTACATCATCGCTGCTGCTTCCGGCCTCGGGTCCTGTGACCTCAGCTTCAGCATCTTGTACTGGGTCCTGGGGGTCTGCAGGTTCAGGCTGAGATGCCTCCATCAGTTCCTCAGCTGGCTCTGGTTGAGGTGAGGGGGTCTCGTCTGCTCTTGCCAACTCCACCTGAAGAGAAACAAAATGTGTATAAAGGGCAAACTTTTTATTCAATTGTGGATTGCAAAAATTAAGAATACTCCATTCTTGATGTAAAAGGTGTGATTAAAAATAAATAGACTTTTAGTTTGTCACGGTGCAAAAACGTTATGCTAAGTTAATCATACCTGGGTAACAGTGTCAGTTTCCTCCTGTATCACTGGATGAGACTCTTCTTGCTCCATTGGTTCTTCCTCATCTTTCGCGACAGCTGGGTGCTGTTGGACTGGCGCCTCGGGCTCTTTCAGAGCCACAGTGGGAGCCTCTTCTTCAAGTGGGGCAGGAACTGGTTCTATCTGTGTGATAAAAAGAGAAAATGACAAAAACAAATAAATACATTAATTGTTTTATTGAGATCATATCAAAAAGTGGCGCCAAATAAATGCATATACAATACTTTAAGGAAGAACTGGCTGAACAGGAAATACTGAAAGCAGTGTTAAAAACACAAGATGTTCATTTATGTGATACTAATTAACACAGACAATTCAAGTTAATTATAATGCCCCAGTCACTGAAGGATGTTAGGGAAAAGTGTGCAACAGGTCTTTCTGAATCATGTTTATATCTTCATCAGTTACCTCTTTCTCCACGACAGGCTCCACAGGTTTTGGCTCTGGTTTTTTATTTGCTTCCAGGACCGACATGATGGAGGCAGATATGTGAGCTTGCTGTTACAGAGAAAAACAGAGGCTTTTGGTACATAAAGGAAATCCCCAAAGTAGTACCATTTTTGGACTGTAAATGAATCCAGTAAGCTTGGATAAAAGCTCTTACCTGATGAGTTGTGAAGGAGTGGACATGCTGTAGAAGAGGCTCTCTCATCTCCGGACAGCGTTCAAACACGCTCGTCAGTTGTGCGGGCGGCAGCTGGAGGAGCACGCTGTACGACTGCGGCTTCGTCCTCTGGCAGCACTTCACAAATCCTTCCCACACCTTGGGATACTTCCACACCTACAGCAACCAATGTTAGAGAAAATGGTGATAACGGTGAAATATGGTGATCGATATTAATTAGCGCACAAGTACAACTTAATTGCTGAGTTTCTCGGTTTCTCCCCTCTGGTATTGGTTGTAATAAGATCTTGTCTATTGCATCAGGTAGTAGACAGAAATGTCAGTTATTTTAGGAGAGATGATGACAAAAATAAATTCCGAGACATCAATAACTAGAAAAACCATGAATAATTGGCTGTAGTTTGGTGCTGACCTGCTTAACAATGAGGCGGGACAGGATGTTCATAACAAAGCCTCCCAGTCTGGGATTCATGGTGAGAGACTGGATGACGGTACGCATGAGCAGCATGGGGAGGGGATTCTGCTCCATTAGCTGCTGCATCACCACCGCCAGAACCTCCGACGTGTACACATTCCTCTCCGCAAAGCACAGGTTGGTAGCTGTAGTGCGCACAAAGAACATTTTCAGTTCCAGCTGTCGAACATATGCAACTGAAGATCATATCTAAAAAAATAAAAATGTGTGCCTGGCCCTGCATAATTTCATTTATTTTACAGATCCAAGCCCATTATACAGTTGATAATGAACCATTTAAGAAGAACAGAGAACAGAACCTACACTGAATAGCTGATGTGTTCACTGACCTCTGTCTATCTATGACTGACATATTTCAACATCTAGGAACTGCGTTGCCATGACAGTGTTTCCCCACAGGAAGAAAATTTTGTACATTTTAAAGTTAAATGCATTAATTTGGTGCAAAATTAAGAGGCTATCTATGAAGAACTTTGCACGATTGTAAACAATGTGTGCTCTAATAAACTAATCATAAACCCATTGTAGAGCTATAAATGGTGATGAAACAGTGACAAAAGTCAACAAATTTATTTAATGTTTTTCCAGAAACCCTAAATCAAAGAACAGAAGATAGAATAAGTAATTTCCCAAACATTTTATTGTTTTTTTTTTTTTACTTTTATTGGACACATGTAATGTGTTTTATATTTTCTGGGAATATAATCCAATTAATCTATTTCCATCCTGTATAGACACCTTATTTTGAAAACCGGGCGTTGTGCGTGTCCCACGCTAAGTCCGACCCAACTTGCAAAGAGAGAAACTGACAGGATAAAGTCACTAACCTGCCTGTCAGCTGGCTCTGGGCCGTTTCAGTGGATTTACCATGAAGGCTCGAATATGTGTGCACTCCAAATTTAGGCGCGGCTAGCTTAATCGCTTTCTCACAAACGAGTGACAGAAACAGACCGTTAACCATTGCCGTTAACGTTATCGTAGTTACCTCAAAATAAAAGTGGTTGTCTCGAGTCGAATGCCAAAGTGTGTGAGCGTGCAAGCTTACAGCAGCGGCGCAAAACAACATTACAACATCTGATCTGGTTCATTTTGAAACTATGGCGGAGCAAACTACAGTAGACTATGGAGGGCCCGCCATGGTCTTGTTAATTAATGGGAAACACTGCATGAAATACACTATATTATTTATTTCCGCTTGTTTATGCCAGCAATGTCATGACTGCAGGATTTGGGTTCAAGTGATGAGTGCATCACTCACCCCAAAACATTGAAAAGCTAACTCAGAGGCTAACCTGCGTAAATATCACAAAACAATTTGGTAGTTGTTGTAGGAATCAAACTCTGAAGCCTGGAAAAATACCCCAAAAAGGGGCAACATTACAAAAAGATTAGAGCAACAACAGATTGAAAGCCAACTGCTGGTAAGCTGTTTAATTAACTTACTGTTAAACTTAGCGTAATCACTGAACACTGACCTTTGATGATAGACTTCATATCACATTTGGTCGAGTCAATGTTGTGTAAGGCAATCAGCAGGTCTCCTGGGGTGAGAGGCGACACCGTTGAACTTCCCTCACCTGAAAGACAACAGACGACAATGAGAATACAACGGAGTCCTTCACCTGTAAGAATCTTCCACAGAATCCTTTGAGAGAAGTTGGTATGCATCTTATTATTTATTTAAACTAAATGTTCTATTCAGTAGCTGGATTAAAACAATAATCAAGTATTAGCTTTTCACAGAATGTGTAAATGTGTGAGCATGGTTCTTCATGTAAAAAAAACGGCAGGATGACCTTCACCAGTGGAAGACATATATGACACTTACTGTGCTGAGTACCCAAGAGACGGTTGAACACCTCCTTCACTACAATCGGGTTGAGTTTGATCAGCTTGGGCAGAGCCTGGATGACTTCATTCTATGAGGAAAAACCAGCCAAACGGTGAGTAAAATCCAAGAAAGATGCCAGGATGCACTGATGCCACAATACTGGAACGTGTTCATACTGTATGCAGTGCGATAAACATATTACAAAAGCACAATTTGATCCAAATCAGTCTTCTATGTACTGTGTACACCTGACTTTGATTGTGATGAGTTTCCGAGGATTACCTTTTCTAGTCCATTAATGACTGGAATAAGGAAACGAACATCTGGCACTCGTTTGTGGTAAAGGTCTCGCACTCTCTCCACCAGCTCAGGGGATGGAGGCACTGAATGGAGGAAAGGAAGCCTTATTTTACATATCATCACTTTCCATTTTCTGGTGCTATTGTTCCATGTTTGGATACATTTTGTGCTGATTGACCTAGATCCTCCTGTAAAGATGAAAAGTGGCGTGTTTTACCTTTATCTGTCAAAATGTGCAGACAGCGAGTAACTAAAGTCTCCGCCCCTTTAGGACAGTTTTCAACCAAGAGCAGCAGCTCAGGAGAGTTCATCCCCATTCCACGGATCTACAAACAAAAACAGAACTTGTCAATACTATTCAAAAACAATACAACTCAAAAGGAGCTAGGCTTACTTTCCCACACAGACATAAATCACAAATCCTGAAACTGCAGTCTTTTGTTTACATGGCATTACAGGGTTGAGATTACAGATGTGAACTTTGTTTTGTTTTATTTGGTCTTAAACACAGTGAGAAAGTTGCACCATTTCCTCTTTGATCTAATTTACCATCTCTTGTGGTTAAACCACTTAAAAAACCCCAGGAAGAAATAGATAAACATCTAGTCCAGACTTTGCCCTCAGCAGATTTTGTCATGCTAGGCTTTCCAGGCCTGCATAACTGCTGGACGATACATGACAACATCCTTCCCCTCATACCCACAGAAACTCGTGTTTTGGAGTTATATCCACAGTGAGGGAAAAAACTATCCCCTGCTGATTTTGTCCATTTGCCCACTGATAAAGAAATGATCATTCTATAATTTTAATGGTAGGTTTATTTGAACAGTGAGAGATAGAATACCAAAAAAAAATAAAAAATCTGAAAAACGCATGTAACAAGTTTTATAAATCTCCCTCGGTCTGGGGCTCCATGCAAGATCTAACCTTGTGGAGATCATGATAAGAGTGAGGAATCAGCCCAGAACTACACGGGAGGATCTTGAGAATAATCTCAAGGCAGCAGGGACCATAGTCACCAAGAAAACAATTGGTGACACACTACGCCGAAAAGTACTGAAATCCTGCAGCAAGGTCCGCCAGCTCAAAAAAAGCACATGTACAGGCCAGTCTGAAGTTTGCCAATGAACATCTGAATGATTCAGAGGAGAACAGGTGTTTGGAGAAGGAGGAATGCTGCCTATGACCCCAAGAATACCATCCCCACCGTCAAGCATGGAGGTCGAAACATTATGCTTTGGGGGTGTTTTTCTGCTAAGGGGACAGGACAACTTCACCGCATCAAAGGGACGATGGACGGGGCCATGTGCCGTCAAATCTTGGGGGAGATCCTCCTTCTCTCAGCCAGGGCATTGAAAATGGGTCGTGGATGGGTAATCCAGCATGACAATGACCCAAAACACACGGCCAAGGCAACATAGGAGTGGTTTAAAAAGAAGCATATTAAAAAAAAATCTGTGGAGGGAGCTGAAGGTTCCAATTGCCAGACGTCATCCTCGAAACCTTAATGATTTAAGAGAAGATCTGCAAAGACGACTGGGACAACATCCCTCCTGAGATGTGCGCAAACCTGGTGGCCAACAAAACGTCTGACCGCTATGATTGCCAACAGTAGTTTTGCCACCAAGGACCAAGTCATGTTTTGCAGAGGGGTCAAATACTTATTTCACTCACTGTTTACATGCGTTTTTCAGATTTTTTTTTTTGCATTTCTTCTGTCTCTTACTGTTCAAATAAACCTACCATTAAAATTATAGACTGATCATTTCTTTGTCATTGGGCAAACATACAAAATCAGCAGGGGATCAAATTTTTATTTTTTTACCACTGTATATTTTTTTCACAATTATTTAGTGTCACCTGAGCACAAATATCACGACTTTCACTGTAACACCTTTAAGCCTCCTTGGTTGGAACTCAAACAGTGGGTCTGTTTTTCATTAATGTTTGGCGCGAGTTGTTCATTTTCACAAATACTGACTGGACTGCTTCACACCAGACTGTCTCGGAGGTAGAACTTTAACAATCAATTTCAAACTGAGCTCTTAGAAGTTTTGAGAAGAACAAATAAATGGAGCGTTCTCCAAAAGTGCAAATGAATGACAGAGTGAGGACATGCGAACAGTGAGGAGTGACTTACAGGCTGCTCTATTGCTCGAAGCACGCTGCGTTTTATGTCAGCGATGGCCTCGGTGTACACAGAGGCCAGCTCGTGGACCAGCCGATGGTTTAGAGGCAGCAGGGACAGGTAGAGGAACAGACACTGTCGCACAGTCTCTTCAGTCCAGGGGGCGGCCACCTCTGTCTCAACAAACACAACACTGTGGTTACAGGAGTGGAAAAGAATCCCGTCATGGTTTAAAAATAGTCGTAAAAACATGATGTAAGATGAGCAGCTGCTAGCCAGACAACACTGAGATCAGACTGAAATCATCCACACATATTCCAAACCTGTGTCTTTGTCAGCCCCAAAGAGCAGAGATGGAGGGTTGGGGTGGACCAGAAGCTGCATGTAGTTCAGGGCAAACTTCTCAATGTAGTCCCTGAGCTGGTCTTTATCATACATACGCTTCAGAAAAGCCAAGGCCGTCGTCCGCACCTGAAAAGAAAACACAGGAATAAAAACCAGTCCGGTAGTGACAGTGCAAGTTACAAATAAAATAGAATACAAAGAATATGGATAAGAAATGCTCTCACCTTCTCCTTTTCATGTGAGCTGAGATCCAGAAGCACGTGCAGATACTGAAACTGCCTTGAGGGCCGTTTGATGATGAGCTCCTTCAGAGTCGTCATGCCCAAATAAACCCGAGACTGAAGCAAAAGTTACAGCAAACAGCTGAGTGGGCATGTAGACATGTGTCCCGATACGAGAAGCTGTGTCTTTATCGTGTCACTTACCTCGTCCTCACAGTAGCGTCGTATTACTTCCAGCGCTGATTCTGTTATGATGGGAGCCTCCAGTACCAGTTTGGTGAAAAGTCTGGATGAGATGTAAAAACATAATGCCACTCAGTTTTGGCTGATATTGGGCTCACTTTTTTGCTTGTGTTTTGCTGCACAGTATCAGCAAATAAAGTTGTGTTTTACTGTTTTCAGTCATCATAGAATACCTAACTATTAGATCATGTCAATCCCTTTGTTTAAATAAGAGCTAGAGACAAAAAGCATGCTGCCAACACGTGAGAATGAGTATTTTGTCTCACCCATCCCTCTGCTCGGGTTTCTCTTGCAGGCCCGACAGCAGAGTGAAGAGACAGTGGTCGTAGCTGTCCAGCAGCCCAGATGGCAGCTGGCTGAGGTAAGTGTTGTACTCTTGGTAGAGGAGAGAAAAGGCCAGGTCACTCCTTGTCCTGATGTCATCCAGGATAAATTCCAGCACGTCTTCTTTCATCATCCCCTCAAATTGCGTCACGAGCCTCGAGAGGAGCTTCACTCTGACCTGCCGCACAGATGTGCTGTGGTTACCTTCTAAAACAGGCACTTGTTTTGTGCTTAATAAACAGTGTTACAGTGGGGTGATTACTTACATGGGACATCCCACTTTGAGCAATCGCCTTCTCTGAATGCAGGATGCGTTTAACTGCTTTGGAGGTTAACTTCTCAATCTGGGCGTCTGATAAAGTCTGGACGACATCTGCCAATCGAAATACTTTTTTTCTCCCACTCGCCCCTGCCATTCTGCAACACAACAGAATCACGCAGGGTATTACATCTAACTTACACAAAAGGTGCAGCTTAGAATACTTATGCCCTCTTAGTACCGGAACTAACTTGGTTTGTGCCGTAGGAAGGATGGGTTCAGGAAGCCTCTTGACTGCGGTAGGCGCCTCTGGGGTTGGAACCTTTTCTGTGTAACCTCCCACCACAGAGATCGCCTGTCCCAACATCACAGCCGGAACTTTGCGCTTGATGAGCAGGTCTTTAGCCCCAGGGTCCTCCTCGTTGCCTTCGTCTTTGCATGCATCGTCTTCTCTGGCTTTGCACTGCTCGAGTCCTGAGATCAGTTTAATTAACGTCAACATTTTGGGCAAGATTCCATCAAATTTGGTTATTAGTTCTGACATACAGTAGATCTGTTCATAAAGCTGACAAGAACTTTCAATCAATAAAACATAAATCGTTATAAATAGTAACTATTAATACCCCTACATAGTTTACATTTGAATAAATTAGAAGTAAGGGTAATTCCAGTAGCAAGACATTTATTAACTGCACTGATATGTCAGCAGTGACATCTGTTGAAAATTTTGTACGGCACATATTACTAACCTGGACCAATCCCAGCTGCAGTCATCTGCGTGGCCATCAGCCTGGCCAGATGTTTAATTTGGGCTTCAGTGCCCGCTGACTCAACAGGTGTGTATGTGGCCTGGAAGGACGCTGGCATGATATCGGGCAGATACACCATGCTGATGAGCACCTAACCAACCAGAGAGAGATATAAGCTGTCAGACAGTCAGCTTAAAAGGAAAGAAACAAAGAAAAAAAAAAGGCCACTGTTGCTAACCAAGTTGGCTACGTTCTCCGGGTTGAGCAGTGGGTGCAGGAACTCAGCTGTGAGGTCAATGGCAGACTGTGCTACTGGAACAGCAGCTGGTTTAGGGACCGAGAGAGGGGCCGGCTCCTCCTTGTCCTCATCATCTTCAATTAGGGTTGGCTCTGAATGCAAAGGAACAAAAATACTGGGTGTTTACGATGAGCCTGCAGGTGTTTGTGTCAAACACCTTCTCTTTCAAGAATAAATTATGGCTGTGATTTAAACAGAGTCACCCTTGTAGATATGCCACAGTGATTTTACAGGTAGAGTATTCTATAAAGCAGGAAATGTCTAAAAAGCTGCAACATCACAGAAATGTATTCACCCATGGGACAGAGCTACAATATTTTTGCACCCTTTTTATTTTTTTACAAATTGTAAACTTAGCAAAACCAGAAAACCCACCAGATAATTTCTGTTAATATCTATACCTCCAACAATGCAGTCTAATGACTATATATTAAATCAGAATGTCTGTGACTGATACTCACCCATCTTGACCTTTTTCCCCTCTGTGTATTGTTCATGGCGAGGCCTTTTGCGCTGCTCACGCAGTGCAGGTGTAGAGCGGGTTATTTCACTCTGAGGCATCCCCAGGTCCAGCAGCAGAGTGCTAATTTGACCCTGGAACTCCACGCTGCAGGGATGCTTGAGGACCGCCACCAAGTGCAGCTTCAGATTCTTTCGTACACTGCTGACCTGAGACTTGGCCAGAGTGGGTGGCAGGTTTGCTAAAAACGTTCAAGTATACAGAGGAAAAAGTAAAATGTTATTCCTATGTAGAGTCAAATTATGTAATGAGCGCTAAGGTTGGCACAGAAAGGATAACACTTGTTTAAAGTGGCATTTTGTGATTGGGGACGTGACACAACACTGGCTCAGAAGCCCTTACCATGCAATGTCTCATATGCCTGCACCACCTCTGACATGAACATTGGCCTCTGACGGGCGATAGTGGCCAAGGAGCCAAGTGCTGTGGTGAGGTTAATGCTGGAAATGGCAGGGTGGACCATGAACTTCAGCAGCTTCTCCAGTGCAGTCTTACCCTCTTCACACAAAACATCTGTCGATTCAAACAGCACCAAGATATCACTTTTAAAACATGAGCTTAGATTGGACTAAAAAAATAAATAAACCTTGTTGACACATTATGTTCTCACAACAGGACTCTAATATCCGTACCGTAGCGAATGTATAAGTGATCTTTGGGAACTTTGTCCAGGCTGATGTCACCCTCCTGCCGCTTGGGGACGTCAGAGTCTGACGTCCGCGCTGACAGAGTGATGATTAAAGATTCTGTGAACTTGATGGCGTGAGTGCGAACGCCGTCATTCTCAGAGTCCAGCAAGGCAAGAACATCCCCTTTCATCTGTGTGACCAGATCCCAGCATGCCTCCTGCCTCTCTGATACTGCTTTAGAGCGCACCAACCACTGGCAAGAAAGAGGCAGAAGAGTAAAGGGTGTGAAAACCCAACAGATAAGCGGTAGGGATTTTGTTTTGTTGGATATTCCTATAATAAAAACAGACTACATCAGATCTGCAGCATTTACTTGTCGGGCTAAAGCGCACAAATGCAACTGTAAATAAGAATATTTCATAAATGAGGCCTGTATTTACCTGCAGAGTAACTTTGTACAGCTGGGTGAGAGTGAGGATGGCTTTCTTCACCACGTTCACACTTTCATCCCTCAGCAACATGTTCAGATTGGCGATGAGTCTAAGAAGGAGCTCATTATCCCGTTTACTGGAAAAGACATAAAAAAGAAAAACATAAGGGAAAAGGTGCAAAACATTTTCTTACACAAACGTGAAACAACTGGAGAGTGGAAGACATGTCTGCCGATGACTCACCATGCCTCCTCTATGAAACCAATGACAAACTTTCTCACTTCGATAGACTTGTCAGTCTGAAAGGCGATTATCTCCTGCAGGATGAACAGACCAATGGAAGCAGAGGTATGATTCAAATTTACTGCCAGGTTGATATAAGTCTACCGCACAATGTGCCATTTAATGCTGAATCCAGCTTATGTATTTCAGGTCAAACAACAGTTAAGAAAAATGCACAGAGCTTTACTTACATCCAAGAAATTGTCAAGAAGAGATGGATCCTTATTAATGATGAGCTCCTGGACCTGAAGATGACACAAGTTCATTGATTATTGCGACCCACTTACTGCTTCTTAGGGTTGTGGTTAGCTGGACAAAGATGTGCAACCAATATTGCATTCAAAAAAGCCTAACATTATTGTGAAGCTGCTTTTTGTTATTTCTTTTTTGGATACCACAACAGGGAAAACTTCATTTAAAGAGATCAGACTACAAACCTGTTTGAGCACTGTTAGCTTTTCATCTGTGGATATCAGGGCCGCCTGGTTCAGAAGATCCACCACCTGGAATAGAAAAGCAAACTGAATGAAGTTTTCCTTCTATAGCATTTATTTTTGTTGTCGCTCCATGAAAATAGACATCTGGCTGCACCCTAACCAAAATCCTACTGATTTTCTTATTGTGCACATGTAAAAGTGTAAGAGCATTTCTTCTCAACAGAAATAACTGACATTACAAACAATTTTTTCCACTTCATCATCTTAAAAACTGCCTCTTTCCACACTGTTTCACAGTGGGCACTGTTTTTTACAACACAAATTACAAGGTAAGAACAACAAAGTCAGATTTAAGGAGAAGTCGAGGTTTATTAACAAAGCAAAGTCAGTTTTTGTAACAGGTGTTGTTAGCAACCTGAGGCGCCTACCTGACTGTAGAAGCTAAATTAACCTGCAGCTCCACATGCCATCTTCACAGACACTGCAGCTTAATTCATTAGCACACTAATGTTGCTAGGTCAATAGTCCCATAGCAATACTTTGGGTAAAAAATAAAAATAGAAACAGGATTGCCTCCCTGTGGAGATATAGCAAGCTTATCCAACTCAGACGAGTCCCCGGGGTATCAACTCAAACGAGGATCCCGTTTGGTCAGGGATCCTTTGAATCCCCCAGGAGAAGCTGAAGGACGCCGTTAGACAGAAGGGAATCTGGGCTGCTTTGCAACTACTGCAGCGCAACCCGGAACTAGATAAGTAACGATTGGATGAAAGATTTTAGGAATCATTTCAGGAACGTGATGGCTGCAACTATTCTCTGAAAATCATGTTGTTATATGGATCAGGGCCGAACAATTTGGAAAAAACATCTATTGATGATTATTTTTACTGATAAGCAACTGTGATGTGATTGACGATATTGGAGGGAATGATCATTTTTGCATCACTATTCTGATTTTCATTGAAAAATATATCAAAGTGATCATGGTGTGATCTGTACTGAACAAAGATATTTTCTTAAGTCTGTAGAATACGATTTGTAGGCCGGGACATCTCTGCAGGACCACAACACTTAATTCAGAATGGTATTTTGGCACAAATTTTATCTTTCACAAATATTGCGTCTCTGCGATCACACTAGTCCATAATACTATGCAAATGCACTTTAAGGAAGTATTTTTAAGTTGACCACCAAACTTGTTTTGCTAGTTTGACAGCTGTATGCCACAAATCCCAAACAGACCAACGCTTTGGCTTCATATGTCACTGATTGGTTCATCACTAAATGATCCCAGCCGATAACTAGTCTCAATACCCAATGCTTCAGTTATATGAATATAAATCCAGATCTACTCTTAATGCATTATGATGTAAAAAGCTTACCTTTTCACTGGTGGTCATATCGATGACATGGGGAGTTTGAGTTTCCCCCTCCTCTGAAGAAAGCTCCATGATGCTAACGTTACTCTGCTTCCCTCACTATGTGGACAACATGATCTTCAAATCCCATTAAACAGTGCCACCTGTGGAGCACATAACCGAATTTATTTGACGCTTTATTATAACCCACCGAGAGTAACGTTAATCATAACTTAATCACAATGAAGTTCAGGGTGTTAGCAAGTGTCAGGTTAGCTGTGAGTTAGCGTGCTACATGGAACTGATCACACCGATTAACTGAAATGTTCATTAATATTTCTTCCCCATTAAATACTATCATATATTAGTTATAAACCATTAATAGCAAGGCTTTAACGCTGCATATCACACTCAACAACACTTTGTTCTCAGCTAGCTAGCACGCTAGCCCCATGCTAACCATCTTGCTAACCCTGCTAACATTAGCTGTTTTAACCAAATGATGACAGACATGCAATAATGTTACTTACCGCTACACAAACTCTTTACTCTTTAACAATTCCTAAATGTGATAGACTTAACAATTCAGTAGATTTAACATGACCAATAAGCCCAAGAACTCATCAGCCCACATAAATTGAAATCCGGTGTCACTCTTCTTCTACTGTTGGAGAATTCAGAGCCAGAGGCAGCGGCCACCTGCTGGACACATGTAACGTTACGTACATAGAATATTTCTCAATATTAGTTCAAATCAAAATGTATATAGTAACATCTTTCTTAAATATGTATGCCGTGATTGTATCATATGCCGTAATATAATATTAATACTGTTAACAATAAAGTGAAATGGATTAAGTTTTGTATTAACAACAAGTGAAATAGTTTCATTTCAAAGTTAACATAAACAATTATAATTTTAAGCATGTTTAATTTACATGGTGTCAAGAAACAATATTTTGCATATTAATTGTCAGAGCAATTACCTTTAGGCATTTGTATTCAAGGCGTTTCAACATTGAGTCCACGCTGCCAGAAGATGGACCCCTTCTACCCCAAATACTCAGTGAAGAAGAATGAAGAAGAAACTTCTGTATCAAAAACACGTATCGGATATATAAAATGTGTGCCTACACAACATGAACACAGTTCCATGTTGTTTGCTTTTGTGTTATCATTGATAAACTGTGCTTCTATCCCAAAATGATACAAATTTGTGTGAAATGTATGAGTTGTTTTCAAAGCTATTAAAGGCTCAATGACCCTATGCTGCTATGTGTTTAGTTGTGATGTAAATATATATTCAGTTCTAACGGTAAAACAGCAAAAAATAGTGTTTAAAACAGGTTTAGATAGACAGAATGAATGAACATGACTTTTATTTTTAAAATATGTCCGAATTTTGTGACGAGAACATTCGCCACTTTAAGACTTCATATCCCAGAAGTATCTGCACCACATAAGTGATGTCACCTGATAGTGAAGAGGGGAGAGGGACTGCTAATGTTTACAACCACTGTGCTGTCAATAATTTTATCGTAAAAACTGTGATTTTTGTCAAAATTCCAGCAGCGTATGAAAAGACGAGTAACCAATGGCGCAAACTAAATGACCTCCTCTTGCATTCAGGTAAAAAGAATACTTTAATTACGAATTTCATCACTTAATCAAGCAAGCTTGTTAGCGCATAGCTCTTCAACGTTAGTTATCTGAAATTGATAAACAAGTAAACGTAGCACAGCGGTGTTGTTTGCTAATGTTACCTACACAGATTAGCTGGACGTGAACTAAGTCCTGTTATTGACCTAGCGTTAACATTACATTGAAACATAACCTATAGCATTACTTGAATTACTTGCATTCCCAGCACGAAACAGTTTATTAGCTACATAAATAGCTAGCTTGCAAGCTGTTACGCTAGCTTTCAGGGGTTGAAGATGCGGCTCATATGAACGCGAGAACTTAAATACAATTCACACATACCCGTTTACAAATGGAGAATAGCCTGTTACCTAAGCTTACTCTTACAGCGTGTAGCTACCCCCCACCCACACACTGACACACAGAGTACAGCTTTATGTTACACTGACACACAGAGTACAGCTTTATGTTACAAGTCTTTGTTTCCTTACAGTCACTTGCAGTCATTTATTGATTTTTTTATTTTTTTTTTAAGCAGTAGCATTTCCACTGATGTGTGACCTGACATTATAGTCTTTCCGGTTAGGTAAAAAGGAAGTTCAGAGTAATATTGCTGTCTTTTGCTTTCTATTTGTGGCAGGTTTCTGTTAACTGTGAGTGCCGTGTCTCCTCCAGACTCACAGGGAATCTGAGCCGGCATCTGCAAAGAAAGTTTCTGAGTGTACATTTTGCTGGTAAACAGGTGTGTATTGCCATGTAAAAAAAGTTATCTAATAGTTTCTCTCAGTTCTGGCAGGATTTTATTGTCATACTTTGCCTTTGCCCCTAATTTACTGTATCTAATCATTCACTTACATACTTCAAGTGTGGTCTTCAGGATTTTCATCTAAAGACAATGTTGATTCTTGAACAACAAATGATCTGATGGACTTGTGCTGGCTGTGGTTGCTGTGTTCACTGTCACTGTGCTGTATGATTAGAAAGACCTTGCACATGATAATTAAAGTAAAACTCCAACTAATGACTATTTTCTTTATGGTTATTTTTAATATATTGCATAAAAGGTTTTTTAAACTATAGGACTATAGTCCATCACAATTTCATAAAGCCCAGGCTGACATCTTCAGATTACCTTTTCTGTCAGACCAACAGTCCAAAACACAAAGATCTTCAAATTTAAATGTTATAAAACAAAAAAGCAGCAAATCCTTACATTTGAGAAGCTGGCAGTAATGTTTATTTCCTGGGTTTGATAAAGGACCTTAATGATTATACCGTTGGCTATTCCTTTACTGTTGACTGACTAATTGATTAGCAAACTAATTATTTCAGCTCAAACTGAATTTGAAGCATGCTGGCTTTTTTTAATTCCATTAATTTAAAATTCCATTTTTGCAACATTATAATAATTTATGCATTGTATTTGTATGATTTCTGGACATTGAGTGTGGTAAGAGACACAAAGCCCTCTAATATTGTGGTACTTTCTTGTAGCACTCTAAAATTCTGTTGACTGTATGTCACTGTCATGGAAAATGCATAGATTAAGGATTTGTAAATGCTGGGTTCAGTAGTGAGCTGGTTTTTGAATATCTTGTAACTTCAGCATTTTTTTGTTCATCCCTACGTCTCATACCAGTGTACTGATGGAGTGGGTGTTCATCATGAACCGGATGAGCTCTCAGGGCAGCTCTGCAGCCCAGCGGAGGCGGATGGCCCTGGGGGTGGTGATACTCCTTCTGGTGGATGTCATCTGGGTGGCCTCCTCTGAGCTAACCTCAGTAAGGACTTTGTCACAATCAGTCAGTTTTCCAAACCTGCCGCCGCAAGGTGGGTTGCAGTAGGAGATGACATAACTGTAATGAAATGAGAAGAGAGAGAGAAGCAGTATAGCAGGGACCAGAAGTAGATAGATATGGAAGACAAAGCAGCAAACATGCAGCCAAAGATACAACAGCAACTACAGCCATTGGATACATGTTCTTGCGTTACAGATGCTCTTAAGAAGAACTATATTTAACTTAAAATACAAACAGGAGAGCCTGAGAGGGAAAACTGATGTTAAACAGATTTTGAATTGTGAAACCAAACCTGGGGCCTCATTTATAAAACTGTGTAGGATTCACAGCAAAAGGTTGAATACGGGCAAAACACAGAAAGTCCTGTTTAAGTCACAATCAACTCAAGCAAGCTTCTTATCCCACCCTTTGAACGCCCATAGTTGCCTATAAATAGTCAGTGAAATGCCCCTAATTTAATATTAATACATACTGACTGCATGAAGACAGTAGATGCAGTCCTACAAACGCAAAGAGACACCATCGACTCAATTAAGGAGGTTAGCAAGAGTTAAAAGAAATAAGACTGGCTTTATGTGACATAAGCTGTACACTGAATGATCTACTTAATAAATAGTGGTATAATTTTCCATACCATGTGTCTTTACAAGCATCCACACAGCATGTGATGCGTGCATCCTTCTACCATCTGAGTCACAGTTTCTCATTTCCCCAGTTTGTGTGTACGCATAGGTCAGAGTTTCCGTGAAGGAACACACATTTTCACATCACGACTGTTTCGTTTTTTAATTCAAAAGTTTGCCTGGATAGTGGCTCCCGACTTCTTTTGGGTGTACGCAGCGTCTATAAATGAGTCCCCTGATGCTTGAAAGCATAAAAGTGTAGACTTTGCAGCCCGCAGCACTTTAAAGCTATTACCCTAAGAGCTTCTTCCTGTTGATTCTTCCCACAGTACATTTTCAGGCGACAAGAGTACAACAAACCCTTCTTCAGCACATTCACCAAGACCTCCATGTTTGTACTCTATTTGCTGGGTTTCCTGCTGTGGCGGCCCTGGAGGCGGCAGTGCACTGGCACCCTGAAACGCCGGCACTCTGCATTTGTAAGTAGTTAACACTCACCACACAGGGGTCGCATGTTTAAATATTATAACTGCATTTCACAACCTCAATGACACAGAATCACAACCCATGCCTTCCATCAGGTTCATAGACTTGTTTTTTCTTAGATACATCTGCAGCAGAAGCAGAAAGTTGTGGAAAGCCTCATAGAAATCATGGGGTTCAATGAACATTGTTTTTGGTCTGTAAGTTGATGGTTTGAATCTCTCTGCAGTTTGCTGATGCTGAGGCCTACTTTGCACCCTGCACCACTGACACCACTGTGAATAACTGCTTGGTATGTGCTTTAATTGCAAAGAAAATTATGACTCTTAACAGCAAACTAGTTGACGGTGCTAGTGTAACCAAGTTTTTACCATTTGCCAGTGTTGACAGTGGAAGGACACTGACCAAGCTTAGAACGTGACCATCAGAAAACCAAAATACAGTACAAAATAAATTTTTGGGGGTTGGTTTACCATCAGTGTACAACTCTTCACTCTAGCAACTATAAATGTCTGACTCTCTTTCCCCCTTGTGCAGAGTGAACCACTATATGTTCCAATGAAGTTCCAGGACGTACCAGCTGAGCATTCAAATCGTTTAATGGAAGACTGTGAATCTTGTGAGTGCACAGTTAATGTTGTCTGTGTTTAAAAAAAATAACATGAAGCATATATATTATCTTGGTTCAACATTGTACCCCCCTCTGAATTTACTAAGACTACAGGAGTAGGTTTGACTGATGTGTCATTGATAATCTCAATTAGGTCTCATTTATAAAAAAAACCCATCTAAACAACAGAGGGCAGTGTTGAGCCAATATGAAAGAAATTTCAAATACTATTATTATTATAATATTTAATATGAGTCTGACCTTTTAGGTTACCGTCATACTTCTTTCACATACCATCATTATAAGAACAAATTTATGAACAGAAGGTCTCCTCTGTGTTGGCTGTAGTGCAATGTAAAAATGATTACACATTATCTTTGGGCTTTTCCACACATTTTATGTTGCAGTGCAGGAGAGCTGTAAACTGACCTCAATTTATAGAGCCGACTGAAGGGCAATGTACCTGCACAGTCCAAAGCCACACAGGTTCTGAGACTGTTTATTAAGGGTTACGTTGTGTTGCATTCATATGTTAGGCAAATGTGTTTGAAATGACAAGGCTTGTGTTCAGCCCAGTCATGAATTAGCACCTGATAAGTTTTATATTTTTTGTGTAATCAAATGATATGATTGTCCTGCGATTCACTCCTCTCTCCGTTTGTGCCTCCCGGCAGCATCCAAAAAGCAGCGGGTGCGTTTTAGTAATATCATGGAGGTGCGTCAGCTGCCCTCTACTCAAGCCCTGGAGGCCAAACTGTCCCGCATGTCCTACCCAGCTGCCAAGGATCATGAGACCATGTTGCGCACAGTGGGCAAGCTAACCATCACTGATGTGGCCAAAATCAGCTTCTTCTTCTGCTTTGTGGTGAGTAAAAGTCAGCTTTTGATTTTACGTTGCTGTACCAAGTTATAGACATGGTGGTGTGTTGAATATTGTGTTGTTGCATAATACATGAGATATGAAATATATTGAGTTTAGTTTAAGAGGGGAGCAGGAGAAGATAGCTTAAAGCCACAGTCTCAATAACAGCAATTTTGGGAGACAATGGGAGAAATCTTGATGTTATTATCAAATTCATTTATGTATAATAAATCCATAAAATTCTATTTTATCAAAAGAGGAAACCCTTTTACAACATTTATGTGGCATGAGCCCTCAAATAAATCAAGAGAAATATTTTAAGAATATACTCTGTGTTGTTTAGAAATAAACATTCTGGGCTATTAGCAGGGAGGTAATGGTACGGGACAATTTGAAACCTTTAGTCGGTACATTACGCAGTACATATATTAAATAAATTAACAAATTGCTTTTTTGCATCATTGTGTAGACTCTTTAGAATAAAAAGAATGTTTCATTTTTGAACATTTAACTTGCATTAATCTTTTTTGGCCACCATGGAGCAGAAAACCAAACTAAGCTACAAGCTGACAGATGCCCAAGCATCACAAATCACTGGCTTATAAAAGCCCCTTTTCACTGCACGGTACCAGCTCAACTCGCCTTTTTTGGTTTTCCATTGGGGAAAAGTTGTATCTGTACCTGCTACCAGGTATTTTTTTCACGTCACCTCCGTCGTGTGGTGTTGCTATGACGACCAGCTAAATTGAGGGGTACTATCTGTGGGTATTATCTGCAATGGAAAACGGAGGACGGTGGGCCAAAACCTAGTCGAGGCGAGTTGAGCTGGTACTGGTAATGGAAAAACGGCAAAAGTTGTTATGGCTCGTGTAATCGCATACAATTGCCTTCTTTCACACACAGCAGATACAGAACAATCATTAGCATTCATTTAGAGACTTGTTTCAAACTTGCTAACAAGTTTGCCATATCAACATGATGTGTTGATGTTGGGTTCACAGCTTGTTTCCGTTGATCCCAGGTGGACAACAAAAATCAGTTATTTCAGAATTAAAGCTCCACAAACATGTTGAATACATCTCTGTACAAAAATGTACAGATCTCTGTAAACACAGTGCAGAGTAACCATATGGGGACCTGCTCAACACCACTTGTCCTGTGTCTTGTTAGTATGTCTATGTCACTCTTTTAGTGTTATTTGCTAGTCAGTTAGCAACAAATGTGTTTTGCGCTTACTGGGAAAAAAATTGATTTTTGACACACATGAATCTTGAGCAGAAAGTGATGGTTTATGAGAGGGCAAAACGGCAGTCATTCATTATGTACCCTTTCAAATGATGAACTGCTTTTAATGTGTGAGTCATCCTCAGTGAGCACAGTAAAGTAAACTTCTGGGAAATATTAAAGCAGAGTATTTAACTTGTCACTTAAAGACCCTAAAGAGTTTGACAATTTATGCTCCCATGGTTTGAAAATGATAGGGAAATGGTTATTACATTTTCATTACACATTAGATTTATTTTTTTCCTGCTATGATTTTTGATATTATTGACATCTTGTACTTTTGATGCCTGTTTATCAGGTAGGTGGGATGGTATATGCCACAGTTGTTTATGTTGTTAATCCACTCCTGGTAGAAAATGTCACATCACTGCCTCTGTTTCTCTTGCAGTGGTTCCTGGCTAACCTGTCCTACCAAGAGGCCCTATCTGACACACAGGTTGCCATTGTCAACATTCTGTCATCCAGCTCAGGTGACACTCTCTCTCAAAAGGGAAAATGTTTTGTGGTTAGGTAGTGTTAGGGTCCGATCAGACAGAAGCGTTTTGTAGGTTCGAAAACGTTGCTAGGCAGCCACTGTATCAGCTGTCCTGTCAGTAGAATCAAAGATTATAGCGCCAGCAATCTGTAATGTTTGGTTTACCACTAAGTAATAACTGTCATATTAGCAGAAACTTGATCATAACACACAGGTCTGTGTCTTTTGTTGCTAAAAACATCTGCTTTAAAAAAGATAGACAAACAGAGGGCGCCTGCTCTGGCATTATTTGAGTGTGGAGGTGTACAAACACGCAGGGGACGGGGAAACGGAGATCCATGTGGGTATATGAGACCCTAAGAACGAGGAGACACCGCTGGTAGTAGGCTACCACCAGTTGGTCCAGTAGCTTCGTCTTAATGATGGTCAGTCCAAGGCTTATTTCAGGATGAGTCTGGGACAGTTTGTTGCAGTCTCCAGACAATCCAAGCAACTGCAAACTTGCGTTACCACAACTGAGGGTCCGTCTATCCATTCGTTTTATTGGACAATGGGGAAAAAAACGTGAATGGCGTCAGAGCTCCTTCGAAAAACGCAAGGCGCAGCAGGCGCCCAAACCGCGAGGTGCCCAGGGTGCATAAACAGCGTGCAGTACTCTCACTGCCAATAGAAAACAATTTTAAAAAGGCATTCTGTCTGATCGGGACCTTAGCCACCACATATTAATAAAACCTAAAGAGTACCCACTGCTGCTCCTGTGTCTCAGCTGTCACCTCTGTTCTTTCCTCTTCAGGCCTGTTTACACTCATCTTAGCAGCCATATTTCCCAGCAATAGCAGCGACCGTTTCACCTTGTCCAAACTGTTAGCGGTGGCTCTGAGGTAAGGGCTGAATGAAAGCGTTAGCAGATGAGTTAAGAAGGGCATATTAGAGAGTTTCAGTGCTCACTGCATATTTGCATGAGTGGATGATTTGTTTATTGTTATTTGTGTCTGCCTAACGTGTCCCCAGGCTTTACATCTCTATTCCTGTTTTCTAAACTATTAAACATCCATTTTGGGGAAGTTGTTAGAGCTTAAAATTCATGAAGTTGTCCTCTCCTTTGATTATGATTAACACAGCCAGTGTAGTTCATTCCTCCCAAATCCAATCCAATTATTGCTTATTATGATCTGTGTATTTAAAGTCATACTGATAAGAATCTGACCCACACATTGTAATTCTTTCAGAGTAATTTCCTCCTAAAGTGGCCAATGCAGTGTGAACACAAAACAGCTACACTATGATCTAAGACAGAATGAAATCAAATCTTATAATGCTGTTTTCCGTGGAGGAGCTGTAAATGTCTGAACAATATTTCTCAACAATTACTGGCTGGATTTTAAGAAGTCTTGTGACTATTCCTGGTAACAATAAATTTTTTTTGTCATGCCCTGACCTTTCCTCAGAACAAAATCTAAACTTTGAACCCTGTACATCTCATTGAATAACCTGACCATGGCCTACTGTGGCATCCTTGGTGCATATTTAAAACTGTTTTACATAAGGCACCTATTTCAGTTTTGTTAAAGTCTTTGTCTTGAAATTTTTATATATGAAATGTTATTTTTAGCTACAATGTTGTGCTTGTCTTGTCTGTGATGGGACAACGTCACATTCCCCACAGACTTACCTCCACACACTGCGACATAGAGGACACACTACTTCCTGCTTTGGCATTTTAACGTTGACAGTGTACATACTGTAAATCATGATGTGCAGAATTGTCACAATTTGGATGTTATTTCAAGAGATACTAAGCTGGAATATGAGAATGTTGTACGGGTCTTCAGACATTTTGTCATAATCATTTAGATCTCATTTGAAAATGTAAATCTTGTATTAGTCCTGTTTACCTTTCCTTGTAAATTTGAATCTGTCAGTTCACGTAGCATCTCTCTTCTTTAGCATGGGAGGTGTTGCCCTCGTGAGTATCTCCAGCATGGACAACCCTGATGGGAAAGGCATCGCAGGTAACCATGGAGGCAACTCTCTCACGTCACCATTGTGTAGTGAAGTTGTACTTTACTCTCTTGCTTAATAGTGTTGAATTAACATAGTTTGAAACCTTTTTTTCAACTGTAATAGACTTTTAAATTTTCACGAAGGTTCTCTGTGGTCACTGGCTGGGGCGATGCTGTACGCTGTCTATATTGTAATGATCAAGAGACGAGTGGATCGGGAGGATAAACTGGACATTCCCATGTTCTTTGGTAAGAAAATGCTCAGCTTTTAGTTTTTTTTAAAATGTGGACCATTTTGTAGTTATTGCACTATTTAACAATATTCTTAGCAGTGTCTGATTCCTGTCTATGTAGTGAAACACTCCAGAACAACAGAGACCCCTGCACAGTATAACAATTTTTATGCCACTGCGGCTGACAGAAAGTGTCTTTAAAGCCAGAGCCTCTGTGTGTTTCTCAGGGTTTGTGGGTCTGTTCAACCTGCTGCTGCTGTGGCCTGGCTTCCTCCTGCTCCACTACACGGGCTTCGAGGCCTTTGAGCTTCCCAGCCAGCTGGTGTGGACTTACATCCTCATTAACGGGCTCATTGGAACCGTTCTCTCTGAGTTCCTCTGGCTCTGGTGAGCACCTGACATAATTTATTCAGGTCACAAATCTGGCACAAAATCATCACAATTTACATTTTTTTGTATAATGACATTTTGATACTCTTAGTTTTCTATACTGCAACTCACTCTCTGATGATGTTGTCATTGGTGATGCTGCTTTCTCTCCACAGGGGCTGTTTCCTCACATCATCTTTAATAGGGACTCTGGCATTGAGCCTCACCATCCCACTCTCTATTATGGCCGATATTTGCATGCAGAAGGTAAGTTTCACGCTGCAGGTACTTAAGAATCAGACAGAGTTTGAAATAAGATTCAAGATAATGTTTGTTTGGCATCAGCAAGACCCAGTTACGAGAGTACGTTGGAGCAGACTGCAAAATAAAAAAATCTGGTTAATGTGAGCAGCAATTTAAATTAGTTTGAGGCTTTGTCTGGGAATGTTGATAAATGAAATGTATATTAACTTGGGCGGGCTAAATTAATTGTCAAATTTAACATGTTTTTAAATAAAATAAAAAATCTGTAGTCCGGTAGTGGCAGTAGTTGTAACTGGTTACTTTCCTTTGTGTGTGGATAGGTGCGTTTCTCATGGCTGTTTTTTGCTGGGGCGGTCCCCGTCTTCCTCTCCTTCTTCATCGCCACGCTCTTATGCCACTACAACAACTGGGACCCCGTCTTGGTGGGGCTGAGGAGAGCATACGTCTTCATTTGCAGGAAACACCGAATTCAGAGGTACGCACACAGTTTGATCCTACAGATGGTTTCACCACTTGTAGAGACATGACACTTTTTCTTAACACACATGTAGAACCAAAGTAGTTGTTCTTGTTTTTACAGTTAGTTACTAAGATGGTGACAGAAGGATTTTCTGCTGCTAATATACTCTACTCAGGAAATGCAGATTCACAGCCAGTGGACATCCAGGGTGATTGTGCTTTCAGTGAAGCAGTAAAGCATTTCCTTACTTTCAGTCATCTCAAAAATGTTCTTAATGATTCATGCAACTGTCCAACCAACCTCCTCAGGCCAAGTGCGTGGGTGCTGACAAGCAGTGACAAGGGCCATCTGTGTGTTGAATTGGTTAGAATTTGTTTAATGCCTACATTAAAAGAAAAGTTGCATTTGGCATGTTTGAATACACCGAGACACCAACAAGAGTAGTTTATATATCTGCTTGCAACCTCATTACAAGGTGAGGACAATTTAACTTTTTACATAAAGGTGATGAAGTGCTCTCTGTAAAGGATTATCTGTCACAAGCACATTTTGAAGTCTCTGCTGCTTTAATTTTAATAAAAAGCCTGATCATTAATCTAACATAATATTAGGCTATAAAAGTCAACTTGACTCGCCAAAGGCATGCATAACCACTGGTACTGTTGTAGACCAGTCTTGAGACCGGTCTTAAGACCACTTCTTGATGGTCTTGTCTCGGACTCGACTGCATTTATACTCTTTGTCTCGGTCTCAGACATTGAGGACTCGGGATTTTATTTCAAGGCCATAACTTTTGCATTGTCTGATTTATTTGTTAACATCCTATTTCTGAGTGGATGTAAAACTTATTGCTTCAAATGCAACTAATAACGCTAATTTAAAAAGTGTTGTTACTGTTAGCGACTGTCACCCTCCCAGCGATGGTAAGCATGGAAAAGGAGTGTTGAATAAAGATGCTTATGTAGATTTCAGCTCTTAGTGTTTGTATGTGGGTGTTTTAATGGGGATGTGGGTTTTTCAGATCAAGTGCCTATAATGTTGTTCCACATTTTATTGTATGTCTCGGTCTTGACTACAACACTAACCACTGGTCCAAAAACAGCCGCTTTGGAAATGAATCTATCTTTTTGGACTAATCACATTTCCAGGTGTCTCTCTCTCCTCAGACTGTTTTTTTAGTCACATTGATTCATTTTGCAATGGACTGCCTCCATAGCATCAGATGTGGTTACTGTGGCATTTGTGACGCAACTGCAAAAACAGTGTAAACAGACACATATGCTTAATGGGTGAAAATGCAGCTGCTACCATGAGTTCCATTTGTTATTTCTAAACACACACACACACACACACACACAGAATGTGACAGAATGTGAAAATTCTACAAAACAGTTTTCAGTCCGGCCTTTCAAACATTTAAAGTTTTAAATAGAAAGTGAACTGTATTTTCATTGTATTGTATGGAAGCCCTAAGTGGCCAACCATTCAAACATTGTTTTTTATTTCTTTTTATGTGATAAGTTTCCTGAGATCTTGAGATAACAAAACAATAGTTTAATACAGGGATCGGCAGGTGACTTTATTTAACATAATTTCAGACTGTTTCCTGGTGTCACTGGTTAGCTTAGTTGGTAGAGCACAGGACTTTCAAGTGAAGGGTTGTGTGTTCGCTTCCCATCTTTGCTGATTGTTTTTTTTATTTTATCTTCCTCTTCAACAAAGTTTTTATGAAGAGACCATTTCACATGCTCACAATAAAGCATGTGCTGGAGTAGTGTTGTCACGATACTGGAAAATATCACCTGTATGTGCCTAACAAAACGTATAAACAATTTAACTTAAATAACAAAAAAAATAGCAAGGTATTGAATGGAGTACTCTGTTGGTATCGGTATCACTTTAAGGGTACTGGTTTTGATACTGGTATCGTAAAATTCTAAACAATACCAAACCCTAGTTGGAAAGCTGGGAAGGGGAACACATAAAGCTGAACTGAAGCCGTGTTTACCGGCTTTTAGAGACCTGCCCTACACTGCTTCTGATTGGCTAGTAGTCCAACTCCCAACAAAGATCTTTTAGAAGTGAATGCATCACTCCATAGCTAAAATAGAGCATTCAACACAAAAGAGGAGCTGCAGTAATGTGCAGTATGACAAAAATACAGTGTTTTTCTAAACCTGTTCTGGTACAACCCCTAAATAAGCGTTTGAACCTGAAAATGAGCATAATATGACTACTTTAAGTGGGGAATGGACACAACCCTTTGACTGAGAGTCCTGTGCTCTACCAATGGCACTGACGATTCGTTGAAATTATCCTAAATAAAGTCACGAGCCGACCCCTATATTAACTATTGTTGTTATCTCAAGATCATGAGAAAAGTATCCCGTCATCACAGGAAAATGGAGTAAAAAAACAAGTTTGAATGGATGGCCACTTGGGGCTTCCGTAGTATTGTGATGTGTGACCTATTAAAAATGAATAGACCTTAACTCTGACGCACACCTGAAGTCTTTTCATCTCACAACATTCTCTCAAGGACAATAGACTGTTTGTAGCTCACGGCCTCGTAATCAGATGTACATGCTTGACTGACTTCTCTGTGGCAGCTATTCTCTCCATTCTTCTGTAAATACTTATGAGGGATGATTGTAATAATGATGGTTGTCAAGATGATGACTGTGATGATGATCGACACTGTGTTTCCTCCACTCATAGGCTGCCAGAAGACAGCGAGCAGTGTGAAAGCCTTATTCCTCTACACACCATCTCCCCCAACGAAGGAAGCTTCTGTTCGTGATCCAACAGTCAAACACAAAGTAAGTGTGTGTTGTTAACTGCTGTGTTTGTTTATGGGTGTGCGTGTGTGTGAAAGATGCATAAAGCAGCTGGGCTGTTTGGATCTGGCTCTTGGCAAAAATATGAAAAATCCCCTAAAATTTAAAATTTATACTTTACTTCCAACTGGCTTCGGTGTGACAGTGCTGCTGTAAGTAATTCACAAACAGCCAACTTCTATTTTGTTCCGAAGCTTTTATTTTTTCATCTTTGCTTTTGATGCTGATGTGCGTAAAAAATGTTTTTGTTTCAAGTAAAAAAGTAAGTAAAAATGTTTTTGTTTCAAAAAGGCATTGAAATAATTTGTAAAGTGTGACAACTTCTGACGTAAAAAATACAATGCATATGCAAATGATTCTTTTTGAAACACTGTAGATACAGCAAATTAAGCCCTTGGTTGACAAATTTGCTAACATTTTAACTAACTGCATACATTTTTTTTTAATATAAACAAGGGATAAAATGACTATGAACAAAGTGCAGGGAGTCTTTCCTAATGACAAACCCACAAAGAATTGTCACAGACTCTGCTCAGCTTTACAGAACCTTTTAACCCTCTGCTCAGCTGTATTTCAGCTTTTATATTAGCTTTAATAATAACATTTTGGTAGATTTGTGTCCCACACACTAGGATTTTGCAATAGTTGGCTCAGAATGTCTGCTATCTCCCTCCTGTTTTCATTCAGTTGTTTCTATCTGAACATCTGTCAAGCAATTGTCTGACGCCCTCAGTATTTGGACATGATGGAGAGTAAGCAGGACAGGATGATCATCACGTAAATATTTTAGATCAGAGATTGGCCACCCACTCCACAAAGCCTGCATCTCAGTGATGTTGTACATGTCTTCACTATTCAGAGCTTTCATCAAGCTTTTCTCATCTACCTCCCAAACAATCCAGAAAGTAATTGCCAGCAAGACACAGAGAGATTTTGAACTCAGCATGTGAGTTCTAATAGAGGCGTGAAAACAGTGCAATTTAGGACAAACTTGAACCTGTCTGCTGGGTATGTAGTGTCTAATTGAAGAGCAAATGCATGAGCAGGTGTATGTGTGTGCAAGTCTGTGTGTCCACATGCATCAAAGTAAGGCCGCAACCAGCGATTATTTCATTATCGATTCACCTTTTCATTATTATTTTCAGTTAAATGATTAACTGTTTATTCTGTTCAGCGTTAAGAAATACTAAACAACACCCAGATATTGAACGCATAATTATTTTTAAAAGAGAAAAGCAGAAAAAATAAGAATGGAGGAGCTGGACGTGGTTGACATTTTTACTTGATAAATGACTTAAATGGTGAATAGACAGTGCCATTCACTGGGATAGGATATTAGAAATACTGAGGTCCAACTTCCCTCCAAAGACACAAAAATATTATTTGGATTTTTTTTAAATTTCCAAACGTGAAAGTTTAAATACTGTCTCAAATTCCAAGACAAAATGGAGGGCATGATCTAAATGTTCTATGCTTTTTTGCCACTGACATGTGGCTTCTAGAATCATGTAGCCACAGAGTGTATATTAAAGAACAGGCTTCTCGTTTTAAAATGAAAACAAACGCACACAAATGGAGAGACTACTTCTGTAAAAAGCTGAATACCTATTGTTTCAAAAATGATTGTGAATTTCCAGTCATAAATCTGCCTGCTGTCACTGTAAACTGCAAATGTGCCATACTTGAATGCAAAGCATCAGTAACCAAGTGGAGCTATTTTACTCATCACTCTGTTCACAGGTGGTGCGCAGTACGACTGCATATGTAGAAAAAGTTGCCTAAAGCCTTTTGTGTCTTCAGAGGAAGCTGTGCAAAATCTGATAATTGTCTCAAATCGTGTCACTTGAGTCAGCATCTGTTTGGTCTGAAGACTGCAAGTTTGAAATAGGGCAACAATAACAATAATTATCGCAATATAATAGTTTTCTATAACAAACAATATAATAAATATTCAATAAACGTTGATAAATGATTTTATTCACTTGAATCATCTTCATTTTTATCATTATTGTTTTGAATGTTCTACCTCAGACTTGTGAAGTGATCCACTGTTTGGCATCAAGAGTTGACCATGAAGAAACATTTCAACCACAATTAACCATCAGGTTTCTTGAACTGTCATTGAGGAGCAAAAACCAGCCTTTAAACTCGAAAGAACTAACGATTTGATACTTATCATGATAATTATGATATTGAAAGATATTAAACTTTTTATCGCGATATCATTTTTGGCCATATCCTCCAGCCCTAGTTTGGAAAAAAAAATAAAAAATCTGGTGGCATGGAGTTTAAAAGAAGTGACGTTTCCACACTTCCTAATCTCCACTGCAGGCTAGCAGTTCAAGGCTACATTAGCCACCGCTAGCATGTGGTTACTGCAGGCAGCAGGTTTCATCAAGCATAGGGAATGCATGAAATAACAACGACAGTACGTCTGGTTCTTCCTTATTGAGTTTAATTCCTGTTCATTATCAGTTACATGAGTGCAATGCTAAATCGGTGAAGTATTAGTGGAATCACTACATAGAAGTGTGTTCACATACGTGTCCACAATATAGTTAGCATCATTTTTGTCTCAGCCTGTTTTCTCATATTTTTTTTATTTGTCTCCCAAGGTGGCGAATGTGGACACTGAGCTGACAATCTGGAAGCTTTCAGAGACATTGAACTACCCCAGTGCCTCCTATTGAATATATTTATTTTCTACAGTGTTGAGACGAAGCATCCATTTCTACAAAGTCACTTTTATTTTCACATATCAGTCAACACAGGCTGAGATTCTGTTTTTACTTCTTTTTTTATGTTTTCTGTGTAAAAAGAAACAATATGGTGCTCTAAGTGCTGAACATTATCAGTGATATACTATACTGTCATGTGACCAATTGAAACGGTACATGTGAAACTTGATCATAACACTAACGGAAGCGGAGTGACTGTGTGTTTCTTTAAAAATCTGAAATCAGTGGGTTCAGGGTTGACATTGTTCCATACTTCACATCTGTATGTTTGTTTGTAGGCCTCTTGAAGCCTTTGGTGCGTGTGAAGCAGACAGTTTCACAAATGACAGTCTGTCAGATATTTATGTAAAAGCTTTGTTTTTGATTTTCCTGCTTTCCCATAGACACAGATCTCCTCCCCTGATTTGTATTGTTCCTGCAGAATTGTCACTAATTTCAACACCTGGGATTCTTGCTTTTGAAAACACCATGTGACAGACTTCATATATATGAACCAATCTATATGGCTGCATTGTTTTCATGAGCAGCGATGTGGTAGAATCAAAAACACAATGCGGTGATGAGTTACTCAGCCTCGGCTGCTTGGGTAATGACAATTTCCTTTAGGCCGCCAGGTGATACTAACGCTGTTCTGGTAGGATTCAACATTGTAACATATCTCAGCTCTTTTATTTCTCAGTCTTTTGTTGTCTTAATCTTTTTCTTTTTTTTTGTCAAGTAACCCTTTTTAAAGTCGGACATGAAGAAAAATGTAATCAAACTACAGCTGAACAAGAGAGCGTCGTCCTTTATTGCTTTCTTGTCTCCTGCTGCACGCGTGATAGTGTTGGATGATGAAGTCAAACTGTGATATATGACATAATCTTTGGGTTTTTGAATATGAACTGATCGTAAGCCTTCAGCTATAAGCTACAAAACGCCTCGCTGCAATAACGGTTTCCTTTTTTGAAAATGGGTGTAAATACTGTACACAGTGAAACATTATTGATGTTGTAAAATTCAGATGACCACTACAGATTCCTGTTCTGAGATTGTCTATCATTTTATATTTTATGTATCATTGTAAATGATTTCAGCCAGATGAAGATTCTCTTTTACTTGCAACTGAGATTACGTCACATCTGTTGTACATGATCCTTTTTTTGTTTTGTTTTTTTCTTAAGCAAAAAATGACTGCTTCATTTGCTGTGTTTGTGATTTCATGTGATGGAGACTGTCTATCCAGGATGTAAACACTACAGTTGTAGGTGAAGTGTCAGTGTTATTCCACTCATCCTGTGAAACGCTGGCTGTGTGTACATCTTTATGGAGTGTTTTTATTGCACTCACCATTGACTGGATGTTTGAAGTGGAGGAAGTAGTAACCGTCTTGTGAGGGTAAGTGAACGGGTGAGCACTTTAAGTGACAGATATAAACTTGTCTTGTTCATCATTGCACTTGCTGTGTTGCTGTTTCAGTCCCTCCTGCCACAGTTGCAAGTATGAAAGCTTTTTTAGGATGATTAGTTTCCAAGTGGTAAACGTTTCCCTTGTCTGCTTAAAAGCACTTCACTGTTCAAAATCGTTGTTTTGTTTTTTTTCTTTTATCAGTGGTGCTCATGGAATAATGAATTTTTTTTTTTTCTCAGGTTCTTAGTCTTGCTTTACATTCTGGACTTTGTCTTTGTCTTTTAATTGTCATTAATGAAGATGTTATAAGACCTTAAAGAAAAATTGTTGTAATAATAAGTTCCCTTTTTATCAGTCTCAGCTCTTGAATTATCCTTTTATTACACTGCACTATTAAAACACCTCTTTTTAAATGTCTGTGTTAAATGGCATGTTTCTACAGGATCATATTTCTTCTGAAGAGACACAGCAAATGTTAAGAAGTGTCGAGCAGCTGCATTTCTACTTTGCCTGTATTTTGCTTTTCTTTCCTGATCATATAGTTGTGAAAAAGTCTGTTGTGCAGACTCACACTAGGTGCTAGCACCGCCATCACATCAGCGCAGAATTGGCTCTGAGAGTAAAGTCTAGCTGGGGGGATTATTAAACCATGATGCAGCTGTGACTGTTTTTTGGGATATAAGTTAGAATTCAGACTCTCCTACAAATAAAATAAACAACTTTACCAGGAAAAATGTCCACATAGAGAAGAGATGCTGTCCAGTTACAGATTGTGCTGAAAGAAGCAGAGCCAGATTCACCTCGTCAGGGCCAGTCATCTGTCACAAAGTCACAAAAAGTTCTCTTTCATAATGGATGAAAACATTTCTCAGTTTGCTAAAGATGCTTTTATAATCCTTTCAGTGTATTGCGCTGCATGATCGCTATGCTTTCAGATAACAGAGGCCACCATTGGTGCTGCTGAGTGCATGTCTTGCAACCGCGTTCATTTAAGACACAGACTAGTTGCACTCACATAAAGCAGTGGACATTTTAGGTCTTGGAGAGTATAGAATATATTTTCCTGATGCAATTCAAAGAGTGTGTCCCTTTTTATCTTCTTAGTGTCAAGTGGCGACTCAAGAGAACAAAGCATCTTCCTCGACATCCTTTAATTTCCTTTTTCTTTTCACACTGTTGAAATACAACAACTATATAGGCTGTAAGTTGTACTTATCTCCACCAGGTTTTGATATAGAAATTTGCCGTTAAGCTTTTCTCATGTTTGTCGTCCATTTTGATTTGGCTTATTTCTTTTTACATCTAACAGCTGTGAATGATTTCTAGCAAACAGTACAATACTGCCCGTGATGTGTTTATCTCAAAGTCACAAAGGCAATTCACGCAATCTCCTACACACCAGCACCTCATTATTGAGATATGAGAAATGGATTGTCAAGCTGTATGTAATTACACACAGACATGCGAACACAACAGCAGATAATGCCAATGAGATCTGAGACAAATTAAGAGCCTTCACTATCATAATGACCAATCAACCTTGATTTTACTTTTGACACTGAACATCTGGCTGACAATGTGATGCCATGCGGAGCGCGAGCAGAGAGAGGGCACTTAACGCTTTAATCTAATCAAGCTCAACAACATTTCAGCTTTGTCTGTAAAAGCCAGGCAACACTGGAGAGCCAGCCAGAGACAGCTAGATTTTGAGATGATCCAGCCGAAAGAAATGCCACCCACTCCCTCCAAAGCCACTCCCCCAAAACACATTTACAAGCAGTGTGGTGTGCAGGTAGGCCCGCCAATCATGTGCTTAGTACAGGCACCGGTTGCTTTTCATTCTTGTGTAGTATTTGATTGCTGTTAGTGTTTTTTTGTAAGGATTTCAAATGGGCGCTTTAAGGGTTGATGCAGCCAGGGCTCTGCTCAGTGTTTCAAGTGCAAAATCACCAACAATCATTCACTGGATTTGAGATGCAGGAAAAGCTCATAAGAGTAGCCTATCATTTTATCAACCACTCAAATAATACCACCCAATCATAATTCTGTTTCTGTATTGCATTTTCTCCACATGAGCATTTTATAGGTGATAAGAACTGGTGTGGAAAATGTGTTCCCTCTCCCACACAGTCTGGCTTATTTCAGCCGGGTTCCTTTTTGAACTTGTCCACTTCCCTACACTTTTGACTTCTGTGCCTTCCTAAATAGGCTATTCTCTTATGTCTTCATTACTTGAGTGCACGTTCTCAGCCATGTTTAAGGCGACTGTGACTTTTTCTTTGCATGTCACTCTCAGGTTCAGCTTCACCTTTAGGATCTCCTTACAAAACTACTAGATTGTTTCCAAGTTGTACGGTATGTCTAATCTCAACTTGGAGGAAAACCAAGTGTTTCTGTGACAGGGAGGCACATTAGCACTGATAAGAAATGAAAGCCGGCCTCACCACTGACACTGCCTGTTGTAGTGTAATGTTTAACTGCCCTGCCCTGCCCTCAGATGGGAGGAGGAAATTTGGGTATGTTGAACACTCACAGACAAACACTCAGCTCTGGACTAGAAGCTGTTAAGACTCACGGGGATTCAAGTTGATCATCAGCAATGGGAGGAGAAGGACCAGGCTTGGAGCCACACACTGGATTTTGGGGGTAAGACACTGAACATTGAGAAGATAGTAAAAAGTAGCCGGCGGTGGATTCTTTGTATTTTCTGCTGTGGAGTGTCCTGAAATGATACACCTACGGTGATATGAAGTTTTTCCGCCCCCTCCCTGCTTGAAGAAATAATTCCAGACAAAGAAAAGGCTTGAGGGTAAAGTGCTCTCTTGGGAAACTGCTCGCTCCTGGATCTCGGCTCTAATCACCGGGAGGGCGCCCAGCAGAACTAATAGCTACAAGAAAAAATCAATACCTGGTAAACCTGAGCTCACCACTCCCTCACCATGAATCAGGAAATAGCAGATAAGAAAAACTGGAGGGAGCTTGAACCCAACTTGCCCACCAAAATCTTCCTGACAGTATTTTACAGCCTGATCCTGGTGACGGGCATTTTGGGTAATTCAATCACAATCAGAGTGACCCAGGTGCTGAAGCGTAACGGCTACCTGCAGAAGAACGTCACCGACCATATGGTTAGCCTGGCGTGCTCGGACCTGTTGGTGCTGCTCATCGGCATGCCGGTGGAGCTCTACAGCGCCATCTGGTTCCCGTTCTCGTCCATCTCTGGCAACGCGTCCTGTAAAATCTACAACTTTCTGTTCGAGGCTTGCAGCTATGCTACCATCCTCAACGTCGCCACGCTGAGCTTTGAGCGCTACGTGGCCATCTGCCACCCGTTCCGCTTCAAAGCCTTTGGGGAAAGACGCACCATGGCCCTCATCACCATCTCCTGGGTGGTGTCCCTGCTCGTGGCCCTGCCGCTGCTGATTGCCACGGGGACGCAGGGACACATTCCCATCGCAAGAAGCACACCCGTCCAGAACCTGACTTTCTGTACCAATCTGAGGGAGCGCTGGACGATGTACAGGGTGAGCATCTTCATCGCTTTCATCGTCTACATGGTGGTGTTGATCTGGGTGGCCTTCATGTGCCGGGCCATGGTCGTCGTCCTTAAGAAGCATTTAGGAACCACGGATGGCGCCACCAATGGGACCCAAAGAGACGCCAGGCACGAAAGTTCAAAGGTCAGGACAGCCAGGAAGCAGACCATCATTTTTCTTGGTAGGTTGTTTGTTTAATATCAAAAAATATATATCAAAGAGCTCCCGGTGTGTCTGTTTAGAGTGAGTGTGTGTGTGTGTGTGTGTGTGTGTGTGTGTGTGTGTGTGTGTGTGTATACTTTTAAGTTTTCATACCCTTTTGGAATTTCTACATAAAAGAGTGAAAAGTGGTAACATAAATGTGTTCTTTGGGGGCCAGTTGACCTGTGTGATGTTCTATCACCACCGCTGCTGGGGATGTTCAGACATGTCAGACAGCATCTGTTTACCACCAGCAGTTAAGACACCTTGACTCTGAGCCATGCATGGAAGTGAGAAAGACAAGTTCAGGCTAATGTTATGACCTTTCGAGTGATTGATATCCCACACTAACGCACACATACACACACGCTGCTTTTGTTTAGGGTGTGTTCTTGAACTGACAGAAACACTGCAGATAAAACCATCTTGAGATGCTAACTATTGCTTGTTTATGTTTATTTGCACGATGTTTCAAACTTGAAGATTGCTGTCTACCTTGAGACGTGTCTTTCCGTGCTGTCCAGTCATCATTTGGTGAGACAGGATTAAAGTTGCTGAATATAGGCTATGACACAAGTTTTGTTAAGGTAGCCGCTATTTACAATATCCAAGGGCTCAATGGCCATATTTTAACTCAGAAAATGACTCCCACAAAACGTATCCCCCCAAAAAATACTGAACAAAAATACTAATGGAAGACCTCAGAGAGGAGGACTCTCCTTCCAGGCAGCCAGGTGTGCAGTGGGTGCTAACAATGCCAACAGAATTTCCAGAATAAATGCAATGTGAGCACTGGGGTGGACATCCTGAGGACATCTGCGCCGTCTTGGTCCAATGGACATCAGCTAGCACTGGAAACGGAGTTCAGAGATGTTAACGGATGCTGGTATGCCCCACTGCAGACAGGCTGATATGAAAAGAAATAGGAGACACACCAATACAGAAACTCCCAATGTCCTTTGGTTATACAGCAGACCGTCACAGAGAATGACCACATGAATACGTCGTACACTGACAAGAAGCAGGACACAGGAACTGATTTCCACTGGAGAGGAAAGCTGTTAAAGATAAACTCACTGTTATATCTGGGGAAATGTATATTAGTCAGTTTCTTAGTAAAGGATACAGAAAGGAATACATTTTCCTGTTTCTAAAACAATATGCTCCATATAATGTGAAAGGTGTGTCTTTTAGTGACAAACACACAGAACAGAATTATCACCCAGCTCTGCAGCCCCCCTCAGCTCTATGGAGAGTTTTAGTGTCTTTCAGCTTTCAGAGTGTTGCTCTCAACAGCCTTGTTTTCAGCAGCAGCAGGTAGCGGTTGTCAATGAAATATCTCTGGTGAACTCACTGCACGCTACCTGCCCAGCACCAAACAACAAACACACAAATCACATTCACCATAACAACTTTATACAACTTTATACTGCTGCCCCCCAAGTGGCAAAACAAAAATCAGATAATGTTCAAAAAGCATCATTCCAGATTCCTCTACTGTATACGAAGTTTTGAAACATTGTGAGGACAACATTGTAACGGCTGTTACGTCGCTACATAGTGAATGTTAAGTTTTCTTTTATAGGTAGATTTACGGGTGCACAAATCAACTAGAACGCTCTTTTAATTGTTTTTATTTAATTTTAGGGTGTGCCATGTAATATCGTTCACGACGTATAATTCGCAATATCGCTATAATTATTAATATGATTTAAAAAATATTCAGACTTATTGACGTAATGGCGTTACACAGTTACACAATGCAACAGCAAGCAAAGTAACGTGGCTACCGGCTCCATGGAGGAGGAGCTCAACAGCTATTGTGAGATCTAAACCAAAAATTATTTTCATCGTTTTGTACTTTTTTGACCCTGTAATATCATGAGAGTAGTTATCGCCCACCCCTCCTTTCATTTTGTATGTTCAGCACAGTGGAGACAAATGCACAGCCAGTTTTGAAGGACAGTCGAAAAGCCGTCTCTCTAATTGCAGATGGCAAAGCAAGAGCGCATGCTGAGAAATGGCTCTGCTACCTGCAGCTTTGTAATACCTGCCATCTACATTGCAGCTGCTACCTGCAACTGAAGACAAGCCACTATTTTTAAAATGGGTGGGCACATTTGCAAAAGCATCTGGCCTCATTTAGGAGCATGAATAGTGAGGACAGCATAGAATAGCCAGATTGCCTTATTTTTGTACAAAGGGACAAGCCTTCTTGACCAGATGACTGATTTTGATGTTAAATATGATCTCATGAGATCTCATGTGTCCACTTTGGAGACGAGCATTAGTTAGTCCGTTGTGACATATGTTTGAATAAAGTCACCCATGATGTCATGTTGGATCAGTCCGACATTGAGCAAAAACCAGACACTCACAACTACAGCTACATGTTTAGTTGGTGACTAAAACTGAGCTGAAAGAAGAGTAAATATTAGACTTCTTTTTGTAAGGTGCCCAGAAACACAACTCCAGATGAATGCTAAAGTTGCTTCATGTCTGAGCTCAAGTTGTAGCCCGCAGTGTAACTCAATGAATCTGTGCAACATTATACTTATTATACCTGTTTACATCCCCCAAAGCATCGTGGGAACTGTAGTAGGAGAAATGGAGATGATTATCCCACATAGAAGGAGTAAGACACAGGATAATAATAGGAGGGGATTGTATAACATTGTTTTTATATGTCTGGAACACTGACCCTCTCCTCTATCTAAATTGGCGGGGGGATGTTGGGGGGCCAGATGTATCAATTGTATCTGTCTTAAAGTTTGAGAAGCGACCTTAAATGTATCATAGGGACACTAGAACAAAAATAAGACACTAACACTTGACGCTGTTTAGGGATACAATCTCAGATCTCCCTTGTAATCTGATCTAAGGGATGTTGTTCACCATGACAAAATCTATAGCATGCATCCTTTAAACTGTTGAGGGGCAAGCACTGTGACTATAACTAAGCTTAGGTCCTCGGGACAGCCATGTATCAGCCACACTGACAATCACTGAGACAGTTAATCAGCCTTGCAGCATCCCGTAAGGAAAAAAACATGTGATGGATAGATGCTGACTTTCTGCTTGCTCCTTTGCCATTTTTGTTTTAATAAAATACTGACGTGTCAATTCATCTAAATTAACGCAAAATGTATTTTCTTCTTCATATGCAAATGATTTTGTGTACTAAATGAGTGAGCAATACATTCTTTCTACTCTTCCACACCTGTGTTGTTTCCTTGAGTACAGGACCGTGACGCTCTGGTTAGGGTGCTCTGATTCAGTTACCAATCATATGTCCTCAGCAATCTAATTAAGTATTTAGTATTGGACAGTGTGTGAATGAAATTGAGTGTCTGTGCTCTGATGAACTCGGATGGATGGGGAAGGGGGGGTGGAGGTCGGGTCAGGTGCATTACAAGCAATGAATAAAATTGGGTTTCATCCATTAGTCACAATCCCTGCGCAGCTTAATGGGCTGAAACAAACATAATTGTTTCTGTCCCGCTGTATGGATGTAATTTTGAACCTGCTTACACATATTCACATTGACTGGTGTTAACCGATGAGGACGGGGACATGAGGATGAACATGAGGATGATGATGATGACTGTGATGGTCATGAGGAGGAGGAGGGTGGACGGTGATGATTAGCAGGAACAGATTGAGGAACAGAGAGGGGAAAGAAAGATGATGACAGGGGTTATGTTAAAGATGTTCCACATTAGTAGGATGAAGACCTACTGTCGGAAAGTATGTTAAGCTTTGTCCGTTAGTGAGTGAAGCGATAAACTATTTGTTATTTCGCACTAACACCAGCAGCATCAACTACAACACTGATATATAGTAGTTACTTATTCATTTAAAGCTGCCCTAATCAGTATTTTTATACTAACAATGGATGAAATGACTATTTGTAATGTGAAAGGGGTCCCTGGTTGTGACAAACCCGCTGAGAAAGATCACCAGACTCTGCAGTTCCCCTCAGCTCTATGGAAGGTTTTAGCCTCTTTCAGCTCATCGCTTTGGTTTTACAGTCTGCAGCTTTAGGTAGGTAGGTAGGTTTATTGTCACAATATGTTATAAGTAAATAAAGTTATAAGTTTACTGTTTTTGTTCCCTCTTGCTGCTCTAAACAGCCTTTTTACAGCCGAGGCAGGCAGTGGTTTTAATTTGGATCTGTACCAGTGGTTCGGTACTGTTCCTCTGAAGGTGTTCAGGGCTCTGCTTTCTACTTCTTCCATGTAGTTGTTGGTCACAATCAGTGTTGGGCAGTAACACGTTACTAGTAACGCTCTTTTATACAGTAATAATATTACTTTTCCCAGTAACTAAGTAGTGTAACCAATTACTTTTCTAAAACGGTAATATTATTACAAGTTACTAAGGCAAGTAATACTGCTAAGTCGGGAGAGACTGCTTTGTTTGAGGGTGAAAGGCGGTGGTAGGGAAAGCAGTGTTTCCCATAATTGGCCAGTAATTTGGATAATTATCAACACGGACCGCCACATATTGATTTTCCAAATTTTTACTGGGCGTATATAAAATAATTTTTGATTAAGGAGCTGTATTGAGGAGCATATATTCGTGCAGCACCTCCTGGCTCCACAGCACAAACCTGTCCAACGATAGAATACCCTCCCCCCGCTGCCATAAGTAAAGTAATAATATTACTTTTTTAAGGAGTAATAAGTAACTAGTAATATATTACAAATTCTGAGTAACTTGCCCAACACGGATCATAATAGGAAATACTGGTGAGCACACAGAACAGCCTTCCTAAGGTCTGTAGAATCACCCGTTGTTCTGGAAATAGTTGGTGTTAAAGAGGTGGTACCAAAACAGGTTTACATGGTTTATTTTCAATAAAACACCATATTTTCGTCATACTGCACATTGCTGCAGCTCCTCTTTTCACCCTGTGTTGAAGGCTTCATTTTAGCTATGGAGTGATGCATCTTGTCTCTAAATGATCTTTGTTGGGAGTTGAACATGCACAGTTCCTAGTTAAGGTCTACTAGCCAATCAGAAGCAGTGAAGGGCGGGTCAATGAGAAGCCAATAAACACGGCTTCGTTTCAGCTGTACATGTTGCCGACCAACTTGGCAACATGGACTGGAGCGAGAGTTTCAGAGTGCTGAGTTATTAATCTGTAACAAAAGTATCTTTCATCCATAAAGTTTTAACTGAGCTCTGTCTCTACATCACAGGAACAACTTTATGTCCACTGACTGCCTGGAGGGTAGCTAGTGTTTGGAAGGAGAGCAGAGCTGTGTGCTGCAGCTCAGTGTTTTTCCACCAGTATTTTTGAGGGCGTGTCGGAGTAGCTGCTTGGCGAGCGTTATGTGAGGTGCATTTAGCTTTCATCCCTGTGACGTCACAGGGATGAAAGGGAAACGGCTGGACGACAAACGAGCTGTTTTCAGGCAGTTCAGAGCAGAGTTTTCTGTGGGAGATGGGAACTCCCTTTGGGCTGGACTTTGGCCTTTTTCACTTTGCAAACCTGTTACATGCACAAAAAAAGGTATATAACTCAATAAAGGAGAGGGGAAAAGCCAAAAAGCACAATACCACCTCTTTAAGGCAGAGACCCAGTAGTTTACAGATCTGGTCTGGGCTGTAATTCGGGGTGTTGTCTTCTAGCAGTGGTGTCCTTACTGTTTCCACTGCCTCCGTGGTGGGGATGCAAGTGAACAAAGAGGTCACTTCACAGGACACCGTGGTTTCATCTGGGTCAAGTTTCAGTCCTGAAACTTTGTTCACAAAGTCACTGCAGTTTTAGATGTGGTGAGGCGTTTAGCTGACCAAGGGGGCTAGGAGGTTTATGTGTGTTTGGCAATGTTGTAGGTAATTGAATTGATGTTGCTGATAATGGGCCTAAGTGAGGCTCCAACTTTATGTATATTTATGCTCCTCGCTGCTGTTGTAAAACAGTCAGGAGCACTAACGAACCAGGTGGTATCCATCACCTTGATAATGACCCCACAGAGGCTATATGGCTGGGATTCCGTGCAAGAATTGAAAAAGCCTCTAGGAGAAGAGGCTAAACGTCTTTGAGTATCTTCAACCAAGTCCAGTTGATTTTGGCCCACCTCGGATGTGTTTGAGATGTTGTATTTCTTTCTCCAACTATTCCGGTATACTGATATAATTTCAAAAGAGATATAAAATCAGACAATACCGTTTTGATGTTGAGTTAATTAATATGTTTCCGTAAAGTCCTGCCGGCGTTTGCTCATCGCTCTCCCTCACCGCGCAGCCCCGCCCCTCCCCTCCCTCTGCGTCTGCACGCAGCCGTCTACTCTCAAACTCTCAACAACACGGAGGGAGAGACAGTGCTGAAGACCTGGCTTGTAAAAAGATCCATATCCATAAAAAGGTCCATATTGCCCAGCCCTACATTGTGTAAGAGAGTTGACAGTACAGATTTGACGGGGAAAAAAGAGATGAGATGTGAGAAGACATGCAACAAATGTGCATGGCTGTTCTAAAAACTCTACAGTATGTATTTGAAAAAATGTGGTTAAAATGTAAAAATATAAATGATTTTTATTAAAGGAGCTATAGCTTGAAAACAAAAGTTTGGTCCTTTAAATACTGTGAGACAGGGCTGTGGAAATCTGTTTTCCGATAAAGTGCTCAGCAAGAACTTGAATCAGCTGCAAGGTATGAAAAAGGACAACATAGGCAGGGTCTGAAAATCATCACTCATTCACTCCCCTTTATGTAGAGGAGTAGTGAGTGATTTCGGACACAGCCATAGTCAAGTCTAAATATACCATGTGATCCTGTCTGAAGAACACTATTATTTTCCCATGTTCACTTTATTTCTAGTCACACACAGGCAATTCCTGTATACTATCTGGAAATTAATAAGTCTACGCTGCATTTCTCGGAAAAGTAAAAATATTCATATTTCTCTGAGCACAGAGGAAAGTGAAATCAACTGGATCTACTTGCTCCATGTTGTTTGGAAGAAGTAACTTTTGCTGCCATCACATATACAATATTAAAATGTATTAAAGCTGTTTGGCTGTGTTGTTCATTTTAAATTGTGCTTTATTGGAAGGTGCCACCCTTCACTACTACTGCCTGTCAACAGATGTGAGGTGAGGTGGAGTTTTTGTTTGTTTTTATTTTAGTTTTCAGCAGATAATCCTTCTAGCAGTGGTGTCCTTACTGTTTCCACTGCCTCCGTGGTGGGGATGCAAGTGAACAAAGAGGTCACTTCACAGGACACCGTGGTTTCATCTGGGTCAAGTTTCAGTCCTGAAACTTTGTTCACAAAGTCACTGCAGTTTTAGATGTGGTGAGGCGTTTAGCTGACCAAGGGGGCTAGGAGGTTTATGTGTGTTTGGCAATGTTGTAGGTAATTGAATTGATGTTGCTGATAATGGGCCTAAGTGAGGCTCCAACTTTATGTATATTTATGCTCCTCGCTGCTGTTGTAAAACAGTCAGGAGCACTAACGAACCAGGTGGTATCCATCACCTTGATAATGACCCCACAGAGGCTATATGGCTGGGATTCCGTGCAAGAATTGAAAAAGCCTCTAGGAGAAGAGGCTAAACGTCTTTGAGTATCTTCAACCAAGTCCAGTTGATTTTGGCCCACCTCGGATGTGTTTGAGATGTTGTATTTCTTTCTCCAACTATTCCGGTATACTGATATAATTTCAAAAGAGATATAAAATCAGACAATACCGTTTTGATGTTGAGTTAATTAATATGTTTCCGTAAAGTCCTGCCGGCGTTTGCTCATCGCTCTCCCTCACCGCGCAGCCCCGCCCCTCCCCTCCCTCTGCGTCTGCACGCAGCCGTCTACTCTCAAACTCTCAACAACACGGAGGGAGAGACAGTGCTGAAGACCTGGCTTGTAAAAAGATCCATATCCATAAAAAGGTCCATATTGCCCAGCCCTACATTGTGTAAGAGAGTTGACAGTACAGATTTGACGGGGAAAAAAGAGATGAGATGTGAGAAGACATGCAACAAATGTGCATGGCTGTTCTAAAAACTCTACAGTATGTATTTGAAAAAATGTGGTTAAAATGTAAAAATATAAATGATTTTTATTAAAGGAGCTATAGCTTGAAAACAAAAGTTTGGTCCTTTAAATACTGTGAGACAGGGCTGTGGAAATCTGTTTTCCGATAAAGTGCTCAGCAAGAACTTGAATCAGCTGCAAGGTATGAAAAAGGACAACATAGGCAGGGTCTGAAAATCATCACTCATTCACTCCCCTTTATGTAGAGGAGTAGTGAGTGATTTCGGACACAGCCATAGTCAAGTCTAAATATACCATGTGATCCTGTCTGAAGAACACTATTATTTTCCCATGTTCACTTTATTTCTAGTCACACACAGGCAATTCCTGTATACTATCTGGAAATTAATAAGTCTACGCTGCATTTCTCGGAAAAGTAAAAAATATTCATATTTCTCTGAGCACAGAGGAAAGTGAAATCAACTGGATCTACTTGCTCCATGTTGTTTGGAAGAAGTAACTTTTGCTGCCATCACATATACAATATTAAAATGTATTAAAGCTGTTTGGCTGTGTTGTTCATTTTAAATTGTGCTTTATTGGAAGGTGCCACCCTTCACTACTACTGCCTGTCAACAGATGTGAGGTGAGGTGGAGTTTTTGTTTGTTTTTATTTTAGTTTTCAGCAGATAATCCTTTTATTAGGATTAAATTAAGGTAAATGGGCGACTCCCTACTGCATAGAGAAGACTGATGTTTTTTGGCAAAGTAGGAAGTAGAAATCTGAGACTAAAACCCGACGTCCTTGACTGATTTTTAATCAGTAATGTCACTCCTCGGTGTGTGATAGTCATTTATACAAACAGTTTGCTTGTACTTTATCTTAGCAGAAATTGTGTGGGGTGTTCACAGTACGCACTCCATCTCCACACTCCTTCAGTCAAGGTTTATTGCTTTATGTGTAACCAACAGACTAGAATACTGATGTATGTAAATATTGATGAGGACAGATACAGAGTGGGTTATGTGTTTATGGTTGATATACAAGTCATAATGTTCTAATATTTATACCTCCATTGTACCCAAATACAAAAAGTCAGTAAAATAATTCAGTTTTTAGTCGAATAGAACTAATGGAATAAGCAAGCAACCAAGCAATATATTCACACAGTTATTATAATTTTTCAAGAACCACATACTTGTTAGCCAGGCCATATTGTAATCATCTCACCTGCTGCCTTCTCCTCCCAGCCACATTATCATGTCTGTCATAACTACTTTAAAATTCATAACAGCTCAGTCCTCATAAACAACAATACACTGGCAAGTGGACTTCATTGTCTTCATAATGGAATATTACATTTGGCTGAATATTACTAGGGGGGGGGTCATGACACAGTCTGCTGGCATCAATAGTATTCACTCTCTTCTTTATTGACTGTTGGCTTACTCTGCTGTAAGGATTGTAATAGTCTGAATATGAATTGAATTGTTACTGGAGTTGGCAGACAGAAAAGACCTGCTGCACATTGCAGGGTTCCACTCGCTTGAAAACGTTCCTGGTGTAAGCACTCGTGTCAATTATCTCTCAAGCCGCCACGCTCCTGTCACCCCTCCACTTTACCTTGAAATAACTTTTAATCCCGGTTGGGCTCTGCGACTTTGGAGAATAATTAAAATCAGAGAACATCCTTGTTAAGTTGCCCACACATCACGTCCAGGACAGGAGGTTAATTGCTTTAGATGTTTTTTTCAGTCACTGGGAGCCAGCATTTGGGAGATGAATATTAATTCTGTTTTGCTGCCTTCAGCCTTTGGCCTGTGACTTTTGACTTATGCAGGCCATTTGTGATGGGAGCACTCACTGAGGCTGAATAGATGTGGAAGGAGGGTGTGCATGGGGACTTGGGGAAAAATAAGAGAGCAAGGAGTGCTATTGTTATTCTTGAACACTTTTCATACAAGATGTGTGTAGTGATAATCCTGTTTTATCACAGCTGAGTATCAAACAATGCACTTAGTGAGCTGAAAAATGAAAAATGCTATATATTTTGTCAATGTGACATTTACCTTCTTGCTGGAGTAAAATACATGATTTCAACCAAACAAAAGGGCATTAAACAGAAGAAATGTTCAGGCAGCTGACATGAAATACATGGACAACGGTCTCTGTGTTCTCTTCAGAATGCAAAGTAATGAACACTGCATACAATCTATCTACAATTAAAAACAACTGGCTGTTCACTAGTCTCAAACAAACAACATAACCTTGATTACAGGCAGAGGTAGCGTCTGTTGCTGGCACAGACAGAAAACTGTCAAGACCAAGTTTTTATCAGTTGTAGCTAGCTAGCTAATTAAGCTAACATTGACTCTATAAATTTGTTGAAAATGATGTCTTCTTTTGACTTGTTAAAGTAAGTTGTTTTCAAATAACAACATTGTAAAGTTAGTCTTGAATATGTAATTGACGGCTACGTTCATGGTATTGTGCCCATAGACTGTATATAAGAAATGGACGTAGTCATTGTGACGTGGCCGTCGCTGCCATGTTGAGTTTTTGCGACCAGGAAGTGTCCGGAAGTGATGAAACGGTGGAGCTAACTGCTGTGTACGGAGCTAGCTAGCTTAGCTAGGTAGATCTGTAATTCACGTCAACTGTCATTTTAACAGGGATGATAATTTTGTCTAGTGAACAACAGTCTTAAAACTAAATGTACTTACTAAATATAAATTTACACAGTGCCGTGGGTACGAGTTGGCTCTAGCCTGATTGACAGGTCGCCATGGTGACTTGTCAATCATAGATAATCCCGCCCTGACACATACTCTGCTTTATGGTCTATTTTAAAATAATTCTTTTGTATTGAAGAAGACTTGAAACTAGCGATTGTGACCATAAACTCATCAGGAAAGTGTTTACTGGGGTAATTATTCAGGGGAGAAGTAGGGTCATTTTACCATTATTTCTAATGGAGCAGGACTTCTTTTTGCAACCAGAAGAGTCGCCCCCTGCTGGCCGTTCAATAGAATGCAGGTTTCAGGGACTTCTGCGTTCGCATCAGATCGCTTCTCGCTTGATTGTACCACAACACTAAGGCTATAGTTACAGTTACCATGCTAAATGTCAGCATCCTCACCAGCTAATAATCCACATAGAAGACATGGACATAAAGAAACCGCATTGTTCTTGTATTGCTGCAATTGGTTCAAGTATGAACAAAACAAATGTAAGATCATTGTTAATTTGTTCTGGTCCTGGTTGGCTGGTTAGCTTACATACCTTTTCAAATTCTGTCTTATTTTCAAATGTAACGCTGTCTCTGGGTTTCTGGAGTTTAACCTTCCCCATTCCTAATAAAGAGCAGGACAAGAATTTTATCTTCTTTGAAAGCATCAAGGACCCGCTTCCACACAGTGTGGAAATACTATACAGGAGATGTGTTAAGTTGTGAACACACTTTTTTAATTGCAGCCTGTCGCCCCTACAAAATATTGTTGTTTAGTTAGTTAGTGTGTGGTTTAGGGCACGACAAACTAAATCTTGTAGGTAGTAAACTAGTTAGCTGGACATGCTAATATTCGGAGCTTACATTAGAGCAGCTGTGGGCAGTAAAACCAAAACAACGAACTGAAAGAGGCAAAAAACTAGGGTTGAAACAATTTATCGAGTAATTCGATTACTAAAATGCATTGACACAAATTCTTTGCATCAATGCCTCATTTAATCCATTTAAATATACAGCGCACTGTTTCAGACGGACATTTATTACTGTCGCACATCGCGCTTATGCTGTGATCAAGTTAAGATGACGTGATTTGATGGCGCTGTTTGCAAAGTGGAGGAAGAAAGAGAAAATAGCAAGGGACAAAGAAGAGATTGGCCAGAAAAAACACAAAAAGTGTCCAAAGTATGAGATTATTTCAAGCTAAAGGAAAACAACCACTCTGTAATGTTACGGTCTGTCCACTGTAAAACGAAACTAACGTGGCCTACCATAACAGCACGATGGAAATGATTCAGCATCTGATCAGAAAGCACCCGGTCTAGCATCAAGTCCATGTAGCGGACCCCAAACAAGGTAACAGTAACAGCAACTTGAGCAACGTAAATCATGATTGATTATTGAGTTGAAGGCTAGCAAAATTAAACCGAAATCCTCAGCTGTAAATGTATAAACGTGTGTTTGTTGTTCTCCGCCTGGTTGGACCGTGAGTTTGGGTTGCAACGTCACAGTTATGAGTTACACAGCTGATCCTGGTAGCTGGGCGGGCGCCAAGCAAAAGTAGCTGCTACTTATACAATCACTTAATGAATCGATGAAATAATCTGTAGAATACTTGATTACTAAAATCATCGTTAGCTGCAGCCCTACAAAAAACGTCTGTAGGGAAGGGAACTTCCCTGATCCTGTGGTTCATCTCTACAAGTGTCACCTTTTAACATTATTACGTCATTTGATTTATTGTAATTCTAAAATATTGATCAGTACAGCTTTGAAGCTTTAGACTTGCAAGTCTGGAACCTGCGAGATTCTTTCTTTCCTCCCTGACTGGGTGAGACTCATAGAGGCTGCAGAGAGAATTCAGGTGGCTTCAAGAGACACAGAAACCCATGATGATTTATTCTTATTCACAGATGGTGCTGGGATTTGGTCAGTAGTTTTCAGTGAAACTCAGAAATTGTTTATGCTGTGAGCACACATCACGAAAAGGGAAATTCCTGAATTACAAAGCTCCCTTTTACAGTAATGCTAATCAAATGCATTGCTTATCTTTTACTAGTCATGCAGGAGGAACATCTGTAAAAAGAAAAAGGAAAAAAAAAGGCACTAATGCCACGAGTTCTTTAAGAGGAGTCCAAAATATTTCTAGAAAGCTCAGAAAACACCAAACTAGAAGACCAGACAGGGTGGCGAAATACAACAGCAACAATGGAAATGACAATAATGAATTGCAATAATTATAATAATTAGGTCTTGAAATCAAACATAGTAAATTGATGCCATCTAACAGCGTAAGAGAAACTCGGGTTGGATTATTCTTTTAAGAGGATTTCTAAGTTTTCTGGCCTTGCATTGTCTCACCTGTTCTCATCAGCCACTTTCCACTGGCCTGCCAGAGTGTGGCCGTAGCTCACAAACTGCAGTGACAGCCCAATTGCCACCCATGAACCTCTCTCCTTCGGATCGATGGGGCTTATTTATTGTGTTTGACTGCAGACTGTAAGTCCCCTATTTATGCTGCTAGGGTGGCCTCTATCAAACTCTTTTTCTACCAAATATAACATAAACCTCTGGCAGGATTTGTTGAGCCTGTTTGGGCAGCTCGATGAATGTGCCTCACTATTCCCCCTTCCTCAACCCTCCCACCTCTACCGACATCCATCCGCACTGACAGCTGCATAGTTTAGTCATAAGCTCCAGAGCCAGGTGGCCCCGTGGCGGACAGCATAGCTAAAGGCAAGCAGAGAGTGACAGCCTGCACTCACCAAGCTGCCTGGGAGACAGTCCTGCAGCTGAGAGGTGTATCTTCATGTTGTGTAAGGGCTCTGCTGGGAAATCACAGGTTATGCTGTGTGGGTGTGTTTCCTTATCTGTTTTACAATGCCGTACTGTACATCACCTCACACACATCTATGCTGTAGCATGTCAGAACTTGACACTGACTCCTGGGATTGAGTGATGCTTGGATGATTTGAGGTGATCAGTTTCTCCCACTTGTCACTTATTTTTGAAAGGTTTTGGCTCAACATAACAAGTATTTGACATTTTAAAAGTCACCAGTATTGACTCCAACGTTCACTGTCCATTGAGCTCTGTTTTGGTCCATCAACTCCTGAGGGAAATGGCCCTTTAGCTGCTAAATGTTCACCAGCTAGTTACTAACTTTGTCTGTCTACTGCTTGGTTGGAAGATTAATGGAAAAGTAACTGAAACCGAAATTCAAATTGCGATTTGAAAGAACGTGATTAACTAATCGTGAAGATGGCGATTACAATGTAGGTTAATTATCCAGCGCATCTGATCCGTTCTAAACAGTCAAGCAGTTACAAACTGGATTGTGAGTAGGACCCCTGTTACGGTCCTACTCACCAATCAGAGCGGGCACAGGGCGTGTACCTTTTCCAACAACAAACTAGGAACTAGGAAAACGTGTGGGCTAATGGCGTCAGACGAACAGACACAGGCAGCGGCTGTGCTGCGGTTTTGTCCGGCGTCAACTCACACTACAGTCATTTTGTGTGCTTCAACTACGGACAACAGCTCTCTGAGCTCGTTGCGTTCCTCTCTGCAGGCTAACGTTACATATCCACATGGAGCATTTCAGAATAAGAGCGTTTTGCCTGTCTGATTTTTCTGACTTGTTCAGATTTTGCTTATTTGCTTATTATCTTTCTTCTACTATGGTTAAGTTGGCTATGTAGATGAATTGGTTTTTTTTTGTCTGTTTTAACTGTGTTTATTGTTGATTTACGATTGGGAGTCTGCAAAGGGGTTTTTATTTTGAAAATCAACCGGATTCTCTGTGAATATTGAACTTTAGCAAAACTTCAATAAATTTGAATTTCACACTGTGACCTACACTCATAGACCGTATACCTACAATGAACATTTACTGCCAGACTGACGAGACTCTCATTCGCTCATCCACTCAGTCGCTAACATACACAAACACATTGCACTGCAGTTAAAAGACCTGACTCAGCTGCTCTGATAACAGCAGCTCTAACGCAGGTGTCCTTTGATGAATGAGAGGAAGCTAGCAAAGCCTGATTTACAGTGCTCACACAGTGTGAAGGTGAAAATCATTTGTTCCGCATTGATATTAAATAATAGAGTGAAATTTTAGTGGCAGCGGTCATTTGCCTAATATAGGGGAACCATGTCTACGTAAAGTGCACGTCAAAATTACCTTATCAATTACCATTTAGATAATGGATTTATGAAATCTGTGAATAAAAAAATAAACCCTGCTTTAATAGTTGAGCATATCTACAGTACAAACCTTGTCAGTGAACTATGAGGGCAAAAAACAACAACAAAAAACAACATTCAGAAACAAAATAATTGTTCAATAATCGTAATCGAGGTAAAATGTTCAATTAATCGTGATTTGATTTTAGGTCAAATCATCCAGCCCTACTACTGCTTAATGCTGAGCATAGAGTCGGTTTATCAGAGCTTTTTCACTAAAAACAGCTCCTTGCCCTGACTGGCAATCAGGTTGATGAGGTTGGTGATACAGAACCCAATGATGAGGTTTTAAAGGCTATAAAACCAAAACAATGAGCTGAATGACACTAAAATGCTCAGAGGAGCTAAGAGGAATTGTCAGGTAATAATTCTGTATGGGTCTGTCGATATGAGCAACCCTGTTTCACATTACATATAACCAATTAATCCATTGTTAATGAAAATATTGGTCAATGTAGCTTTAATGTTTTAGATATATAAATAATATTTTAGAAAAATTTAAACGTTTGTGCATGGTAGTTGTCTTCCAGTGTACTTTTAAATGTTCCACATTTATTTTGGCTGTATTACATTTTCTGGTATCAGCGGAACAAACTGTCAACACAAAAATAGTTGTTATGGCAAATACATATATTGTTAGGTTGTTATCAAATTACACAATGGATACAGACTCTCAGACTGCAACATGTGTCTTTGTAAAGAGAGAAACAGACAAAACTGAATTTACCATACAGAATTGAATACGAGTGCACTCCACATTTAGCTGCAGCTAGCTGACTGTGTGCTTCTCCCTATACTGCAGTTTTGTGTCCATGCATGCAGCAAACTGAAAACAGAAAACAGTCTGTGAGAGCATCCACACGAAAAAGAAGGAAGACATGGCTGGTAGTAGTGTCTTCAAACAGAGTTGCTAAACACCTCAGCTCACTGAAGGAAGCCATCTGACTGTGTGAGGAGCAAGCTTGTTGATGTGTGCAGGTAGAGTAGGCCTAGAGCTCTCCCGTCTGACTGGTCCACCAATAGGAGATAAGTCCACCCCTTGAGACACAGCCCCTCCTCATTTGCATAATGAGGCAGAAATGCATAGAGAAATATAAAAAGGACAGGCAGAAATAAATACCATTGGGGATATAAATATGGTAACAAGGGAGCAATATATGGTATAAATATAGTATGCAAGGGAAGAATAAAAAGGACAAAAATATTAAAGCACACACATAAATAAATACATTTAAAAAATAAGTAATTAATAAATAAAGTTGAACATTATAACGTACAATAAATAAACAAGGTAATTATTACAAAGGTGAATAAGTAAAGAAGCTAATTAAAATAGATATATACATTTATGTCTCCTTGTATAGTTTAATTACTGCCTACATTTATTTATTTACTTTATTTTTTGTGCATTTAATCGGATGCTTATTTATTTATTTATGAATTTGTCAGGATCAGTCCTCCATAGACAAAAGGTTGTAAGGTTGAAAAATATCATTTTTAATGTGATTTTAAAAAGTCATATCATGATAATGGCAAAATTCCAACTTTATGACATAATGACATCATACCATTTACACACTGCAACAACGAATAAATGTCAGGTAGTCGCACTGTCATTTGTTAAATAAACATGTGTTATCCCACCTCCATTAAAACAAAAATCTATTTTCTAAGAGCAGACATTAGGACATGTTTTACTGATGACGTTTGGAGTACATACTGCAGTGATGCTCCCAGCTCCAACACAGCATGCAGCACAAAAACCTTGAGGACAGATTAGATAGGTGACTTATTGGTGTGCTTGCACTCACTGAAGTACAGTGAAGTATTTGATATTTTTTTCCACATTCACAAGATACTTTGTGCTTCAAGGCAGCAGATAGAGGATGTCTTAAGATAAGAACCACTGACTGAAATCAAACCTAGGTCAAGAGTGATAGGGGCCCAGTTCACATCTATTAAATTCAAATCAGTGATCACTAAATAAATGATTAAATAAAAAATATATTCTTAGCTAATCAGCTAATGTATAATGCAGGAGGAATTTTTTTTTATATTATATATTTTAGGATCATTACACATTAGACGACTGCGTTTTTTTGTGCTATATAACTTTGTTATACAGTTTGTTCATAAACCAAAGAAATGGACAAATTGCAAATTTTGACCAGATGATGGCGCAAGGTGAAATTTCATGGCAATCCATTCCGTAGTTGTTCAGATATTTCAGTCTGGACCAAAGTGGTGAACCGACAGACCGACGTCGCCGTGCAAGTGTGGCAGATAAAAACACTGTTACAATGGAATGATAATTCTCATACTGAATGATTCTGAATTGCTCTCTTCAGTAGAACAAGTAACGTTAATGTATGTCACATCAAAAGTAGTAAATATCAATAGTGAGACCCCAATGTCTTTGAGAAAAACAAAAGGCGACTTACTGCACCACCGACACAGTGTGCTTTCATGACGGTTAACAAGGGAAAATCATAATGAGAAATGAACAACTCATAAAAGGTAAGGTTTCAGGTCTTCACTTCCAGACCAGATCTGAATACTGCCGAGCTCCCTCTCTTCTATCACTATCTATCACTAAACTCATGAAGTTGGAAAATTGCTTTCTTCCCTAATGAGGGGCTTTTGTCATGTTGGATGTTGCTGAAGGTGAGGCTGCAGGCACAAGAGTGAGCAGGTGCGGTTGGAGGAGCTTTTTAATGTCCTGTGGGACGCAGAGCTTCAAGGAGCTTCAAAGCAAATGGTCACGTTCACTCCTAAAAGCAATTAAACAGCAGGAGATGAGAGCAGAGGATGTGCACAGAAGGATGACTGATAAACAACAATGTGTCATTGTTGCTAAAGGACTGTTTTCCCCTGTCTGTGGTAATGTTTCTTGTGTTGCAGCAATGCCTACCTGATGAATTAGCATGCTGCTACCACACAATTATGCATACAGTTATATCCTAAATTGTATTGATATTAAAGATTCACTGGGCATGCATTTTCTGAATGAACAGACACTTCTTCATTAACTAATTTCACACTAAGATGAGAAGTGATGAAAGAAGATGAGATAAGATAAAATAACATAAGATAACAAGAATTTAGAAGGGTTCACTTATAGTGACAAACCCATAGAGAGACAAGACAGAGATAAGGAGAGTGAACATTGGACTTCCGTTCATCAGGTGGCCAGAATCATGACTTATAATGAATGCTAATGTTGCTCCGTAAGTGCTGGATGTGTAAGTTAGCAACTGTTAGCAAGCACGTTAGCTGTGACAACTTTATAAGAAGATAATATTTCAGTGTTGTGTTTACTGCTTGTTCTGCTGCTGCCCCCCTAATTGCCCCAAAAGCAGCCTTAATTTTGATAAATACACTTCTCTTTCTGGCAGAGAGTTAAATGTGAGGACCAATACCACTTTCACTTTCGGATGCTGTCTGTGAAGCTACAGACCGCATCCGGTTAGCTTGGTAATTAGTATACCCATGTCTTTTTATTGTTCATTGTACATAGCAAACTGCATGTAGCAAACACACTGGGACCTGATTTCACAGGATTTTATATAGTCTATGGACACTAACAAGATTACTAATTATGAATAAGATGAATGAACCAGCAGCCACAATACCAGGACCCTGAAACTGAAGCAGCTAAATGGAATTCATCCATCTTTAATTCTATTATTTAAACCTGTACTTTTCCTTTCATTCCATTCCCAGGAACGCATCTTGACTGAGCACTGAAACACAGACAGAGATATTTTGAGTTTTAGTGCCTAGTATAATAATAATAAAGTTAAGTTAAAGTTACTTATTTTTCATCATCCTTGCCTATAGGTACCCTATAAAAGATGGCTCCATTCCCACACCCATTGTTTCTATGCACAGAAAAATAGCAGAGGTCTGCGCTGCAATGGTACAGAGAGGAGCAGACTCTTTCATAAAGTCAGCTAGTGTTGCCAAGTTGTATTTTCACAGGAAATATTGTGTTCAGCCTGCTCTTTGTTACTCTGCTCAGCCAGTAAATGAAGCGTTATGGTGCCTTCATTTAATCAGGGTAAAACCAACATCTGCTTCAGTCCGGAATCCTCTCCAGCATTCGTGTGATTAATGCAGGCTTGTGTGAGGTGTGGTGAATGGGGATGTGGTTATGAGTGCACTTGGTGCTCCACTCTTTTAATTGAATTCATTGAAAGTAATCAAATTTAGTACTTCCTACTGGTCTTGGTCTTGAGTCCAGTGTTGAGGACACTCCTGAGGTCTTGGATTTGTCTCGGCCTCCAGCCTATAATATTGTGATTCCGAGGTAATGAAATTGGTGTAGTGGAGTGAAACTAGTTAAATCGATTTTGAGATTAATTGTGTTGCAGAAATATCTGCTGTAAAGGTACTTCATTGTCACATACACATTGTGAAATTCTTTCTCTGCATATAACCCATCCCTCAAGGGGACCAACTGTAGATCTATATCAGTGTGTAGTCAATGGCACTGACTGAAGAACCTGGCGTGTTTTTGATGGTGGGGGAAAACGGAGCAAATCCACGCAAGCATGCAAACTCCACACAGAAAGGCCGGGACGACCGGGGTTTGAACCCACGACCTTCTTGCTGGGGGCCACAGAGCTATATAAACAGTCCGCAGTATAGCTCAGGCCTCTCCCTGTAGTTACTGCTGGGAGATGTGTGCAAGTGGCAGATTTGCTACGTTACACAAGCTCTCTTAGCTTTTTTAGTCAAATAAATAAAATAAAGTCACAAAATGTCAAGAAATGACATATTTCCACTGTTCCAACAATCACCAACTCTGGTTTGGTCAAAATAAACCCTTAATTCAAAGTGTGTGTAATTATTCTCATTCTTAACACTGTTATCAAACTGGCCTCAGTTGGTCTCGGAGGCTGTGTCGGTCCTGGCTCGGCCAGGATCACTGGGAGGCTGCTGAGTCCTGTTCCGTTGCCCTCTCGCCTGGCTCTGGTTGCGGGTCCTATTCTGAACTCAGTCAGCTGGATCTCTAACTTCTGTTCATTACCCATCTCAAAATGGACAAATATACTGTATAATAGGCTACTGCATTATTTGTGGGGCGGCTGTGGCTCAGGAGGTAGAGCAGGTATGCTTGTTAATTGAGGTGGGGTGGCGGTTGCGCAATGGGTAAGACTATGCCTTTGGTGTGAGAGACCCTGGTTCGATCCCCCATCCATCATTGTGTCCCTGAGCAAGAGTCCAACCCTAGTTGCTCCAGAGGTGTGCGACCTCTGACATGTATAGCAATTGTAAGTCGTTTTGGATAAAAGCGTCAGTAATGTAATCGAAAGATCGATGGTTCAATCCCCGGCTCTTCCAGGCTGCATGTCCTTGTCCTTGGGCAAGATACTGAACCCCCGAATTATGAATGCAATGTAGTGTAAAAGCGTTTTGAGTAGTGGCAAAGACTAGAAAGCTTATTTTTGTAAATTTGACCTTTGAATAGTTCGTGCAGCCTGTGCTTATTCACTCCAGACAGCCAACATTCCAACTTTACAGGTATTAGCTATAGCTAGCAAAATTCATTAGTGTGTCTGAGTTTGTGTGAGGGTTTTTCAGACAGAAAGCAAAGCGAATTTTCACCTTGAATAATCAGCACGAATTTGACCGCTGTGGACTGATTGTGTGCTCTGTGCTTATTGATTATTTTCAACTTGCGCAACACAACTTCACCACAGTATAATAAACTTGCATATAATCATGCCCGCTTGCATTTACAGTCACTTTAGAAGAGATTGTGCTGCGTCTAAAAATTTGCCTTGCCTGCTGTCTGTTCTGTCGGTCCTTGACAGCTCAGTCTCAGATCTCAGAGCTCACCAGTTCTCTTTCTCATTTCACATTCCTTTTTCCTCCGTTAAACCTCTGTTTCAAAGCATTTCAACTAGTCGTCTTTTCCTCAGTTCAACTGTCGGGGGTTCTTTGTCCACTCCCATCTTGAGCTGACATTATATTGGATTGTGCCTAGTAAATTTAGCTTCACATTCAGCCTCGAACACATCCTCACACCAGAGTCGACACAGCTGTGATGGATACCAGGATATCACAAATATCGATCTGTTACCTGATTCTGCTCTTACTGTCCACATCCACCCACACATGAGATTACTTATCACTGCCTGACATGTGTTTCATTTATGCTGAAGAAATCATGACCACCATCTAATCTTGGCACACTATATCCTCATGGCAGATTGATCACACTATAGGTGAGCAGACAGTGAACAGACACACCTTTTACACGTGTTCAGCTCTTGTGAGAGTACAAAGTACAAGTGTGTTACTTTACCACATAATTTACGACATTGTCGATAAACCATCCAAGACCAAGCTATTTGACCTCACTGCTCAGTTCAGCACTTCAACTCAAGTGGAACTCTGGAGATACAGATGTTCTGTCCTCTTTACATCTAATTATGTATGTATGTAGTGTTCAGCATTAAATCTTGTGTCAGGGCCAGCACCATATTGAGAGTTCATATACAGCAGATGTCTAAGACCAGCTCTGCAGGCAGAAAATATAACCACATAATTGGCATACATAAAAGGATGAATTATATTATGAAACCACCACCAGATGTTTTACAAGCATTAATCTGTCCCAACAACTAAGACTTGACTGGACACAATGTTTTTGTTTGGCAGTTCACACTATTGCTTAAATGTGGCCCATAGAGAGCCACGTGTTTAATTATGACTTTTGTGGAGCTTTTTGGTCCACCGCGGCTCCGTCAGCAGCTGCTCTAGAGTGACATCAAAGTCACATCAATTCCGACCTGGGTGTTCACATTTAAAAAGATCCGTATCAGATTTGGACCACATATGGAAGTGACCCAATTCAGAACTGGAAAAGATCAGATTCCATGTGACTTGGCCTGTTCACACTGTCATAAAAAGATCAGATCTGGGTCACATATGAGCAAAACAAATTGGGTCACATTGGCCTGCAGTCTGAATGTGGCCTTAGAGGCTGGTAAAATTATGCATTTTGTAGTTTGGAGAGGAAACTATAGTTCTAACACTGTTGAAGAAAGCTTATGAATTTTAACTTTGTAATGTTTTTGTATTAAAATTGATCTGCATCAGACTTAGACCACAGCCCTGCTCAAGAACATCTGTTCAAATTCAAAAGCATCTTCTTTTTTTTTTTAAGATAACAAACATGAATCTCCAGAGCAGGATTATCTAGCAGCAAACACACATGTCTCCTTGAGAAAATCTCTTCTAAGATGATTAAATTACTTCCATTATGTATAATATTCCTCTGTGACTTGCTCAAGTTATTCAAGTACTTTAATGACTGAGGATCTTCTGTTAGCCTTCAAATGAATTCAGTCCCACTCTTCCTGGATTTTAGCCCCACATTAGCCACCGTCACTTCTTTCCTCTACTATTATTATTGCCAAATCTCTTCTTTCTTGAGCATTTGAAATGAAGGGCATTTTTCTGTGTTTGATGTCTACCAGGCACTATCTGAGTTGGCATGTTAGTTAAACTCACCCATCTGGCAATTCAAAAACTCATTATAATGCAAGTGTTATGGCATAGCAAATCTACAAAAGCTTCTTTATACTCTCTGTGGGTGTAAATCATCCGCAGGGTTTCAGTCTACTCTCTCAACAGTTTGTACTCGCCAGGCTTTGATAATGTTTGCCTTCATCACAGGTAGCTCAGGACCGACTTTCGGCACAACTTCTAACCAGATCAATAAGTCGGCTGCTAGATTATTTACTCATCTCAGTGTTCTGCTTGACAGATTTTCTCTTTTATTTTCACTTCCTTTGTATTAATGTGTGGCTACACGACTTATTCACTCTGTATAATGTAAAGTGATTAAACACACACGTTTGCCGCCTGTATGGAGTTTTTAGACAACTCAAATATGGAACTAAATGCATCAAAGTAACATTCTTGTTACTTAACTAATTAAAATCTGTAAAATAAATATATAGCTTTATACTTTAATCTCCAATCAGTTGATACAATCAATTAAAACCTAATTTATTTTACTTTGTATTTCTCACTGGCCCATTTTATATTTCCCTTTCTCCTTAGTTTTCCTGTTGTGTTTTTTATGTTGGCACACATTTAATCATGTATCTAGGTTACTGTGTTTTTTCCCCACGCAACATTTCCCATTATCCACAAAATGCTAATTATCAGTTTCCCCACCACATTTCCAAATTGCTTATGCTCATATAATAATGACATGTTCATGTCCATGCATGTGCAGTGTAGGTATTGGTCCATAGTGTGTGTGTGTGTGTGTGTGTGTGTGTGTGTACATGGTTATTAACATTTCACGCACTGGATGGTGTAGTTTTATGATGAAAGTTAGCTTCAGCTGGGTATGTAGCTGAAATGCGGATGGCCTGTGTGCTCAGTCACCGATGTTTTTCAGTTAAGCAAGCTAGCCACACAATCCTCCTGATTGCTCCACTGACAACGCCCACACACACACCCAAACTCTGTCCCAATTGTTGTTCTGCGTATACATGGACACGCCCATCTCATTATCATACATGTATGAGGAAAATTGTAAATATGGTGGGAGGCAATTTGCTTTTTTCATTTTTTATATAAAACAAATATTAGTTTTTAGACTCCATTTTAATGATGAATTGATGTATTATGTTATATAAATAAATTTAACTTGTCTGATAACCTTTTTCAAAATGTTGTCAGTTTCGGGCTGTATTGTTTAATTAGAATATACAGAAATCTAGAGTACAGTGATATTTTTAGGTAATGTCTTGCATTCACATAATGTCTACATATACATAAACTACATATTTTGCTTTGTATTAAGAGAGGTCATAAGTATATGTTGCCAACTCTTGCGACAGTAAATCCCTTACGATGCACACTGAAATGATCAGTTCCTGAGAGTGAAATCTGTTGCATAATCATGCAGTAAACAAGTGAATAAGCTCATCATGCAAATCAGTCATGATTTTACCACCTACTCATCTTCTCCTTCATTAACACTTTCATTTAGGTAATTTCATAGATTTGACATATGCTTTAAATCAATATGCAATCAAGACGGCCACTGGCTAGACTGACGAGATTCAGTCTTGAGTCAGGCGGTAACCATAAATACTGGGGGAAATATTTCACTTCTCCTGATTGTTCAATTTGAATCTGCAGAGCCGTTTCCAATCATGGAAATGAAGGACATCAATGATGTGGTGATGCCCTCTATTTGAAAAGTTCCCTGAGTTATGAAAGAAATTTTGCATTTACAAAAGCCCCACTGATCATTCATGTGCAGGTTTATTCAGCCTATAGCAGTGCAGGTGTGGGGTTTTGGAGCAGACAGCCTGCTTCCCAAATAGTATAGTGAAGGAGTCAAATCAGTTGCTGCAGCTGCAAAGTATTCAAAGTGATCGTTTAAGAGTCTCTGCTTGTGCTGTTGAATATTCATTCCATGACAGGGCACTTAGTTTCATAATTATCTTAACCCAGACTCTTCAGTAGGAGGGATTTGCCTGTTTGGAATTGTTGGATACTTTAGTGGTCAGCTGCACTTCAGTCTGAATGTGTCTGGACTGCTGCACAACCTTGTTCCAGGGGCGGGTTATTAAATATTTATCAGTCAAATATTAATAAATTAGTTTCTCAAATCTCTCTTGACTCCTGGCAGGAAGGTTGAGAGACTGCTGTCGTTATTTGGCACAACTTATCCCAGCCCAGGGTATGGAATAAGTGTAACTGAAAGGTAAAGGAAACTCAATTGTAACTAACCAGCTGGTCTTGATATCATCTCTTAAAAATGCCATAATTGTCTTTACTTAATTTGTATCAGTTCCCTAGTTTCCTAGGAAAAATTGGTTTAAAGAGGGACAGATCATACCTGGGCACTGCCTTTGATGTGACTGGTCATTATTCTGATAAGACGCTGACTTGGAGACTTCTCTTGTAGTGCAGTGTTGAACAATACAAGTACTATTAAAGTTTATACATTTGTGGTACATTATTTCAAGTGGGCATTTTTGATAAGCGATTGCTTATCACCTCTGTGACAAATACATTGTGTTTATTGTGACGTAGGGGCGGCTGTGGCTCAGGGAGTAGATGATTTGTTTTTGAACGTTTAGAGTCTTTAATATTTTAATACACTTAGTAGAAGTACCATTCCTTGACATTCAGTAAATATATGTGGTGATAACCGCGTTCAATCAATGAGCACAGCAAAGTGTCTGAAAAGGACCTCAAGAGGTGGATGCATAATTCAGGAGAACAAATTTTGTAGGCTCCCTGCCGAAATTTGCATCCACCTCTTTTCTCAGCATAAATTACCGTTAACACCATGGTTAACACTAACGAGGTGCATGCAATTCTCGGCAGGCAGGCAGAATCCGTTAAAATGTCCATAGCCTATATGATGCAGCTTCTCAGACCAGAGGATGCTGCATCATGTGTTTTCAGTTTGTCAGGGGCCTGTACCACGAAGCAAGTTCAACATACCCAGGATATGTTTTCGTTATCTGGCTTAACTAACCCTAACAATCACGATCGGGATAAGCGGTACCACGAAGCTGGTTATCAACTCGGTAAGTCAACCCAGGGTTTCCCAATTCAGCCGTGAGCGCATTCACATAAAAATGGCGGTGTTAGCAGCAGATGGCCAATCACAGACATGAATAAGTCCACTGGCAGCAGAGCGTCATATTTTATGAACGAGGATTAAACTGTAACACTACAGAAATACGACAGTAGCACGCCTGCATCTGACACATGCAGGGAGACAGAAAATTGCAGACAGTGTGAATGCCTAAATAAACAGGCATAGTATATTATATTGCGTTGATTTAAAGTGTTCTTATGAGCTGTATGAAAATACCAGCCTTATTCTTTCAGCTTGGCTGTGTGTCGGCGTTTCCACATTAAAAGACTCGTTGTCACTTCAAAAATTAGATTAATTTATTTAACGCTCAGCAATGAAACGAAAACTCCATTCATGCCATAAAATGTGCTCAAATAGTGGTAAAAGACTGAATCTCAACATTTAGGCTGCTGAAAACTCACCGTCCCACCCTTTGCACCCACATCAAAAAAGGTGGGCAGAACATGACTACAGTCTCTGTAGTAGGCCTTAGAAAGCTATACTAACCTAAATAGATAGCCTACGTTCATATTAAAATTTAGTATTTCAATATCCCTACCAAACTGCTCATAATATTCAGCCTCATAAGAAAACTAAAACCCATTTATTTTAACGGCTGTGTCAGGGTGTGTGAAACGGACTGGGAGCAAATAAAAAATATTAAACACATTTCAAAGCAGTAAGTAAAAACCTGTAGGCAACATTAGCCTAAGGCTTTTAATCAGTCTCTGTAGGATCGCCATAGTCAAGAGTTTCTCCACATCACAAACATAAAGCAGCCTATTGGCTAAAACAGTCTGTGGGATTTCCTACAGATGGTGATGTCATTTTCCAAGAGAGCTGATTGGTCAGTAGGCGGCGTTTTCACAGAGTTAATCTCTTTTCTGGAACATAACCTGCTCCAGAGCAGGTTAGCCTTCAGCATAAGTTACCATGGAGATCTACCCCCATAAGTGAACCACTCATGGTACTGACAACCCAGGGTTAACCCCGAAGTTACCTGGATAAGCTCAATTCCTGCTTCGTGGTACAGGCCTCTTACTCCTCAGGTTAATTATTGTTCAGTAAAGTGGATTCTTATCTAAAATACGCAGCTGAACAGGTTTCCCGTCACTTTTAAGGATGGGGTGCGATGGTTGAAAGTCATAACTGTAACTGAACAAGTAACGTGACTATTTACTTTTAATACCCAGTAATAAGTAAAGTGTCTATGAAGATTCTCAGTCATCCAGGTCATAGTTATCCAACGAAGGTTAAAATCAAGGGCAACTGGACTTGGTTGAAGATACTGGAAGACGTTTCGTCCCTCATCCAAAGGACTTCTTCAGTTCTGACTGACTGGCAGGGAAACTCAGCTATTTAACCTCAGTGGGGTCGTTATCCCGGGTCATCGATACCGCTGGTTCGTTAGTGTTCCTTGTTGCTGTGACGACAGTCGTTACAGTCGTTAAGACTACCTGTGGCCAACGACCATCGTTGGTATCTTCACCTGAGGCCAAGACTGAACGACCATCGTTGGTATCTTCACCTGAGGCCAATAGGTTACGTTTGTTGAGTTTCCTGGGAAGTGATGAAAGGACAGCATTGTAAGTGGGGGATAAGTGGTGGCGTAGACCCCCTCCTGTTCAATGACGGCTTCTCAACCCTGGTGTAGATGCTTCCTTGACACCTCTTTCAAACCATCCATCTTCTCTGTCTAAAATGTGCACCTGGTGGTCCTCAAACGAGTGTCCTCTGTCCTTCAGATGTAAGTAGACTGCAGAGTCTTGACCTGAGGAGTTGGCCCTTCTGTGTTGAGCCATGCGTTTGTGTAGTGGTTGTTTAGTCTCCCCAATATACAGGTCTGTGCCAAGTCCAGTTGCCCTTGACTTTAACCTTCGTTGGAATAATAAGTGAAGTAATATTATTACTTTTTAAATGAGTAATAAGTAAAAAGTTAGTCATTACAATTTCTGAGTAAAAACACTGCAGCTAGATATGCCGTTTAAACTGATGTGCCGCGAGGACAGAATGCTGCGTTCTGCCCCCTGTTTGCGCGTGCATCTCGGTGATGACATTGCACAGAAACCCGTCACAGCAGGAGAGCTGTGAGTCTCGCCCTGAAAATATCGGTATTTTCCGCTAAGTAGGCTGGGAGGGAGGGGCCGGTTTTAACAAGCATGTTTTTACTATTTTTAGTAACTTAGCTTGTTTCTTATTTCACCGTTTTAATTATACTTCATTCCCCATCTTGAGTATCACTCACTTAGGCTACGTTCAGACTGCAGGCCAATGTCACCCAAATCTGATTTTTTCGTCCATATGTGACTCAGATCTGATCTTTTTATGAAAGTGTGAACAGGCCAAGTCACATGGAATCTGATCTTTTCCAGTTCAGTTCTCTTCACACTCACAGCCCTGCAAACACGTCACTGTGCCCCGCTTCTTACCGTCTCTCTCTCCCTGTATGTCCGCTTCGCTGACATTCTCCATCAGTAGTAGGCTAGGCTGAATCAAGTCACCGAAAACTCCTCCCACGATTCCGTTCACAGCAGCAGCTCAGCTGCATGTTGAGGAGGCTTGTTGACAACGTAGCCTATCAAAACAATAATAATGAATAACACCTGACTGGTGTGTCAAATATCCACAGTGTCGCGACTTATAAGGTAATCACCGTGTTTCTCTGATAAACGCTACAATGTGTCGCCTAACCTGGGCGGCCGCCGAAGTACAGTGTATGTGTGGGAAACACTGACTGAACGGTTGTTTTTCTTTTTACAAGCCAGGTCTTCACAGGGTACCCGTGGGGTCTTAAAAGTATTTAAAAAGTCTAAAATTTCATATTCCAAAAATAAGGCCTTAAAAGTATTAAATTTCGTGTACCAAGGTCTTAAATTTGTTCTTGTCCTTTCGTAGAATTTAATAAATGCCGTACAGTCATAAATACACTTTTTATGTGTGTGACTTCATTTACTCCGTTTGGTGTGACTCTGATGTTACACGGCAGTACAGGTAACGTTACTGTTTACATCAGTTTGGACTGTGGAGTGTTCTCAGTGCACGAGCTCTGGCATCCAAGCTCTGGTGCGAATCATTCTGTTGTTAGGAAAGAAAACAAAACGTCTCTGAAGTGCTACTAACAATCTAACGCTAGCTCGTCGCCTGAGAATGGGGAAAGTGTCTGAAATTCAGAAAGCCAGAGACACGGACAAGTGGCGGTTGAGGCCGAGGTCAGTGGCGGAGCTGGAAGACCCGCTGCAGGTTACAGGTCTGTGAGTTTAAACAGCAACGGAGAGACAGTTTTGTCGACAAGGACCGTGTCTGTGTGTCGGCGTTGTGCTGCTGTTGAAGGGTAACGTTATGTGAATGGAAACATCCGACATGCCAGGAAAATACAAACTGGAGTCCAACCCTTATCCCTGCTGCTTTCAAGCCAATACTATCTAACACTATTTCAAACAGCCTTAAGATGCAAAAACCGAACAGGATGAATATCACTGAAGCAATTTGGCATATTAAATTACATAACCTTCTCTAGCCAAGGTGTAACTAATAAAACAACTCATACTGCACAATTTGTTAGTATTTTTGATTTCACCGGAGACTTCTATTTGATTCATTTCATAGGTGTAACTTACGCTGGGGATACTGGGGACATGTCACCATCACTTTTTTTGAAGCATTTGTTAAATATGTCCTGAAAAATGGCTTGCAACAAGAGATGTTAAAAAAAATTCATATAAATATTATATTATTATTATTATTATTATATTTCATCAAAATAGTGTTAAAATATAATCTTGTCTTGTTCTCGTGAATCCAATATTGTAAATCGTGCATGTGAGCTAAGTGTATCGTCACTGTGCTAATTTGAACCCCTATGTCCACACCACTTTTCAACACAAAGTGACATCCTTGATTCATATCAAAGTACAAACACACCCCAAAAAGCTATAATGTGTTAAATAGAATAAAATCTTTTATGAAAGTCATGTAACTTTGTAAATAATTTTCTAGGCTTAAAATTCATACAGATTTTTCATTATATGGCAGTGAAGTTGGTGTTAAATTTCATCCTAGGTGGTATTAAAAGGTCTTAAATTTAACTTGGAGGATCCTGGGGGTACCCTGCTTCAGCACTGTGTCTCCCTCCATCTTGTTAGAGACTTTGCGAGTAAACGGCTACGTGCAGACACAGAGTGAGGGAGAGAGAGAGGAGCAAACGCTGGCAGGGCTTTACGGAAACACTAATTAACTCAACACCAAACTATATCGCTATAAACGGTATTGTCTAATTTCATATCTCTTTTGAAATTATATCTGTATACCTCATATACCGCCCAGCCCTAGGCTGTGTCGTTGTTCACTATATCATGGTATTTATAATGGTATTGGATTTCTCTAGAATCGCTTACCCACCTTTATGATGCAGATAAATATCATCAGTTACTGTTGGAAATGCCATATTTCATTGAATTTACAAAAAAATTCTATATCGGGATATGAATTTTTTGCCATATCGCACAGCCCCAGAACAAATCATATAATGTCAAAAATATGTTCAGAGAACCCTGAACCCTTTGGAAGTGAAAGGATACACTTTTATCTCCAACTTTCATGGCTGCAGGTGGCAATGAGGACTTAAGAAAGACTTTTGTAGTGAAATTCTCTTCTCAGCACATGTTTAACAATGTAAATTATGTTTACTTAAAACAATGGCTCACTTACCCTATTCTGCGCTGCTGTGTACTGCACCAAGGAACGAGGAAGCTCAATCACACACTCCAATTACAGCAGAGACAGACAATTAATTGTTCCAATAATCTGGTTTAATTGCTTTCTAATTAGCAGACAGTTATATTTTGCCCATGGCAGGGAGACCGCGTGTGTGTGTGTGTGTGTTTTCAGTGAAGTCGGGGGGTATCATTGGCACATTCAGAATGACAAGTGGAATAGTGGAATAATAATAATAACAACAATATTAAAAAAAAAATTAAAACGTGTGTGCTTCACACATACCATCCACACACCTTCACAGCTTTAGCTGCATACACTCCTCTTTGCGGGGACGTTACTGAACTGTGCTGACTCAGTGGCAATTTTCCAGATGAACGACTAGACTGTGATCAACGAGCCGCCATGACAGGTAGAACCAAGCCAAAAAAAAAAAAAAAATCCTTTTTAAAGAAAGATAGTGCCATTTCATACATGATCTGTTGCCTTGATCAGAGTAAGACCACCGATAATAAAGACAGCCTTGTCTGCTAATCAGTAACAAGCGGCATCATCCCTCTAAGTGACATTTTAGCGGCCTATTAAAATGTTTAACTTTGTAGGTTTGTAAACACTAGAACTGCCAAAATGCACCATCCCTCCAAGCTTTGACGCTGGATCAGTGGAGTGTGTGATATTGATGCAAACGTCATTTGGACAGTTGGTGTCATTTATAAGGATGGCAGGATAAAGGATGAGACGTTTTCCTTAACTGCCCAAGTATATTACATGTTACAAAAAATATTTGCAATTATTAAAAATCCTATGAAAACAGTTGCAGTCAATCTAGCAGGAAAAAAATCACATAACATTAATGAGTTAACAGCTATCATTTAAATAACTTTTCAAGAAAAACATATTTCACCTAAGTAAGGAATTGTTGCGTTTTCCTATATATCATTGTAAATCAAATATCTTTGGGGTTGTAAAATAATAAGTAATTGGTAAAAATCCATCTTGGGATCTTGGAAATTCAGATTGGATTACCACAAACTAATTGCCACACAGTGAACCCTGGGGCAGTCAGTTGATAAACCAGCCTTGCTAGAGGACAGAAGGTCGTCCAAAACAAACACAGGCTAATCAAGACATTATGGCTAACTTGTTCAATGTTATAAACATTGTGTCCCTACACACAGCGCTAAATTGAGTTGTGATTCTAGTCTCCAATAACTCCTGTGAAATACATTTATGAAACGGCCCGTTCTGCTCAGAAATATAGCTGTATAGGTCATCTGTGCACTCAGCTTGTTACAACCCATATTTATTTAGGTGATGGCTTATTATGACTGGAGCAAAGGAGGAAGGTGAGGCGAGGTAGTATAAAGAGCGACAGAGTCTGCGGAGGGAGGAAGTTCGGGCTGGATGGACAGCTCAAACACAGGACTTTCTCCCAGGAGACAGCTGTTCATGTCCCGAGTGAAACCAAAAGTTAACGCTGACTTATTTTAACTTGCATAATGTCATGTGGCTTACATTATGTCAGGTGACTTAAGTTACACCAGGTGACAGATATAGCTTAACTTACGCTCATAACGTTCAAACACAGGAGAGCGCTGTTGGTGTCCCGGTGACCAAAAGTCAACATTGGCTTAAGTAAATTCACATGACTTATGTAAATTAACTTATGTATACATAGTTGTTTTAACCCAAACCATGATCTTTTCCTAAACTAAACTACAACAGCTAACTTCCAGTTGTTTTTAGGACACCGGCCTCTTTCACATCATGCAGTATCGTCACCTCAGATCTCTTCCTCTGCATCTCGCCTTCAAGTTTCCCAACAGGTTAAAAAACCTCAAGATAGGGGGAGTGAAGGGATCACCAAAGTCATTAGATTACATCCTCTAGGGACTGTGAAAGTCTACAAAGGCTTATGTTAATGCATCAAATATTTGTTGAGATATATCTGTTTTGACCAAAGAGGTGAACGGATTGACTGACTGACATTGTCATCCATAGAGCCATACTGCGTAGATGAACCTAAATCTGCTGTGACTAACCTGCAACTTGTTTTTTTTTTGTTACATTTTTTGCCAGCAAATGTGGTAGATCTATTCATCCTTAAAAATAACCGAGAAGCCCTCTTCTTTCCTAAATGCTCCAATGTGTTCCATGGACAGCTTAGCCAAAATTGCCAGTGTTCACACCTCCCAAAAATGTATTTAACTTTTGAGACATTAAAAAAAGAGCCAATACAGTGTAAAAATGTTTAAAACAACATCACTGAAATGCATTTCAGGGAGCTAAAATCGCCTAGTTTCCACAAAATAACTTGTACTGTGGCCTGAATACTGTCTCTTGCGACTTTGAAAGCTCGCAGACACTTGAGGTTGGAATCACAGCTTCCAACTGAAGCGAATGGTCTAAATTAAAATCTGTTTGTGGCTGTCAATTCAATTCAAATTACCTTTATTGGCATGACTGTGAAACAACAATATTGCCAAAGCAGCATACATACTAAATGAGAACAATCAACCCCATAGGCTGTCTCTCTCTTGTCTACGTGTAAACCGACATGAAGAGAGATTTTAACCACCTACATTTCCCTCTTTGTGAAGAAATCTATTCACATTTTTTTTGCTCTTTCCTTGAATTGACTCTGGGATAAATAAATTCCCTCAGCAGTCTTGGACGGTGTATTATAAATAAGCAGCGATGATATCTATGTTCCACAGCAGGAAGTGATGTCTCAAGTCAGATCATTTTGTGAGTGTTGAAAGGCTATCGAGTCACTGTGTAATTCCTATTAAACCGCCGCAGGGCAAATGGATAAACACCAGATTAGAGAATGACGATGTGTTAGTTCTTTCAAATAGTAAGCACATGACTCAGACATAACAGATGAGATAAGTCAGCTGGCTGGTTTATCAGTCAGAGGTGCAATCCTGTGTGTGGGAGGTCAACGTACTGGGTTTCACATTTGTGAATCATTGGTAAACAATGCAAAGTGTACTCAAACGGTGCACATGCAGGCACTCTGGGTACATTTTGGTCATTTTCGGAGTTCCTGCAGTATAGTTACAAAAAGGAACGGATTTAGGGGGATAAAACATCAGCAGGTATGATCCAGTCATGTCTGTTTCAACCAGCCGCTCTTCTTCTCTCTAAAATGAAACAGTGTGTGTCATACAACACCCTATTAAATATGAAATTTGAATATATGAATATGACGGTGCAGCCAGAAGATGTTAGCTTAACTTACTTTCTTACTTCAAATCGGGGGACACAACTAGGCTGGCTCTGTTTAAAGTTCACCAATTAACAGGTGATATGTTTGTTTAATATGTACTAAAATGACAAACTGTCTTACAGTCTCTGATGGTTGCCAGGTAACTCTCCAGGAAGTCACTGCACCCAGCCAAGAAATAGTTCAGCACATAACCCACCCTGTAAACAAATGAGATATAGCCTGTTAATTGCTGAGCTCAGAGGTGCTGGTGGGTAGATTCTGATACCTTTTAGATAGAGCCAGACTAGCTGTTAAAACTCTTTATGCTAAGCTAAGCTAACCAACTTGCTCTAGCTTTAAATTTAGTGGACATGGTAGATTTATTTATCATTTTACAACACAGTGTTTTAAAACGAGATAAAGTTGTTGTCCCTGTATGCTACTCACACAAAGCAAACGTACAAACAAAAATGATATACACTACATGGGTGGATAAATAAGAAGTCGTAGAAATAAAACTATTTTACATCGTAGACCACTCAGGAGATGGGTACCGATGATTTTCTGCGGGGTTTTAATCCCCCGCTGCAGAGGCCTCTGGTCCTGGGCCGTGCACATCCCATGCCCATTAGTGATGTTTTCAGTCAGGATGCTTTCTATTGTCCTCTGTAAAAGTTAATAAGAACTTGTCAACTTTACATTCTTCAGTTTCCTTTTAGAAATACAGATGTACAGAGTGGTATCAATCGTTTTTATGTTTCTGACTTTCTTTCTCACTTTTCCTCAGGTCTCATCGTGGTATCCTTGATGGTGTGCTGGCTTCCCAACCAGATTCGTCGTCTTATGATGGCTGCCTTGCCCAAGTCCCAGTGGAGTGTTTCCTACTTCCGGAGCTACGTTACTCTCCACCCTGTGGCCGACTCCTTCTTCTACCTCAGCTCTGTCCTCAACCCATTTCTCTACAACCTCTCCTCCAGACAGTTCAGGGAGGTTTTTGTCCAGGTGCTGCGGTGCCACCTCACCATCGAACACATCAACAAGCGAACTGTGCATGGTGCCGCCTCTGCACGCTCCCTCCAGCCCCTGCTGTTAAAGTCATTGCGTCGCAGCAGGGCGAACCACCCTACCCTTGCACGAGAGGAAACCCCTCAAAGTGACTCTGGAGTGGCTTCAAATACTCAAATGTCTCTCGGCCCGACTGAAGAGTCTGACTCAAGCCTCAAAACAAAGAGAGATGTACCACCAGAGGCTGACGTGTAATGTGCTGTACAATTTAATGCAAGACTGAAAAAAACTAACCAAGGATGCCTGTGCTGTACCATCAGAAACAAATATAGAGATATTCTTTATCCACAACAATACAAAGTTTCAAAAGTCGGAAATTTCAGTGAGCAATCATGCTCAGCTGGCAATTTAGCACAGTAGTAAGCTTGATGGGACTCCTCAAAGAGACATATAACTTAAAGGTGGGGTGTGCGATTCCAATCCAGTACACAGCTTTTTGTGAAATTCCTCGAAAAACAAAAGTGTTTGTACACAGCCCTGACTCTGTAAATGGGAAGCAAACAAAGTGGCTTGGCCCGAGCCACACAACACTATTCCAGCCGTGATTTGTCTGTCAGGGAACGTTAAATGACTCGCCACAGACATTCAGATTACTTTCTTGTTTGCCACGATATGCTGTTGTTGTGATGTTAGCTATAGCAGCAAGAGAGCTGTGAGTATGGCTGTCTGGAGCTGCTGTGCTGGCTCTGGGGCCGTCTCGTGCTCTCTGCTGGTTAGCCTCGGAGCAGCAACTGTAACGACAGTTTGGTAACCCATAGACTAGCTAACGATACATTACTTGCTGTGTCTTTGTTCACTCTCTATCAAGGTATTTGTCGAGCTGTTTGGATTTCTCCAGAATCGCTTACCCCACTTTTAAGAAATGTCAAAATGTCAAATGAATGTTTATGTGAAAGCTCAAATATTAAAATAAGCCTGACGACCCCACAGCTAGAGTTAAAGTTAAACGTACCCAGTGACGTGACCACTAGTGGTGATATGGATCACTGTTTGGATGTGTGGGTCTTCTTAATGCGCATGAGGACACACACATTATATATATATATCTCATAAGCACACAGGTTACACGTTATATTTTCCTATTGACTGCAGAGGGCGGAATTGCAAATGTGTAGTGCATACTACAAGCCCCCAGGAGCAACACTGAGCTGGAAGGCAGTTTTGGCTAAGTGGCCACAGTTATATAGCAGGTCACTTGCCGCGCACTGGCCCCAAATGACTTTTCCCATACACATTTATTACAAAAGAAAAGGCTGTAAAATGATGATGAAAACCTCAAAATGAATTTGAACCTTTAAGTCGTTCAAATTTGAAAAGTCGGGAAGCAGGAAGCAGGCATGCCAAAGGCGCCAAAAAAGTATTCTCTGCCTTGACTGAATAACTAATCAGATGTCTCGATGCACATGAGGTTGAGATCATGGTATTATTGATGTTCAGAGTTCATGTATTCGACACAAGACTTGACAATACAACAAGTTCCCCAAATCTGATGGTTAAACGTTTGTTCAAAAACCTCTAGAACGATAGATAAGCGTCTTCTGATCTGACGCCTCTATCGACAGGATGACATATTTTTTCTGTTCCTTCCTAAACAGTTACAAATCTCTGTTTGAAAAATAAAAATAAATCTTTAACCATTGTTTGGTTACGTTTAGACACCAAAAGGTTTGGGTTAGGGAATGATCATCGTTTGGGTTAAAATGTCAACTTTGTCATGGTCACAGTAATAAACAGATGGTTAGGGTAAGGAGACGATCATGGTCACGGATAAAAGAAACCAACATTGCTCAGTAGGAAATGAGAAGCGAACGGCGAACTCCTTTGCTCCTGTTATAATTACTACAACTGCTAGAGGAACGTAAATGTGTTGTTTTGGAGCACTGGCTGAAACAACTGATGCTGTTCTCCACAGGGCTTTGAACCTTTAAAGATCACCTCCAAACAAACCATTTAACCACTGTGAAAGCAACTGAATATTACATTTTGACAGGCAACACCAATTTCTTGCAGGTTTAGCAGATCACATTACCTCATGTCTTGATATATCTGGCTCTGAAATAACCTCTCAAGGTATGGATGCTGATATCTTCCCATATAACATATTCCCTGATAATAGGTAACTAGCATATTTTCTTTTTAAAGTGATGGGATAAAAAGTTGACCTACTCCATCATAAGCCGACATGTAGCTACACTAGATACCCCCCATCACACTGCACACTTATTGCATTACTGCTGCTCCACCTCAGTGCAAACTGTTCAAATGTCAGTCACTGGAGATGCAATGAATGTGTGATAAGTAGTTTGAAAAGGGTATTTGTTCTTCAACATGTAGCTCTGTGTACAATATTGGTGAGCAGCAAAGGTTGTCACAGAATTAGTGGAGCAAAATTCCAGGATAACAAACTTTTTTACGGCTTCCGCAGTGTGTTCGTGGACTTTACAGAGATCTGTCACTGATAACATGTTGCACCTGTTGTGGGCTAGAGGGCTGTAGGTGGTTTTAATATTACCACTGATATATTATAAACCTTTTTCCTCACCTCACTTTATGTCTTTCTTCCCAGAGTCATTAAACAGTATCACTGTCGTAATACACTGTCTCTTTCAGTTCATAAATAACAGCAAAATTGGTGATTTTTGCAGGTAAGGGTATTGATTTGATTTATTTATTCTGGAGAGCTCTTCTCGGATGAATGAATGATGAATCTGAACTTCCTATCTTTCCTGCAGTATGTCTTATTTGACCTAGTAAATGAAGACAGATGATAATGAGCCACCTGCTGCCCAACAAAATAGCCAGAAGCTGTTTCATCCATGGCACCTTACCTTACCCAACTCGCGCCAGCTGCACCGTGATCATGTTTGTGACATGACTTTTTTTTCTTTTTTTCTTTTTTTTTTTACCTTGTGAACTTTGGAGGCAAGCCGCAAGAGAAAGCCAAAGAGTCAGGAGAAGAAATACTTAAAGAATAAACATTTCATAGCATGTATTCTTCACTGCCTCACTTAATACAGTTCCAGCTCATGTTGTCTCCACCGTCAGTATTAGAACATTTTTAATGCACAACTTAACCCAGTGTGTGAAAAGTCTGTCAGCACAGGGTGGAGGACAGTAGGAGGAGGATGTAGAGCGAAAACACAGGGTGCTGCGGCTCGGCTAGGGTAACGGCAGCGGACGATTGGGGTCGTTTCTTCTGGCGTGGTCCATTGCACAGTGGTGTGTTGCAGCAGGTGATGCACACTGAGTTGAGCTTGCCGGTGCAGAACTGCTGGTAACCAGAAGAAGCGATAAGACAGGCTCCTGATGAGGCACAGGACTTGCGGTAGTGTATCCCTGAAACAAGGACAGAAATGAGATTCATTAGGCTCTTATTGAGAGGATTGCAGGGTGTGAGTGTGTGAGAGACAGACAGAAAACAGAAAGAGTGAGATGGGGGCATGTAATTAATGATAAATAGGATCTATTCTTGCAAGTTAAAGGGAAACATCTCATCATCTCTGTATAATTTTGCTGATGCTCCTTTGGCAGTCAGAACACTTCTCTGTGTCTGTAAAAGATTTGCATTAAATTGTCAGTGTCTAGTATAATTAGTCCATGACTGAGGCTACAGCCCTTCTTGCTTTTCAACTGGTGCTCTCAGTGGGTGTGACTTCTCCTCTCACTGTGTTTTATACACATCCAGAGGTACTTTACAGATGACACTTTAGCCAACAAAGCTAAGTAGCAGCACAGTGACTTTCAGTGCTGTGTGAACACCAGACGTCTGAATGGGAGTGAGGGTGGCACTTGAATGTTCAAAGACAGGTTGAAGGAGAACAAACTATTCTTAACAGAAACATAAATCAGATGGTTACTCATACAAGCCAGAGAAAATAAGAAATTGGGAAATAACAGGGAAATACTAAGGCAGCAGCGTTAAAAGAAGCCCGCACGCAGCAGTCAGCTGCACAGATAGCTGCTATATGTTTTTTTTTTTGTAAATTTAAAAAATGCATGTAAGGAAATTGACTATAGCATCATATGCAGCTTGTTCAGAATTTGACATAGAAACCAGTTTTAAGTGCTGGCATTTTCATTGTAGGAGTAGTGTAACACTAGCGGGAAAAGTTAGTAAAATTCAGCAGTGGCCTTTTGACATGGACTACAGCTCCCACGAGGCACCAGGCACCTACAAATACAGTTGCTCCATGTTTTTAAGAAAACAAGCATTTTTCACAGCTGACTTGGCTGTTACTGCACAGAACATGTGGGTGGAACAGGTCACACATACTCTGTCTAATTAGACATCTGATAAGGTTGTAGTTGGGTGGAGCTAGACTAGTGTTTACAGGGTCCTGGAACTGACACACCTAAATGGAATGCAGCCATCATTACTGTTCTTATTGGCACCTGTGTGCTGTTTTCCCGTTGCTGTGACAAGTCATAACTATCCCACCGCAACAGGAAAGTACAGGTGAAATAAATTCCCAAATAAAGACTGCATAGTTCCAAAGTTCTGTTGTTGTACACGCTGGCTCAACGAAATAGCTTTCGAGGACGCTTTGAATTGATTAAATTAAGTCTGAATTAATGTTATTACTTACAATGGTGCTTTTCCCCTAAGAAACAAATCAAAATGTCAATGCACATACTGTGTAAGTACTGTAAAGAACACAAAGTATATTGATTTGCATAAATACAGCCACAGTGGACAACAGTTTTTACACCAAGTGTAAACATGTAACTGTGAGAACTAATGTGGATGTGGTCCTCATCTTATCCTGAATAGCTGGCCTGAACATCCACTTTATCCCACTGCAACACCCATTCCCCTTCTTTCTATTTATCATCAAGAAGTTCTTAATTTGATCCTTCCACATTCATTTGGGAACCTTTTGTTTTGATCATTTATCGTGCATCGTTTATCTGTGACCATGAAGAGCTCCAAAACCTTTTTTGTGAATAAAATTTTATACATCTGAGTTTACTAAATGAATGAGGGTTCTTTGGTCAAAGAAAATCCCAAACACTATATTTGCCATTTCCAGCGACTACATTCAATTTTCAAAGCTCTTCTGAAAAGCATCCATGAGCAAAGTTGATTTATCTCCACCAGCTACAATCCACATCACAATCAAGTTTGGTTAGGAAGCCAGGTAATTAAATATATACTGTATGTTTCCTATTTTACACTCTAATTTACTTGAAATGCTTGTTGGAACATGTCAAAGTTGTTTGTGAGATTAGTGGAGGGAGGCCTTAACATTTGGCTGACATTTTACCTCAAACTAATTTAGATATGAGCACATGAACTTCCAATAACCCTTGTAATTCGTCATTCCTCTCTGCACCCGAGCGCAACAGATACAGGCATAGTAACACCTGAAGAACTGCATGTTCATTTAAATTATACATCCACCCATGTCTTACATACTGCAAATATCAGTTGAGGCCCCAGAAGGTGTTGAGTAATCCAGTAGAAAACACAGTGTAAAATGTTGCAAAGCTCTGGAAGGAAATGTCCCATCATGTCACAAGCCTGGAGAGTAAAACCTGACTCACACTGCGTTTAGATCTGAGACTAAAGGATGGCAGACACTTCAGAGGATCTCTGCCGTTTTCTACTCAAACCTTAAAATGGCTGTTGATATTATGAACACATTATGATATTATGAAGAAACCTGTGGGACAAATACGGTAAATAAGTTGAGAAAGCCTGTCGTAAATGGCTATATATTCTATATAATTTGTTGGTTTTTATCTCCAGCAGTAATTGGAAAATAGCGAGAGCCGATAAGACGGGCAGTCAGTGGAAAATGAGGTGTAGTAAAAGTAGGAAGTGTCACTGACAGAGAATACAGGTTTGATGGCTTTTCTCACCTCAAACAGTTACTTACCAATCACATGGGCCATTTATTAGTGTGCTCGCCTTCAGTGCCTTCAATCTGGACATTTCCAACTCATCTTCAACTTTATCATACTCATTAACACGTTCCTACTTACCTAGAAATTTCATTTAAACTTTAAATCAGTCCCCCTCTTTTTATCATATTACTTTTTTTTATGACTTTCAAACTTTTTCAGTAATTGGAGTTTTATATTGTTTTCAGATTCTTTACATTGCTGTGTAGCTCTCTCTCTTCAGCTCTTCATCTTACTAACTGCTTTCATTTCCACATTTAAACTGATAATTTAATTGCTTTGTCTCTTACTCTGCTTTCAGTGTTTACACTTCGAATTACATTTCAATTGCTTTCAGTACAAAAAATTACTCTTTACCTGACAGCTCAAACACTGTCTTACATAACAGCTGATACTTTCATCTCTTAAGCTGATGATACATGGGGCAACTTTTTGAGCAATGTTGTTGGGCAATGTCGCAGTCAATGGTAATGAGTAAAGATTACTACCGTAACCCCGCCCTGCCGCTATCTGTTCAAAATGTGGCCAGACTTGCCACCAGCAAGATTGCTCAAAGAGTTGCCCCTTGTATCATCAGCTTTACTCTTTAAATGACAGTTTCTGCTTTTAGTGCTTACTCTTCTACTTAACTACTTTAGTTCTATATACACTACACACTCAAACAGCCAACAGGGCTTAAAATTACAGCCCGTCCTCAGCAGAAAGCGGCCCGTATGGGTCACCCTCCAAAACCACTCCCACAAAACACATTTTCAAGCGCAGTCAGTGCACAAGTGCGTGCAGGTAGGCAGGAAGACATGATTGGCTGTGCTTATTACAGTCCTGTGACTTCCACAGATACTGGATTTGTTGATTGCTGTTGGGAAAGAGAATTTCCACAAACATAACAAAACAAAATGCTTCTGAAAAAAGCATTTCAGATTTATCGAGCACAGCTTTTAACCAATTACAAGCCAAAGGGATGCAGTCTGACTGCTGCTTGAAAAGTTCTACAGTCTTTCATGTCTTTCCAAATCGTTCAGTGGGAGCAGGGATGTCTACAATAGACAAAGGAAAGGCAGGCAGGGAGCAGAGACTTGCAGCAGATTGATGCCAATTCCTTTCAATTTGAACCACCTGTCAGGGAACTTAAAGGACTACGTAACAACTGAGCAGATTAAAGAAAGGTTTGGCGCAACACATCTTTTGTCAGTTCCTGTAGAGACGAAAGATTTACCTCTCAGTCTGTAGATGTTCTACTTCTTACAAATAATTAGAACTCTGCTTAGTTGATGGTGGGTGGAGCTCTACTGGGAATTGTGTGACATCACAAAGGTTTAATGCTGCGTTCCAGGCAACTTGGAACTTGGAAATTTCCGATCTCCAACTAGAAAAACTATCCTGGAACACCACTTGAAGTCGGATTTCCTAGTTGTGAACTCGGAGAAAAAATCTGTACCCCGACTTCACGAGTAACAGCTGAATGACGTCACAAGACATGGCAGCTCCCATGGAAGCACACACTGTAAATGATAAACCATAAACTAAACTGCAACAAAAAGTATATTTGCATGTATTTAAATTAAAATAATACATATACGATCATATAGTAAAACCTGTTCTCCATGGACATTGATGAAGAAATATGTTAGGCCTATTAGGTAGCTGACTACAGTAAAGACTCTCATAAAGTCATCTCTGCATAAAAGTTATTGTTAAAAATGCCAAAACATTAGGAAGTGTAACCTACAACATTGACCGACTTGAGGGTTACCAACTGATGTAGCTTGAGGGGTACACAATTAACTAGTAACGTATAGGCTATTTATGTCAGTTGTTGCAGTTAATCTGCCATCCTTCGAAGTAACTCCTAAAACACTGCTGACGTGCAACTGTGTGCACGCTTTGTCACGGTCAGCCATGGTTTTCGTTCACTTTCAGAGTCATGCACCACCATGTACCTGGAACGCTTTGAGGTTGGAAGTCAACTGGGAAAAATCCCAGTTCCGACCAGTCTCGATTGTGGCATAAGCCTCCAGTTCTACAATACTGACTCGTCATAGCAGGAAAGCACAGGTGTTACTAATGAAGTCAGTAGGCTCTGTTCTGTTCAAGTGTCCCAGTAAGCCATGACAATGTGACAGTGAGCCAGCATGAACAATACCAGGACCCTCAGGACCCTGTGCTTTTCCTGTTGTGACATGTTACAATGTCTGTGAAAACGCCTTATTTACTCTATGCAATCCTTTACCAGCTGAAGTCGCTGAACTTCCCTGTTTGATCCCGTTACAGTGTTTGTCAGCACTTCACATTTTTTGGCCTGAATAATTAAATCTTTATTTTTCTCCATGGAAATGTCATTTATATCTAATATACATAATAACCATTTGAACATTATTTTAAAATACTAACCACTTTTATGTTTAATACTGGGTCAAAGAAATGTTACATTACACTTTCCTGCAGAGAAGATTTTGGTACTGTTTAGCATGTGTGCTTCAGATTTTAGGAACATCTGCCTCAAACATATCCTGTCCTGAATGTATGTGTAAGATATTGCATGGAATCCATTAAAGGTTTTAAAAATGATATTCCACACATTACAATGTTTTCACCTTGGTGTGTGTCTAAACATTTTATTTTCAGTGATACCATTCCATTCAAGAACTCGTCCAAAGGGTGGACACTAGAAATAACATGTACCACCAAAGTGAAATATTACTTTCACAGCACATCCACAAATAGACTGGTGCTGTCTCGGCAGATTAATGTGTCAAGACAGTGCAGCACTTTGAATACAATGGTATAACTGTGAGAAGGAGCACAGGCAACACCTCACCCCTGCTGAACCATTCTGTAGCAACTGAGGAGAACGCTTCAGTGGCGCTCAGTCTGTGCTCTGACACAGCGGTACAGGATATTCATTTTGGCTATTGCAGGTTTTTCGCACATCCTAATTAATGGAAAAGTTGAAGAGACAAAGTCAAAGTATATTATAGATCACAAAGCGTTCTTTTTAAGGTGTAAAACTTCCTATTAGATTATGATGTTAATTGTCTAATATTTGATTCATTACCTTGGGGATTATGCATTGCCAGGATAACTGCTCTAATTGAAATTCAGAACAAATGCACATAAACATCATACAGTCCATTTACCATTACCATTTATATGGTGATTATATTCCATATGTATGGAGAATATTTGCCATGCTGCGCCACATTTGTTGAGCAAATATCACCAAAATGGACAGCACAACAGGGAAACACACTGTAACGTATTAAGTGCTTAGGGGGGATTTAATTAAATCCATGAGTGGGAATTCTAAGGTTCAGCACTTCAATCTAAATTATCCTGTTGAGGTAATTTATGGGGAAAAGGTTGAAATTTCTTATCAACTTTTGAGCACTGAGAGAACTTGCACACTTTAGTCTAATGAGAATCAGCATGGTCGACTGCACCGGGAAGAGTGAGCAGTCCAATATGTCCAAGAGTCTAGAGAACCTTTGATTGCTCTCCTAAATGAGATTTTAACCAAATAAATTAAGCAATCACTGACACTGGTTGTACTTGTACACTGTGTTTTTCCCATTACCATAGAGCTGCAACACAGTTACCAAAGGGTATCTTGCTTTAAAAATAAGGCATTGTTGGTGGTTGGTGAATGGACTGTGCTTACACAAGGAAAAGAAACCTGTTTCTTGGGTGAAGTGGTGTATCGCCTACAGTATGTTAGACATGTATCAGTCTGCTCTGTGGGGTTTATTATCCCTCTAAATCAAACTTGACTAAGCAGTGAAATTCGATGGCAGTTGTTATATGAGCCAACATAAAGATGTCATCTAGATAAATGGTCAGTAGGGACAATAAAATTGATGGCAGGTATTTTTGGTGATAAAAGCCTGAATTTCACCAAGAAATCAAAGTCATCAAGTTCTGAGCACTTGTGAATGAATTAATCAACACACTGGCCAAAACAGCAGCACAATGATGTTCCCAAAAGGGGAAAGGGGACTTAGGGAAAAACTGAGGAAACCTTAAAAGACAATTAATCATATAAGGCGCATCTGAAAATTGCTTGACCAAAATGTTTGATCAGTACAGACTCTTCTTACGGGAAAATGTTCAACTCATCTGCATTTAGCTCAAACTAATGGAACTGTAAGTTCACAAGGTGTATTCAAAAATATGTACTTTAACCATCAATTGCAAAACTATTGGAGTTGTGCACTGAGTAGCCTAGTGCAACACAGCTAAGGTATGATAGCTAACCAAAAGTTAACCAAAGTTGAACGTAACACAAAGATCCACATGAAAACAATACTTGAGGGCACTAAAATGATGTGAAATGAAATAATCATTTGTCCACCAAAACAATTAATTAGCTAATAAACTGGAATGTTAATTAGAATATTCATTCCAACACGACATGTTTTTGAACACCAGAAACGTCAGTATGTAGAAGTTATTTTTCAATGATGTTTTTTGATTCTTAAATTGCTCCATGTATAGTTTTTGAAGTTCTCGCCTTGATGCTATGATGTAGAGGTGTACTCAGGGTGTGGTCTGTAAACTGTGACATTACTGTGTGGGTGCGGGTGCGGCAGATTTGAAACTTTCACAAGAAGTCACCCAAACAAGTCCATAAAACACTCCTTTAAATAAACACAGCAATCCAAATTACACAATCAAACAAGCTTCAACAGACATGCACAATCTCCTAATTTAACCAAATTAATGTAAACTACTGTGACTAACCATATTCTCATTTCCTTTTTCCTGATACAGTAAATTAACTTTTGTGAATTGCAAAAGCTAATTTAGATAAGCCATGAAGGGAAGACACAAGTGCAGCCTCCATCCTGCTCTCTCTTCCTTGGTCTCTCCAACGGTTTAACATGACAACCAGCGTGACCCGCAATGTCAGTCTTGTACCAGCCCAGACAAAGTCACCTGTAGGCATTGCATTATCGGAACAGGCCCAGTGACTGTGCATCAGAAGACTATCACCATCTTTGAATGTCTAAAAGCTGTCTTAACTGAATTGGATTCAGTGAGATTCTGAGGAGTGATACTGTCTGATGCTGCCTCAGGCTATGAGCCCACTTGACGATTCCAGCCCAGATGAATTTTCAGAACCACATCATCAACAGGGTCATTGTGAAACCTCATCGCCTCTCTCTTTGAAGGCTGAAATCTCTCCTGTGCTGCCGACTTCGTCTTAGACATCAGTCAAAATCATCAAAGCAGCTTGATATTTTTGCTGTCAGTCTTCTTGTGCGAGCAATCAAATGATTTGAATTTTCCTTCTTCATTTTAGACACAAACCAAAGACAGATGAGACAGATGCCTTAGCAACCTATTAAGAGATGAGATGCAGCAGTTTCTGGTGGTGCAATGAAGCTTCAGGTCCACTCACTTTACTCAGTCTCAAATCTGTATCCTAAGAGAAGACTTCACAACAAAAACAATCAAATTTTTCTGCTCAGCTATTTATCAGCTTTCGTCAGCTTTTGCAGACCTCAACCACTACTGTTTGATTTTTCAGACTTCCGTTCAGAGAAATCATTATTCTTATTTGTCATCACTGCTCCACTTAGCGCACTGCCTCTGTGGATGCTGTGATATGAGTTTACATTTTCACTGTGAAGACAAACCGTGGCAGAGATATGGAGCAACTTTTGGAGCAATGGTGCTGGGAAATGTTGCTGTCAATGGTAATGAGTAAAGATTACTACCGTAATCCCCTTCCCCCACCACTCCGCCACGCTCCCCACCACTAACATAGTTGGACTTGCCACCTGCAAGATTGCCCAGCAACACTGCTCAAAAAGTTGCCCCGTGTATCACCAGCTTAAGGCACACTGTAGTGACAAACAGCAACTCTGACATATTCTTCTGTATGACATTAAGCACTTATTTTAAAGCTGTTTTTGGGAGCTGTGTTTCTGTACAGTATAATGAAGTGATTAGATAGCATTGTTCTTGCTGCTCAAGGGGGTAGAGCAGTCTCGAGTTATTTGTCAACCCAATTAACTGTGCATTGTCATTTTCTTCCTTACCATAAAATTCTAGGGTAGTCCTTGTTATGATGTAGCTGCTGTCAAAAATGACAAAAAGACAACAGAGATCTGGTATCTTCACTCTGTCTTATCAACCTGTTTATGTAATTGATGGAGCTAAACAGAAACCAGAAAATGTTGAACTTTGCTTAAAGTTGCTGTAATCAATATTTTTAATATGAACAAAGAATCCAATGGCTATGAGCCAAACATGAAAGGTGTTGCTCCTACTGTCTAACCCACAGAGAATTATCCCCTAACTCTGCAGTCCCCCTCAGTTCTATATAGCTTTTTAGCATCTTTAAGTTCACTGTTTTGATTTTTTGGCCCACAAACTCCACTTTAACACTTTAACAACATTGTTTTCCAGCAGTAGGCAGCTACAGCAAAAAGACTCGGTAAACCAACACTGTCCACTACCTGCCCAGCACCAAACAGCTGACAGGCTAATTAAGATACATACTTAGCCAATCATATTTGACATAACACGACATTAGCAACATGAGGGTTAATCACTCTCCTTTTAGCTCTATTTTGGTCTCCACCACCTGAGAAAAATATCTGTCTCTTTAGCTGCTAAATGCTTCAGGAGCTAGTCGCTAAAGTGTCTGTTTGCTGGTAGTGCACAATGAGTTTCTCTGAGCTTTTTCACTGAAAACAGCTTCCTGCTGTGGCTGGAGACAGGGCTGAGACGAGCTGTGAGACTGAAGCAAAAACGGTAAATTTGTGAGCCAAAAACCAAAACAATGGACTGAAAAAGGTTAAAACTCTCCACAGTGCTGAGGGGAGCTGCAGTTGTGTTATAATTCCCTATGGGCTTGCATCACATAGTAATTTGATTTATTAAAATTATTAGTGTAGCTTTAAAATATTATTCTGACGTTGAAAGATTTTATATCTTTGTTGCACAAATAATTTATCCATTATAAAGTGAAAAAAAATCTCTACACCCATGCTGCTTTTTGGTGTGTTTTTATATGTCATTACATTAATTTAGTTGTGGTCCCTTGAAAATTGCCTCTGAGCAATTGAAGGGTGGCCAATTTCATATCCCTCATCACAGTACATCTTACTCCCCCTTCTTTAACAAAAGGGGCAGAGGACATTGAAATGAAAGGTGGCCTGCTGGAGCATGTGCAATCATCCCTCCTTTAAAGGGAATGGGAGAGGAAGGGTCTTCAGCAAGGTAAAAGCACACATTTTATCATTTCTCAAGACATAATCAGAGGGGAACGATGATGATAGTAATAGAAGATGGGCTTCGATAGGAAGTCAGGCTTGTCTCATGCTGCCCAGCAGAAAACTAGCCATCATCTGAATGGAGGTTGTGGATGTGTCTCTCTCCACTCTTGGTGGTTTGACAGATGATATTCACTCTTCCAGTGACACCATGATGTTCTGCTGTCAAACAGTGTCTTCTTTTTAGCTACAAAGCTCAGTTGTAGGAGATGGATTGTAATGTCCTCCAGATGCACAAGGACTCGTGTTTGAGCCAGGAGAAAATTGCCCAATTGAGGGGGACATACGTCAGGGTCTCTATATCTTTTAGGTCTAACTTATAGAGTTACATGCAGTCACAGGCTTATAGAGGAAATCATGGGGCAATTATACAGCCCCACTGATTTTTATTCTTATTACTTAACACATTGCACAGAGGTGGCAGTGCCATTGTGAATGTATCTATTGCATTTCAAATAATGATAAGGTGCGGTCAGTGGAATTTTTAAGCCCTCTTTTTTATGCAGAGCAGCAATAATGATAACACTGACAGATAAAGACTGGGACGTACATGAGCATTCATGCAGAAATTTTCTTATTAAAGAACTGTCGACTCTATAGTGCCGAGTGCCTGCCCTTTGGATCGGGAACCACATTTCCAAAGACAGCAGCTTATTGCTTTTGCTCATCAGCAGCAGAGAGTGGGAAAAAAATGGGCCAATATTCGCTGGGTGTGAAAACTAAGTAGACCTGGGGTGTAAGATTGACCTTTAGTGTCTTCAATTAATAGCTGAGTCCCAAATAGCCGCCTATCTCCTTTACTGGCCTGGTGTGGGAACACATTTTGACAAATAAACGCAGGTCTCCATTAAACGCCTGGTCTGGTTTTTATAGAAGTTCTTTGGTTGTATAAAACCTCTTAAACCCCGCGGGGTCGCCTCCTTTAGCTGCTTAGATTGTGAACACAAATGTTAATGTTTAAACCTATGATCAATGTGTCAGAATGGACATGCTGCACATCGGTTAGATTCTCCACAATTCAATAGTTCAGTGCATTTAACGAAAACAACGAGCCCCAAAGTCTGATTCCTATAGATTTACCAGTGTAACCTGCATGGTACATGAGAGGAAAGGAAAAAAAAGTGCTAACTGCTGTTACCTTTGAAGTGCTCGTTAAGTCCGAATGTGTCCTTCCTTGATTACTTATCTTCCTTTAGTCTGTAAGGGTCCACCGATCAAAAGAACCAAAACAGCTTTTCATAAAATGAATCCAAGTTGTGAATCCTGTCATGTGAAGTCCATCACTCTCTGTCCGCTAACTTCTCTCATCCTGCACCATGTTGTTGTCATGATGTTACTTCAAAATAAAAGCGCATAAGCCGTCTGTCGGAGCTTGATCAAATAGATGATGTGTATTTGATATAATTGGATAGTTTTTATACTAGTATTAATCTGTTTGAAATTAATGTTAATTAATGAACTGTTACATAGTAGTTCAGTTTTGTGCAAAAGGAATTAAAGGCCTGTCCCATATAGGCAGGGTCAATTCAGTGATTTTAGCAAATAAAAGCCCGGGCTATTATTCAAAGTTTTACGGTAAATGCAAAAAACAAAAGCAAACAAAGCTCAATGAGCCCTGTGATGGACTGGTGACCATCCCAGGGTGTACCCCGCCTTTCGCCCAGTGTCAGCTGGGATTGGCTCCAGCCCCCGCGACCCTGTACGCAGGATAAGCGGTTGACGATGGATGGATGGATGGACAAAGCTCAATGAGTGTAAAATTCAGCAGCTGCAAAAACATATTGTAAACCAAATCTGAAAAAATCCAGGTGGAACACTTTAATTCTCTTCCACTGGCTGATTTCAAAATATCTTTTTACGTATGACAGATATTTACACGTCCCTTAATACTAAATCACGTCAATGCTGTTGCCCATACAATGTAACATGTGACTCTAGGTCCACAAACATACATGGTGTCATTTTTCTAATTACTGAAAGGTTTTAATGGTTCTGAAAATGATTGATTATGTGTACTAAATGTTTTACCAACAGGACTGGAGTTATGATTTCAAAACTATCCCTCTACACTCTATAATTCACATAATATGTTGTGCTAGTTTTTCTTTTATGACTGTTTCTTGAACAGTTGCAAAAAGCACAACATGAACCAAAACAACACCACAGGTAGATAGGACATATGTTCATAACTTCATTGTGTTTAACATGTTGAATATTTAATTTAATTGTGAGTAAGATGAATCTCTCAGGCCAGACACATATGAAAGTGTATTGTCCTTTGTGATTGAAGGTCTAAGACATTGACAAAAAGGCCAAAGCAAATAGATGGAAGTTTAACTATCTGATCAGAGCAGTTATAGCTGTCTTTCCATTTTATAGAGCCAAACTGACACTGAGTTTTGAGGCCAATATTGATATGAATACTTGTGACTCTATAGGCTGATACATTGTTATCAGATTTTTATTAATTTTTTTAGCCAGTGTTGCTCTATGAATAGCAATGTCACTCAGCCAGTCGGCCCACCACTTTGGTCCAGATTCAACAGCTATTGGATGGATTTTAATAACATTTTGTGCAGACATTAATGATGCCCAGAGGATGAATCCTACTGGCCTTGGTGATCTCCTGACATTGTCATCTAGTTCCACCAGCAGGTCAGAATGTTTTGTTATGCATAACATTTTAGAACCTACCAGCTACAGTGTAGGCTATCGTGATGACTTTGGAATCCCCTGAATTTTCTTTAAAGCAACATTATGTAGCATTTGTATCTTATAATAACAGATGCAAAATCATTTTGATGGTACACTGACATGTAATCATGGTGAATGACTTTACTAGCATTGCTGCTCTGTACCCTTTATGCTTTGCCTGGCACTATGCAGAACTGAAACTGAAAGCAGGATTTCTATTGTGAGAACAGCGTAATGCTTTTCGGCATCAAGAAAACTCTTCAAGCAAGCTATGAGATAAAGCAAAAAGTATATAATGTACAAAGTAAGTTCTTTGGAACAAGCTAGTATGGATATCATGACAGAGGCTGCATAGAGCCCGAAGAAGACCTTGGAGGAAGCGAGGAAGAGAAAAAGAGAGAGACAAACAAATGAGATAGAAGAGAAAACATCTGACTGGCTATGACTCGTTGGCGTGAGCTAAACAAGCTGAAAGGATGCAGGACTGAAAGGATGCAAAGCTGGCGTACTTGTAAGTAATAACATATTAGCTGGATTGCTATGTCTTGTATTGCCGGCTTGCTTGATGTCTGCCTGCGTTAGCAAAGTTATTGACTACGGCAAAATCAGGTTTCACGAAGAGAGTTTGGCCGCTAGCTATAAAGTTCATATTAGCAAACTTACAAGATAACACACTTGGACATTGTAAACATTACTGTAAGTGCTTTTTTTTGTCGATTGCTGTCTAGCTTTGTTGGTTAGCTTGCCACCTAAGTTTCAAGCAACTTATTGCTGCTGCTGTGTTGTGCCAGAGCATGAGGGCAAGTGGGCAACAGCAGTCTCTATGGACATAAAGTTAGCTAAATCAAAGGCGAAGAGACCGAAGAGGACGTTGATGGAGGAAGCTAAGAAGAGAAAAAGATAGTGACCAAGCAAGAGGCTCCCAGATGTTGTCGAGAGCTTCATGAAATAAAGGGCTGCAAGCCAAGCTGGCATCCTTTCTGTTGGACTTGTAAGTTGCTATGTCTTGTGTTGTCACACTTGCTTAATGTTTGTCTGTGCTAGCAAAGTTTCGACTTGCTAGTTTGAGAGTAATGTAATAACAAATGCACACAGATGTCCTTATTTACGACCGCAGTGAATTACACTCAGAAGGGATGGCAAATCAAATTTTGGACAAAAAAACATGTCTTAGATAATATTGTTTTAAAGTAGTCAAATGTAATGCTGTTTTAATTGATTTTGGCCACTTGGGGGCGGTGCATAGAACAACCTAATAAAATATTGATTAGCGTAGCTTTAAGTAAATGTCAGCTGGCTACTGGGGTCAAAAAACCACAATGTTTAATTGTAGTATACGCCCCACAGGTTACTAGAATTCCTGAATTCCATTAAAAAACACTAAGAACATGAGCTCAGTGTCCTCACTGGCAGCTGGAGCCCTGGTAACAGTGACACTGTTTACAATGACCTCAGACAGATCTTTGGCATTACTGAATTGCAATATCCTGTTGCGTATTGGCCAACATATACACTGATGAAGCAGTATTGATTTCATGCCAAAAATAAACTGAGAGAACTAAGATTCTGAATCAACTCCCTCGATTCACAGCTGAAATCCCAGATCCACATCACCACCACAATCTAATCTGTCGTTCTTGGTTTGAGGCCAATCTGTCCAGATTCTACTGGAGTCTGTTCTGCTCTGAGATACCCTGTCAGAAAAATAAGAAGAGATGAGCATGTGTTTCTGACAGTAGAGAGGTGGAACAAGCTATCCTAGAGATGCACTCCAGAGATGTGACTTACCATCATCCTTCACCAGAACCTCCTTCTGGCACATGTCCTGCACATTCACGGTGCAGTTGACGATGAACTCTGGCGTGGAGCAGTCATGTGTCATCTCCTCACACTGGTAACACTGAATCTGCAGAGCCAGCCCTGCAACACACACACACACACACACACACAGTCAATTATTATCCATAATCCATATCCATATTCATTATATCACTTTCAGCAGGTTGAATGGCCTCCACCATCACCGCCACCGTTAGCCAAAACACTTGCTCATTTCATTTGCATACTCCATTTATTTTCTCTGGTATCATGAATAAAGAATTATTTAGAGTTTCATCTCGAAGTGAAATTCAATTTCATTTTGGTGAATATTTTGACATTTGGTGTCTTGCACTCCAACCGTTTCAAATTCAAGTGACAGACATGCTCAATTATTTAGTTGCATTTGAGTAGCTGTTGGTACATTTATTTTAGTGGAATGTTGTTGCAACATTTCATCACGCCTTGCTTTGATATTTGTTATTTCATTATTTCTTCCATAAAACTCATTTGTTTATAGTGTGTCCTTCAAAATACTAATCTAATTTGCCCCTTTTCCATGAAACACTACAAATGGTCTCAAGTCATGAATACATAGACTGGTTATTTTGACCCATCATTTTGTTCTGCTAAAACTGACATTTAAAATATAAACATGCTGCTGACATTGAAAGGACAAGAGGATGAGATTTTTTGCACAAAGTGATCAAACCTCATATTTCACTATTGGTCAACATTAACACAATTTTGCCTTCCTACTGTATGTAAAGCAATGTATTTAACAGTAGCCACTAAACATACAACTATAAATAGACTAAACTATAAACTATAAATATTATCAACTGTGGAATCTAAGTACATAGTATTACATAAAGCACTACTTATACACAGTTGTGAAGTAATTGTCTTGAGTATTTCCATTTTATCTATGCTTCTAGTCCACCTCATTTCAGAGCGAAATATAGTACATTTTACTCCAATACTTTTATTTGTAATGGAGTATTTTAACATTCAATACTCAAGTAAAGGATCGTCTTCCAGCCCTGCGCGAGACTGATCAAATAAATGCCATCAGCAGACCTAAAACAGAGAAAACGCTCCTTTTCACTGTGCCACCGCGCTGACCATGGAACAGTGTAGGAGATTAAGCAGAGGTCAAATTCGGGAAGGCATTTCACAGTTTAAAGAGGAGTCATAACGGACTCTCCGTTGTTGATCAGCAGTCTTTATGCAAACTTACCTGGGTCATTTCAGACCACAGGAGCGCAGCGCACAGCGATGTTTAGGAGACTAGTATAGGTGTCATTAGTACCCTAAACGTGCGGCCCGATACTTTAATCTAAGTATATACACATTTAAGTTTTCCATGATCATATTGGAGAACCTGAAATCTGCTCAACTTTAAAGACAGACAACGTTGGATCAGCGCTGACCTCTCCAAGCTGCGCGCGCTGCGTCTCCCAGTTTACCACCGATATTACACCCTCAGTGGCACTGCGCCCCTTCTCCAAAAAGCAATATTGTCTGGAAGTTTTGGTGTGGAACGACAGCCCTAAAAGCCGCGTTTAATCCCGCGAAGTGTTGACAAAGCAAAGCTGCGTGTCCATACCTGAAGAGAAGAAGCACAGGAGCAAAGTTGAGACAGTGAACAGCCGCATGGTCCGCTTAGTGCGCCTCTGAGCACGAACATGAGAGACGGGTGTTCGCCGGGTCTGAGGCGCAGAGACACGGCAGCTGGCCGTCTGGCATGGTGAGCCTGACACCTCCTGCGATGCTTCACCTCTCTTATCCGCCTGCTGACGCACGCTCACACGCACGCTCACCACTGTGTTGTGTCACACGTGATCAAAAAGAATTTTGACAGTGATGCTGAGGAACTTCCAACCTGGTTTCTTCTCTTTCTCTATTATTATTAGCAGTGCTTGAAGTGGGAAAATATAGTTGCCAGTACTCTCCCCCCCGCGCACTATCCTCAACCACAAGATGAAACTAGTAGGTATTATTAACGACTTTGCGCATTAACCACATGAGTTCTTGCATTCTGAACACATTTTCTGCACCAAGTTATGAAGGAAATATCTTTATGAAGGGAAACTAAATTAAGGTGACAGGTGACAAATCAAAATATAATGCAATAAAATTCAGATAATTCAGTAATCAGCTTTTGGACAATGCAAATTAGTTTCCTCTTTATTTCAGTTGCATTGCATGTTTTCCTTTTGTGCATTGTTTCATTTGTTCTAGTTGCTGTTTTTCAGAATATTTTTCACAAAAGCTTCAAAAAGTGATGGAGACATTCTGATTCTCACCTGTCCCCAACGACACCTATCTGTCAACGCTTTTAAATGTCCCGCCCCGTCCAGGCTGTGATTGGTCGGTTCACGACAAGCGACATTGACGACCTACATTCAGCACAGGGCTGCTTGAAAGACACCCGAGTTTCTCTTCTCCCTCGAGATCAGCAGGCAGGCGAGAACGGGAACAGGTGAGCGTCACGTAGCGCCAAGAGAACCTGATATAGGGAGGACTTGGGAGAAGTTCCGGTACGCAAGAAAATGTCCCGGTGCGCGAAAGAGTAAAATGTCGAGGTGCCGGAACTGCGTACCAGTAAAAAGCACTAATTATTAGCCAACTCTGGGAATGTTCTATTGTATCTGTGTTGAATCCCATGCAACTCACTGGTTTCACCATTGGAGTCATAAAGAAACTAACAGGCATGGGAAATGTCTAGGAAGCATTCACCTTTGCTCCCAAGACCACCCCAAATCTGTCTTATATAGCTAAATAACTGCTGGATCTTTATTTGCTTTAATTAAAACTTCCAATTTTACAGAAATGAGACCTATATATTAGTAATCTCTGTGCTGAAAATTACTTTCTTACCATTCAGTTTTATCTCTATTTCCCCATTTGGCCCAATATGTCTGTAAAAGATAATAGCAACTACCACTTTACTTTTGTTACCAAAGTATTATTTACATTTATTGTAAAGTTATGAGCAAACAGAGTTAGAGATATAGGCATAGGGTCACATAACAACACAGGGTGTAAAGCTAACTTCAAAACACAACATATATGAATACTTTTGTGACATGAAGTTATCAGATCGATTATGCTTATGTGACATACAGAATAAATCTATACAACCATCGTACAGATAAGTAATAAGTAACCAGATAAACCCCAATGAAAAAATTAGTCTGTTTTCCAGTTAGGTTCACTCCAGAACTCATCATCGTATCTGTCTCCTCCCTGCCTCGTAGCACATAAGGCCTCTCCAGATTCTCTCCATCTCTTCCTGTCTGCTGCAATCCCTCGTGCTTCTTCCCATGAACTCCTCTATATGTCTCCACATGCTTTTTGGTCTTCCTCTCTTCTTCTCCCTTCTGGTGCCCAAGTCATCGGCATGTTGTTATGGTGGTCATGAGCCTGTTGAAGTATGTTGTGCCATGAGGCACGGAGCAGGACTGGTGAGATTCTATGACTTCTTCAGCAAATCCCTAACAGTGTGTTTTCATCTTCTCTGTCTGTCAGCTCTAAGCTTATTGGTTTTGACTAAAGATGTACATTTTTAAAAACACTTCACACATATACAGGTGGAGAAGTGCAAGGTCTCTAACATTGCCAGCGGTTTAGACATTAATGGCTGTGTGATGTGTTATTTTGAGGGGACAGCAAATTTACACTGTTATACAAGCTGTACACTCACTACTTTACATTGTAGCTAAGTGTCATTTCTTCAGTGTTGTCACATGAAAAGATATAATCAAATATTTACGAAATTGTGAGGGGTGTACTCACTTTTGTGAGATACTATATATGTCAGTAGTTAAATTTTAATAAAGGCTAAATCATTCCCTGCTGGGCACTGCATTTTTCAGCAAACGCTACAAAATTGTATGTTTGTTGGGCACTTGCGGTTAATACACATTTGGTACCCCAGTGTCTTTCCAGCAGCAGGACGATATATGTACTTACATAAATAAACAATGGAACAAGTCACCCAGTGCAACATTGTGGCTCACGTGTTTTTAGTAGTTTTTGGACATCAATGGAGCTCTATGGCACAGAGGAAGAAGATTATTATTATTATTAAAGTATGGGATTTCTTGACAATAGCAAAAATATAGAATATCACCAGCATGATCCTTTAAATCCAGCCAAGTATCCTATATGGATTATGTGAATGTAAGACAATTCTGTCCCTCACGATTCAGCGCTAACATTCAGTGCCAACGCACGAAGTAGTGTTCCCTTTATGTAGCAGGGCGGAAGGTAAGGGTGTGAGGGCTGGGGTGGTGACTTGGCTAAACATCTTAGCTGCATGGTGTGTATGCACCAACCTTTGAAACAAATCATACATGATTTTTCTGATTGGACAAAAGTTATTTTAATTAAACAAACTGCAGTTTTTTTATTTACAAATCACATTTTCCTGCTTTCTTAATGGAAACAAACACGGGATAATTTAACCAAAGTGTTATCATCTGACTTCTAATGGCTGCTTTTCATGAACAAATCATAAACCAAGACTTAAAACAACATGTGTCTGAGGAAAATATCGCAGGCAGTGAAACGCACCATAAGTTAGAGGTAAACACAGAGCACACTGCTGTCAGGTTCAGTATGTTGCAGCAAGGCACAAAAACCTGCCATAAAAAGGCCGGTGATAAGGCTCTGTGAAGTGAGGCACTTTTCAAAGGCTATTCAAAAACTAATAACACTGTCTGCAACACTTGGGGGGTAAAAACCAGTTGGATACTCATTCACAAATTCAAAAGATGGATTAGTCTCTTCAGTGCTGTAGTGTGGGCTAATATTTCATATGGTGCTGAAAGCTGGTTTAACAACTTCTACTCAACTCTGCTTAACAACTGTGGTCCGCAGTGCTAAGCCCGACACCATATCAACCTGTTCTTTCCAGACCTCAGACTAATTTATACTGTATATGCCTCACTACACCTACCAGCACACTGCTGCATAAAGAGTAAGAGGATTTCAGTGCAGAACAAACCCAGACGAGGGCAAACTGCTGATCTGCAGCAAAGGAGGGTCACGTTATGCTTTGTCATTGTTTATCGGTCTCAAGAGGAGCAGATTTTGGTCTGTTTCAATCCTCTTGTCTACATTAGATTCATTCAGAGTCGTCATGATCAACGTGTTTCAATTAGTGGATGAAACACTGCGTCAGCGCTGCATCAAGGGGCTGCAGGGAAGTTGTTTGTGATTTACTGTGCTAATCATCTTAATTGGAACTTGGATAATTACACATTAAGACACACTTAAATGTTATGATTCCCTACTTTGGTGGAGTTTTAAATTAGCTAATGGTCATTTACATGACATTTTAGGCAATGAGAAGATTTACAACGGTGACAAAGAAACTTTTCACTCTGAAATGTGATGTTCAGGAAGACAATGAAAGTAAAACCCTGCTGGTATGAAAGTAGAAGACATAATGGGCAGGTGTTAGAGTTGTTATTAAAAGATGGTTCAGTATTTTAGGAAAGTGTTACAACTTACAAAGTTTCATTTTACTTTTTAGCCAGGCATCAGTAGTGAGAGTAACACTGCATTTACTGTAGGAGAGTTTAGCTAAATGTGTACCAGATGTATTTTTTCCTCTATGGCAGCTTCTGAGTAAGAGTCATAACATGACTGATGGCACACTGGGAGGCATTATGCATAGAGCTTTTTAAAAGCAACACTAATCAAGGATGACTGACCATCAGATCAGAAAAAAAGCCTACTGCATACACAATGTGCCCTGCATCTTAAAAGTGGCAGTTAAGCTTTTTGAACAAAATGTCCAAAATGAAAAGGATCATAATGCATGCCTTGTTATTAAATGAGTGTCCATAAATCAAAAGGAAGTCATTATGTCAAAGACAGTAAGACTCCATGACTCAAAGCATTCACTCTGACAGCTCAAACTGCACAAGGTTAGAGGAACCTTGATACTTCCTGAGAGGCTGTGTTCTTACCTGATTTGCAGTTAAGGATAATATTTAAAAGTGTCTCCGTTGTCATCAATGACAAGAATGTAATTTCCACTGGGTATGAGGGGTAGGGGCGTATATCACCTCATTTCATTGTTCAGGTTGATTTTGGTTGCTATCTCTCAACATTGGTCTCTGACTGTTCAGCCATCATTGTCCAGAAGAGAGAAGATCTGAGTTGATAAAACAGGTTGATAAGCCACCTTCAGTTGCGACCCTACATCCAGAGCAATAATTAACAACTGGCAGACAGACAATAAGTAATAACTGCCAAACGTTTATTAACTCGGCCCTCACAGTCAAAGATAAGACAATAAATAAAGCACAGACATCTTTGTAGTAAAGATATAGAAATCATTCTTTCAGAATGAAACTAATGATGATTCTCTGTGTTAAAAATTTAAATACAGCAGAGGTTTACATTTTCTTACTACAAATATTATGGATAGCACAGTAGCCAGTTTTATCATAATTCTTTATTGGCTACAGTGATTGGTAACACTTTACAATACGGGACGCAGTAACTCTTAATCAAATTTAATAATGATTAGTTAATTAAGAAACAACTGAGGAACGACTTTGATTATTGATAAATCCTTATTAAGTACTTATTAACAATTTCTAATGGAGGACCTTATAGTAGATCATGATAAGTTACTAGAGAACAACTGGGAAATCCTTTATTAATGAATCATTAGGTAATGATTACCTGTGAATCATACTGTGCGATCATACTGACCACTTTCTTCATGAGCCGTTCCTAATTAACTCTAAATAATGAAGTTGTGATTCAGCACTTAGTAACTACTCAGTGTGATACAGGACTTTACTTTAAGGGCCACAAAGAGCAAGATATAATAAGTAATGATGTTTGGTCCCTATGAAATGATGATGGCCTACCTGCCTGTTTACCAGCGTGCACTCTGCCAGTGCACTCACTGCACATGAACATGTGTTTTGGTGGAGTGCTTTGGAGAGACGCCTGATTTGAGAGGGTGGGATTTTTTCAGTTGGATACTTCCAAAATCTAGCCAACATTGAACTACAGCCTGTGCAACTGAAAAAAAATGTCTTTGGCTAAAAGTGTGAACAGACAGCCAACTCTGTCTCCTTTCCCATGTCTGACACCCATGTCCAAAGAGAAAATGTGGCAGCACTGCGCTGGTACCCTGAACTGTGGGTGGGTTTGTCAAAGGCAAGGGAGTTTTGTGTTCAGGGATTTGACTGGACCAGATGGCCCTCGAACGCTCAGACATTTCCCATAGCCAGAGCAGGAGAAATGCTCAAACAAAGCCACCCAGACCATGCCACACAACACTATTCCAGCCATGATTTGTGTCAGTTAATGTTAAATGACTTACTCACGGACATTCAGCTTACTTTCTAGTTCGCCAAGACATGCTGTTGTTGTGATGTTAGCTATAGTAGCAGGAGAGCTGGGGCAGTCTCGTCCTCTCTGCATGTTAGCTTCGCGGAAGCAACTGTAGCGACAGTTTGCTAAGCCATAACGTAGCTAACGTTACAGTAGCGACAGTTTGCTAAGCCATAACGTAGCTAACGTTAGTTAAATTACTTGCTGTATCGTTGTACGCTCTATATCATGGTATTTGTCATGGAACTGGATTTCTCCAATATCAAATACCCCACATTTAAGACCAACCAACGACAAACCAAACCACTTGGGCTATAATTAAAGGAATAATTTGACATTTTGGGAGATGAGCTTAGGCTACTCACCTTCTTGTTGAGAATTAGATGAAAAGATTAATGCCACTCTCATATCTCTTGAGAAATGTGACATTAGAGCCAAAAGACTGTTAACTTAGCTTAGCACAGAAACTTGAAGCAGGTGGAAACAACTGTCTTGGCCATCTGTCTAAAGGTTAAAAAACCTTCTTTTTTATTGGGATTTTAACCCAAACAATAAATATAACATACAACTCAAATTCACAGAGAAAAGGAGCAAATATGAAAGAAACAATCAACAATGACTAGAGCTGCAACCTCAAAGCATTTGACAGGCCACACCCCAGAGAAAGTTCACTAATTAACATATTATATCTTGTTTGTTTAATCTGTACAATCTGTACGTAACAATGTAGAATAAAAAGGACAAGTTACAGTTTCACAGTTAGTAACAGTACCTGGCCAACAAATACTGCATTATATAACCCCCTGCAACATTGTTTCTGCTAAGCTAAGCTAACCATTTCCTGGCTCCAGCATATTTAATGGACAGATATGATAGTGATCTTCTCATCTAAGTTTCAGCAGAACATAATAAGCATTATTTCCAAACAATGTCAAATATTTCAAAAAATGTCAAAATATTGCTTTGAGATACCAGGATGCCAGTGTTGAACGGGAATTCAACACCTCACACTACTACTACTACTACTACTACTTCACCTCTACATCATTACTTTTTTGCCTCACTATATTAACCTCTCACCAATTCCTACAATACATGAATCTCAATTTTAGACCAAGCATTCTTCATTCAGTTTGTTTTTCATTTTTAGTTTTCACCTGACAACACTGTTTGGCAGACCAGCAGCAGTTTGCTTCCAGTTTGAGAAACCCTGGTCCAGTGCCCAATACGTGTTGGTTGATATTCTGCAAATTGTTTAGGCTACTTTGAATTTAATGAAAAAAACAACACTGGTTGTAAGAAAGTTGGAAAAATAAATTGGACCCAATGCTCTGTAGTTCTTCCATCTTTTATACTGGCAAGCACAGAGATTGGGCTGGAGTCCGGAGTGGACACTTGAACTGCGAGGAAACTGTCTCCCCTATTAGCTTAAAATCACACCTGGAGCTTTTAATAGCCAAATTCATTTAGTTAACTACAACAAACCACAAGGCAACATCCTTTATGTTGTGTAAGTATTGAAATAGTTTATTTTTTTTCTTTCTTTTACATAAATCATAGAATATCAGTAATATACAATTCTCAATTCGTACTACTAAGGTGACTGTCACACAAGAACATCACTGTTATTATGGGTTCTGAAAAAAACATTTAGAAGGAGAATTACTGTAATAGTGAGTAACAATATGTGCAATAAATGGTCAATTACACTCATCAGTGCTGAGTACAAATACAGGGCATTAGAGTAAATGTTAAAAAAATACAATACTCTTGTGAGAGTGACACTCTTTTATGTAAGCCGTTTTAAAAACACAGATGTCATGCTCCATCTACCCGTATCAGTACAGCCAATCTGTTCCCTGATCCATTAACACCTCGTCTCACCTGTGTATGCTACATATTTCATTTATTACACGTGTGTTGGTACAGGCATAAACACTGCTGCAGTTTTACAAATATTACCCTCAACATATACGTGTAGCAAGTGAGCAAAGATTTAAAGAGGAGGTAAATACAGTAAGATGACATGACATGATATTGTGCAACATTACAGTGCTCCACAGTTCTACATCACTGTCCCTAGTGTTTCAAAAGAATATGGCTATAGTCACCATGACAAGTCTGATATGTAGATTTAGTTGCATTCATTTTCTGTATATGTGATTAGCTCAAAGAGGTGTTTGGCAATATGCATTTTGGCAAATATCTACACATGAAAGGCGCGGAGCTGACCAAGGTGTGAGTGGGAAACATCACTAAGCGGGTAAAACCGTTAAATATGTCAGGATGCATTTAAAACACCGAAAACATTACTATAAAGGACACAGCATACATAATAGAGAGAGAAACTGAGCAACCATGGGGAGATATCTTACAGTTAAATGTACAGACACAAACAGACGAGGAAATATTGAGTTCAGGAAATATTCTTAAACCATTACCGTGAAATCAGGTGTGTTCACTGGTTGCAATGAAATGGTTGTGTACATTTTAAAGATGTGGTTTCTTTATTAAATCCACAGCATCTATCAGAGACAATATAAATGGTATTTTCCCTGAGCTAGCACAACAATGTCCACAATGTGCCTACTAGGTGCTTTATAGCTAAGATTACATGCAACAACTCACTCCTTTGTCTTGATGTCATAACTGTGGAAATGTTTATAAAATGCAGAATGGAGTTCTCATATGAAGAGTTTCATTACAAAATGAGATGTGCAGTTTTTAAAATGCGACACCTATTTAGAATGAGCCGTGAAAGTCAGACTCACAATGGCTATTTCAGGACCTTTTATTAGGTAATGACAGATTATGTGTACTCTGTCAGAAATACTGAGCAGTGCACATCAAGTTTCACACATCAGTATGTTTCACCTCTTGTGATGAAACTCTTCATGTGATGGATATCAGATTCATACACCGCAATTCTGTGGTTAGAATAAGACCGATGGTGGTTGCATGCAAGTCGATATTAACATTGTGATAATACAAAAAAGTTCCCAACAAGATGCACACTTTAAAGAATCACATTACTCAGTCAGAGCTCATGAATGGCAATCAGTAGTTAGTGCTGTACATAAATTGTCTTCAGAATGGATTCTGTAATCTTGAGTTTATAAGGTCCCATCTGATGTTTTACTTAAAAATATATTACTGACATGTATTGTTGCTAGATAGATATTTAGTAGATTCAAAGCAGAATTAGATCTTCACACGAATGTTTGAAGAATGAAAAATGCAAATGAGTGTGTCAACATAATCTTTGTTCAGCAGGATTTTAGTGGTAGTCTTTCATTTGCATCACTGATCTTCAAAAGTGACCACAGCTGGTGCCATTATGGAGGTCTGGTGGTCTTTACTGTACTTTTCCCAGTAACTAGTAGTATAACAGATTGCTTTTCCAAAACAGTAATATTATTAGTTCAGTTCAGCTGTTAGCCGAGAAGCTAAAGGAAGACTGGAGAACGAGGGAGAGCGGCGTTCTTTCCCCAGCTGTAAGTAGCTTATTGCCATTATTGTGTCACAGTCAAGATGCAAAGAACATTGTCGCACATTGTAAACTTTGTGTGACCAGTAAAAAGCTTTCAACCTCTGATTTATTATAGCATCTGCTAAAGCAGCACAGCAATGTGAAACTTATACCGGCCGCTACTGCCAGTGATGCTTGGACTCGTCGGGAGAGAGTGGCGAAAAACAATAGTTCAAAAGTCAGGATTTAACTTGCTTTATTTTTTTATTTCAGCCGTTGGCGTTATCTATCGATCGAAACGTTATCTATTTTGTAAAACCCACACTCCTTGCTGCTGTTATGAATATGATAAGTCGGGAGAGACTGCTTTGTTTCGGGGTGAGGGTGCTAGTGAAAATAATATATTGACGTAATGAATTATGTAACTTGTAACTTTTATCACCCAGTAATAAATAAAGTAAAATTATTACTTTTTTAAGGAGTAATAAGTAACTAGTAACTTAACAATTTCTGAGTAACTTGCCCCAACACTGCCGATATAATATGGATTCTAGCTGATAGATTAGACCTATGCTTTGCCAAAAACCTTGAATCAAGCTTTAGTTGCCAGGGGAGAAGAATGAAAGAAAACAATCATCAATGTTGCATATTTGTTTACTATAAAGGCTTTGTAATCCATTATTCAGGTCAATATGTTTCCTCCAAAATGTATTTGCCACGGTAAATTAGTAGTATGTGAATATAATTTGTAGGTGACATGGATGCACCATTGTTGTACTAGTTACATAGTTTTTGAGTAGCAATGTGAGAAATCTCTTTTTGATGATGGCAGCTGTGTGCTGCAACAGTAGATCCATTTATAAGTTCCATTTATATAAGCTTCATCCTCAGTTGTTGTTTTATTACGTTCAGGTAACTGCAACACAGGAAACTGTCTGTACTCCACATTGTTACTTCATCAAGGGGGAAAAGGGTTTGTGTGTTTGACTCCAGTCCTGAAAGACAGCAGAGCTGTACATTTAGAAATTCAATCAGCTGCTCACAGCTGATGCCAATGAGCTGCAGACCTCCAAAATGGCTGCCAGAAGGTTCGTTACTACACCTGAAAGACTACTCTGTTTCTCAACACCACACTAAACACAGGTGGAAGCCTACAATGCCAAGCTCACTTCAGTCCAAGCTGTGGGGTTCAGGGATCCTCCGTGTGTTAGAGTGATAAATCCAAATGATTGCCTGATTCTTTACTTCAGGTTGACTCAGTCAGCTTCATAAGCTCTGAAATGGAAGATGAAGAGCAGAGTGAGATCCTGCAGTACGGTGGCATGCAAACAACATCCAAAACACATACTGCAATATTTAGAGAGTGGTGTTGAAGGTAATTAAAAATGTCACAGACTAATAATCTCACAGACCGGGGTTTTCCGGTCAAGAGATGCTCAATAGTGAATTTCGGTATGATTGTGTGTTTATTTCCCCAGAAATGGTTAAAAAAACATGTTGCAATACATTTCCTCAATATGTGTGCCAAGAAACAGCTCATACATAACCAATTTTGCTCAAAGAAAAGTCAGCAACTCTTTCTACTACAGAGCACCTTTTATGGGGATTTCAAGAGTATTAAAGTTGTTAGAAGTTAATTTAACATGTATCAGTTTCAGTTGTACTGCATGAGTAACTGTCGTTTAATGCCAATCAAAATAGACAAGTAGTGAATTGATGTGACACACACACAAAACACACACACACACACACATGTTGTAAATGCCAGCGTTAATGTACTGCAGTAAGATGCAAATTATGTTTGAGAAACTCGTGTTAGTCATGTGTGTAGTTGTTACCATTAAGCTTACTTTCTGCTCAGGGGGAATGGAAATGAGTTTTTCAGGAAAGTAAAGCTTCTTAAGTGCAGTTTTGAGGGAATGTACACCTTTTTACACTGTGAAAAAGTTTTCTTCATCTTTATAGCTACCAGCTACATTGACAGTTTTGAAAGGCAAAGCTTGAATATGTCCTGACAACGTTACTGACAACAGCAGCTCCATATTCAGTGAATAAAAAGCTGAAGCGCTGCAGAGTTTTTCAACTTTCATCATACTGCCTAATATACCTTTGGTGTGCAGAAATGAGCGTCACTAGTTTTTAACACGTGGAACAAACTAAGTTCCCAAGTCTTTTGACCTCAGCATCTGGAGAGTTTTTCTGTTGCCACATGAAAGTGAATAGAGTATTCTCCAAGTTAATTATATAATGGTATAATAACTCTTTTGTGGATTAATTTTGTCTGGAATCAGGTGATGTGCTGTTTCGTGAGTGAGTCAGGTCGCCGGGATTTTTAGAGGTGATAACTTGAAAAAGATTTCAGTCGCTTATTTTACTATTGTAGCAAAAATGAACTTCTCCGTGTAACACTAAATAATAAAGCTAGAGAATGAAAATGTGACCACTAGAAAAACACACTGTGGGCACAGACCATAGCACATTTTTCGGCCTGACTTTTTCCCAAATGTGTCACTCATATAAACCTTACAGTTAGCAAGCTGAAGTCTTGTCTGTTCTTTCTGTTGGCTCGGGGTGGCTCGTGTTTTTGATTTGATATAGGTCAACTTCTTTGGTTCCAGTCCACCTGGAAAAAAGCACAAAATGATACTCATGTAAGAGTCTCTCAGCAGTCAGATTTAATTCTCTCACCTGCTAAGAGGAGGCGTGCGTGGAGTTAAGAGACACTGACAGACTGACATCTGAGACCAAGATTATCGCTCTGAATTCAAAGTGGCAGGAGATCTGAGTGACACAAAAGGAGCAGCAGCTGACATCTTGAAAAATAACAAATCTATAATTCTGACACCCGTATCACCAAACTGTGAAAATGTAGCTAGAATTTAGCTTTCCAGAGAGGAAGTCACAGTTTAGGTTATCTGAAACAACCAGTCAGAAGAAATGTCCCTCAGGCGACAAACATTTAAATATGCATTTCACCAAAAAAAAGAAAAAGAAAAACCCAATAAGTCTAGTGCAAGGTTAGCAATCTCTCTGGGCCCAGAAGGGCTTCAGGGTCAGATGTTATTTTCCAAACTAACTACAACTTAGCAAAACATGTAGAATTGGCAGGTTGCTAAAATAACAATCTAACCATAACATAACAACCATAACCACCATAACAAGGCACAGCAGACCTGTGTAGCTTGGGTTTCTCCACACACTGAAGTGGTGTGCATGTGGCTGCAGTAAGAGTGATACCACGCATCTAAAGAGTTTGGGAGCTTGTTTCTTTTTATTTAGCCTTTCCAAAATCACAAACATGAGAGAAAAGGGTGAGGAATAACTTAAACTGTCTGTATGTAAGTTGCAAACATTGGCATGTCTGGCTAACTACCGCTACCGTGTTGTGCGTTACTTACTGGGCTAAGGAGCATTTCATTAGCTTAGTAGTTATACTCATCACCTTCATAGTCCTCCTGAAACTGTGCAGATGAAAATATATTCTCTCTGTCTGGTGGGGAAGCCTTGGGGCTTCACTCTGAAAGCATAACTCATTAAACGCCACCAACTCATAAAATCTTTCCTCTTGACAGTAAAAATTAGTGTTTTTGTGTGAGCATACTGAGCAGGCCATGTCTATAGTGTGTTCTCCTGCATGAATGCTATGTAGTGATAAAGGCTCCAGTTGTAATGACACACGATGATTCCTGCTGCTCTTGGTAATCTATCATACTGTATGTAGTTACAGATAGAAAGGTGCTCCTTCAATTTCCCTGACTACACTTGTGATATTAAAGCAGAGAACGACTTTAGTGGATCTTCATGAAATGCATTTCCTGAGTATGCAGCTTCAACACCTCCTTTAAGTGCTCCTTAGAATGCATGAATGAATAATGAATTACCCAAGCCATACTTTCATTAGATGTCAATTCATATGTTATATAACTGTTAATTTTGATGTATGAGGTGAGTGCAGGGCTTTAGTGGAAGCACTTCCCATGTATTTGGTTAGTAAACTCTACCTCAAGAGCAGCACATGCTGTACACACCCAGCAAAACCCTAATTTAAAGAATTAAGTCATATCAGTTTTTTGATATACTGATTTCAGCTCGTCATCAAATATCAATTCCTGCCCAGTACTGTACACATCCAACATGATGCAGGGTCCTTACCAACCACAGCTACACAAAACAGACTGGCCATACTGTTCCAACTTAAAAAATATCTAATGTGGTGACAAGATCAGTCCAAATGTATCCGCATTGCAAATATCATTTTGGACAATCCCTAAAGTAACATATAACAGTGTCTCAACACAATGAAAAACACTACTTGTCACATTCCAAAATGTTCCCACGCTTATATTTTCTCTTGGGTATGAATAAAATTCACAAGTAGCCCAAACCTGTTGTACAGACAGTCTGCTTTCTCCGCAGTTTGATTTTAGAATAATCAAAATTAATTTGGAATTCAAATATAAATCAACAGCAAAATCTGCTGCAGGTTTAATTTTCAAATTTATTTTAGCGCTCTCACAGATGTCTTGAATGATAAAACTTTTGCTGAGGGGGAAAACCAATGTTAAAATCCAATATTTCCAGGGACTGTGCTTGTCTTCTTCACTGAAATGTATGTTAAGTATGCTGCCCAGGCAGTGGTTGGTAGGCAGTCTTTGCAAATATTGGATTTAAATGTTGGTTTCACCACTTCTAAAAATTGTATCTTTTCGAGAAATTTGTTGGCTCAAGAGAACAACTTTGAAGATAAGCTTCTGGATAACAGGTAAATTAAGAATGTTTTGACTTTTCCCCAAAGGGTTGCTACTTCAGGGTCTTCTTACCTGTAATGGAATGCTTCACTCATCCATCTCCCTGCCTATAACATCCCTTGACTGCCTCCCATCTAAGTGATCGACCAATTTACTTTACAAAGACATAATTTAGCATCTAATGTCAAACAATTCCTTTTTATTTCAGTCACAATACCATGCTGCAATGACAGCATTGACAGCCGTTTTATTTTGCCATGTTTTCCGCTCCCCTAAATACGACTCACTGCACAATTGTTACATACTTTGTAACGATCGCCTTGTAGTCATTTCCAACAGCAGAACTTGAACTCCACATTTTTTCTTTTTACTCTTGGAAGGTATGTTTGTGAATGAAACGTGCTTAGAAACGGAACATGATCACTTTAGGGAGGTTGATTACGTCTACTCGTGAACAAACAAACCTAACTGAAAAAAGTCAGATGCGACCACAGCACTAAAGGAGAATACCCTGGGAGCATCATCTTTACTTCTGCAGTCCGCATGTCATGCTTCTTCTACTGTACCTTGTGGTGGTCTGGGTAGCCTGCTGTGGGTATCACACACACTGGCCACAAAGGGTTCAGACTGGGGGTGGATGGGCTGGAGGAAGGCCACAGTGGGGAAAGGCACTGACTGGATATGGGTCATGGAGGAGTCGGACAGGGAGTTTGGCACCCCTGCATGGCTGCTGTCCTTAAAGCTGGAGGGTACTCTCCACCGGGGTAATGGGGAAGGAGAAACGTCCTCGCTGGAGGAACCAGGGACACTGGGAGGACTGAGGGACTGTTCTGGGGTTGATGAGGATTTGGGGAGGAGGTGCAGGATGGAGGAGAAGAAGGAACAGGATTCAGGAAGGGGGATGGTCCCAATTCCACTGTCCAACGTTCGCATCTTGCAGCCGGAGCCTGCGGCACAAGGAGAACAGCTGAAGTGGCTCACAGTGGTGGGAAAGAGAGGGAGCACAACAGGAATGAAACAACAGGGTAACCATGGTTGAAGTGGTGCTAAAGATTCCTTTAAAATATACTGTATGTTGACTGTCTAATCCATTTCTCAACATATTTCCTGCACTCCAAGTGTGCACTTGTGCATCTTAAGAAAGTCAGGGTAAAGCTGTTCCACATGGAAAATAAACTGTTAAACTGGATGAAGCACTAGAAATTATAACTAGCTTTCACTATCATCATCACTCAAATGAGGGCAGTTTTAACAAACAGTAACAATGGATCTTCTCTGCAGTTTCCCTCACGCCTCCTTGATATTCCTGCCACATTATCCTGGTGTTGTATTTTGGTTATTTCCAAGCAGACATGCAACAGATGGTTAGTTTGATCTTTTTTTCCCCCACTCACTCTTTAACTTGGCGGTGGTTTCCTCTTAAAAGCCAGGTTGAAAAACGGTGGCTCAGTCAATGTAATTACACATAAGTGTGTTGGTAATTACACCATACGTGTAGCCCTGCCGCAGAGAATGACTCAGCCAATGCAAATCAAGCCCACTTGAACCACTGCTTTGTATTACAGATGTTTAATGGGTGTGTCACAACTAGCATGCATCAATCACACTGTGAATATGAAATGCACAAAATGAAATGAAATTTAAATACACTCCAAATGTGTGTATTTTATTGGCAATATATCAAACATAAATGTAAAACACACAGTTATGTTGTATGTGTTGTTTCTCGACTTTAGATGCAGTGTTCAGTCAAAAGTCTGACGATGTGCCACCAGAATTTTACCATTATATCACAGTTGTTTCACTTATAAACGTACGTAGAAGCTTTGTGTATTTTGATTTTGTATCATTTACACTGCTGTTCAGCTACATTCGGATGAGAGAGTCACCTATCTTTCAAAATAAATCTTCCAGTAGGCAATAAAATCTAAAAAACAAGATGTGTAACAACAGTCTTCCGTCCAGTGCGCACACACTCAAATTAAGAAAAGATATCCTCAAGCTGTTGTCGTGCAAGGCTCATGTTTTAATATGTGCCCTGTAGCAGAAACCTGTAGGCAATCACACGCCGAGCAAAGGCAACAGCTGCTCCCCCTTTATTAATTAAGGCATGCCCACATGAGACTTTACACCCCTCTTTTGGGTTTCTGCAAGCTCATTTTTCCTCACTTTTTTTCTTATTTCACATTTAAGCTAGAGTGCTCAAATTAATTGAGTCATGCTACGCTAAAAATATGAAAATGTGGATAGGCTAAGGGTAAATATCCTAGTAAAATAAAGCTGAAGCTACTTGTTGCCATGGAAATGAAGTCTTAAAAAAACACTAACATCCATTAGAGTTACATGATTTTTTGTAGCTTGTATGTATGAGCTTTAAGTCTGTTAGTGAAGGACCTGCTGCAAACAAGAACAAATAATTGAATTGAGAAGACAAAGAACATAGACAGCATTGATTAGTTTGGTCTTTAGTTAATAGTTAACAACAGCGCTGTGACACAGTCCTAACTGGACAGGCAGAATCAAAGCAGCTGAGAATTGATTAGTTTCGACAAGCCTTAACATGAGGTGAGGTTTTGGTCCTCTTCACATGTCCTCTCTGTTGTACCAAGCTAAATTAATAACTGCAGCAATGATCTTCTGATATTGATATTTTAAAATTGTACTTCTTTGGGTTATGATGTTATTGTTATACTTTAAATATGAAAAAGAAAATCTCCGTCTATGTAGAAAGAGTTCAATGGCGTTCCGACCATTTAATGTACAGACAGGGTATGCCATAATGGACATCTGTATACTGTGTGCAATTTATTTACATTTGGCAATTAACTCTAATTTGATGAGAAATGACTACAAAACAAAAGTGACAGTTGATGACTTCAATTCCACAGCCAAAAAGATGTACTTGTAATATCTCAGTATAGTGTAAAACTAAATATTTGTTGGCTGAACAGTTCTTACTTTTGTTTGTCTCACCTTATTTTAAAGCATCAAGTTGAAAACTGCTCTGTCAACTCTACATGAGGCCCAACAAGTTTATGCCAAGTCTGGGTGGTATAATTCAGCTCACAGCTGAAGGCAAAGTTAATTGACTCAGTTGTGGCTTGGATGAGCGTGCTTAGCTGGTGCAGTGCTGAAATTTTAATGAGGTGATTAACCCCTGAGGGCAGGCGTCCATCCATATCAAACATGCTTGATATTTGCAGCGCCTTGCCGATGGTGTCACTCTGGCCAATGAAATTTCAGGAGGGTCTGCCACCGTTCCTCTACCTGAGCGATGTGGAGAGTATTATCTGCTGCTATTTTTAATTTAGTAAGTGAACTCAATGAAGGACAGAATAAAGTTTTACTTCCTGTCTAGTTTCACCCTTTTCTGTCGCTCTCTTTCTCTTGCTCTTTTTTGACTAGATTGCCACCTCTATGTCAGCTATGTAGTAAGTGCAAAAATGCTTATGTGAGTAGGTTGGAGAGAGCAAAAGAAATAACATCTGCATCAAAGGCTACTTTCAGACTGCAGGCCAAAGCAATCCAAATCCAATTTTTTCTTTTTATGACTTTAGACTTTTATACAGATCGGATTTTTTTACATGTGATCTCAATCCGGACACTCGGATCGGAACTCATGCGACTTTGACGTGACTCTAGAGCAGCTGTTCCCCTGCCTGAAAGAGAGGCGATAAACGAAATGCTCAGCAAAGGCCATTATTATACACGTGGCTCTCTTCCTCCTCTACCTCGCTATCCTACACCTGAAATCCACTGAGTCACGAGCTCTCTTCTGAGTGACGTGCATGCTACTTATCTGAGCGGACGCAGTAGAGCGAGGGAGAGAGAACGAGACAGAGTTGTGGGGCAGATGCGTTGTACAGTGCCAGAAACAGTAATGAATGTGATGGAAAGGACAGAAAGATGTGAACATTTTTCATTATTCGCGAGAGATGTGACCCCGGGAGTAAACCGGGAGAGGCCAGTGAAATACAGGAGTCTCCCGTGAAAATCGGGAGGGTTAGCCATTCGGAGCTAACCTCTGTGGCTTGTTAACTTCTGTACGACAGCGTGTGTCGTAGTTTTATTCTTCTGCGCATGCGGGTCACTTTCAGGCTGTGAACAGTCCACACTGGAGTCTGATATGGGCCACATTTAAACAACAATGTGAACTGTCAAACAAAAAAAATAGATCTGGGTAAAAAATCTGAATTGAGCATTAAGGCCTGCAGTATGAAGTGTCATTGAACGATGACCCAAGCGAAAGGGAGCATTCATGTTTTCTAGGGGTGAGACGAGACACTTAACCCACAAGACGAGATTCGGGATTGGGTTCACGAGATCGAGACGAGAAACACAAGAATAATGTGGCAGGTGACGATACTCTGTAGCCTAACTGTACCAGAATCTAAGTCGGTGCAGCTCTCAGTCATTCTGTGCTGCTCTCAGATCTGTTTCTCTTGTAGATCAACTTATTTAATATCATCCCTGCTGAGTCATGATTTAGTCTTCCCTCTTCTTTTGTATCTTTGTTTTGGGAAGTAACCTCTTTAAATGTGACTGTGGAACCTTTTCACCTCAATAATAAATTATTTAATTTTAATTCAGTTTGAAACTCCTGGACTTTAATAGCTCCTGTGTTTCAGCAGATTTTCTGCTCATGTTCAAAACTTTCTGCACATTCAGATTCTCTCCCATCAATCTGTGTTCTCTGACGTGCAGAGAAAAGGCATAATATTACCAACGTCATCACCTGCCCTTTACTCTGCGGCGCATTGCATTATTATTCCGCTGGTAACGTTATCCCCTTCAGACCGTTTGACCGACGCAGTTTAATTTAATCACGCAAGATCTCACACCCCTAGTGTTTTCACATATTAGAGATCCTTTCTGGTCCAACGTTTTGGACATAAACAGATTTTCAGATTCAGAGACACTTTTCAAATCTCAGTTACTAGGAACCAAACAGACCTGTGAAGACTTCTAGTACAGTAATTTAACCACTTTCTCTCTCAGTTTTATTTATTCTTTATTATAAGTTCCAGTTTAGTTGGTACACCAATAATTACAATACCATCCAAACATTTTTAAATCAATCAATCAAAATTTTTGTGCATTCTTGTGCACTCTTTTGGGTGCAATGAAAGACCTTTTTTTATTATATGATGCAAAAATGTTTATTTCTGGTGTTTTGTCTATATAGAAAATACATCTAAATAGTTTTTACTTTTTCCCTGTAAGGTCAAAACCAATCGACATTTAAACCAATATGTCCAACTAAATAAATGCTTTAAATATAACTTCTCTCCTTGGACATTCATGAAGAATTTTATCTTTTCTGTGAGATTTTAAGAACAATTTAAGGTTCTCTGGTCTCACTACATGTGCAACTGAATAATCACTTGGCCTCTCCAAAATTTGGTGGATACTAAGTAAGTTACAACAACAAATGGTCCTCGTTATAAAAAAAGCATGTATGAATGTGTAACTAAAAAGCTTTAAAAAGCTCAGTAGAGCCAATCCCCATGAGCGTAATTAATATGTGCACTACAAGAATGCTTTCTATACAGGCTAGCACTGGCTGTGATTTGCTGGCCTGCAGAGTGTGTTTACTAAACATTTGTTGTAATTTTCCACTAGATCTACACTCAGAAAATGAGTGTAGAGCATAAAGAAGCTTCAGTCTTGTGGTTCTCATTTAATAAGCTCTCTCACATTGATCATTTTTATTCTAAAAATGCTTTTAAAACCTTACCATGTCATACTACTCTTCCCCAAAATCGATAACAGAAGCACTGTAACTTTGAAAATTTAATTTAAAATTTGGAAACTAGGACTGAAATTGAAGTGCAGCACAATACAAAGGATACTCCCAATGTCACTATCATATGACAATACAGCTCTACAGGAGGTCAGTGCTGGAACAATCCAGTCAATCCTGCAGCAGTGTGGTCCGCACTACAACAATTTCAGCGTGGGTCCACTTTTTTCTACTAATCCTTTCCAGGAGGGAGCTTGGGTCCCATATGGATGAATAGATCCATCCTTATTGGATGAACCTGTGCATGCAAATTTTCAGTGCATGGATCTGTGAAGATGAATGGTCAACGATATATACACAATTTCCATAAAATGGCAAACTCCTGTTAGATTTGCCACCCAAAACAATAAAGAAATGCAAAGGTAAAACAAATAAAATGAACATAAATATGGAGGAAAAAGCACACACTGACGAAGTTCAGCATTTAGCACGTTTGTTTGACTGCTTATAGCATAATCATCATGTTTATGACTTACACATATATGTCATATTTGGTCTTCACTTCTGTCTGCAAACTGTAAAATGGTAAGCACAGATAAAACCTTAAGGCTTGCATGCTTAAACTGACATTGCTAAATTTTGTTTTTCAGGTCCCAAGATGTTCAAGGGGGATCCTTTACTATTTGCAGCGACTGTAAGGAATTATGGACAGTCCTACATAACATAGAATAGAAAAATCTGACCTATTACAGCATCCTGGTTGGGGGTCTTCACTGTGGATCCGTTTTCACCATCGGCTCTCAGGTTAATCATCTGCATCGTTGTGTTTTAGTAGAATGACAAAAAGACGTTACCTACATGGTCTTTCATACATGTACAGTGACATTGTTTGGTTCTTGCTTTATTCTGCCTCAATATACTGTAGGTAGTAATCTCTGTGTGGCCTGAGCTGACAATGAACACCTCACCTTGACATTGTTAGAGTCGTAATGTGACTAATGAAGTGCACCATATTTTGCTTGTGTGCCTTTGCCTCTGCATTCATTTCCATCTCATAGTTTCTCTTTTGATATCATGCTACCATTATTCTCAACATGCTCTTGAGAGTTTGGGAGGTAGGATGAGGGATGTCAGGTTTTCTTCAAGCAGTCATCCAAGGAGACCTTGTACACAGTTTTACAGGTTTTAAACTTTAAATAATAATCATATATTAGTAGGCTGTCTGACTGATACATGATGTGATGACACTTGCTGAATTATTGATACATTCTTTAGATGAACAAATGGGCTTCAATGGTAAAACTATGGACACAGTGATAAAATAGGTTTGGTAATAAAGGCTCAAATGATGAAACTGTTTGTAAGAGGGTTTGAGGGACAGTTGGTGGAATTAGCCTGAAGTGTGTCTCACATGTCATGTAACTCCTGTTTTCATTTGATCCCACTGTATTTTGTTTTATATTTATTTACAGTACACCTTTAATAAATTTCCTACTTTTTCTTCAGTCTTTTGCTGTTTTTGTTTTTAATTTTGTATTTTGTCTTTCTGGTAATGTCATATTACTGTGACAAACATACTGTGCAAAAAAACAGGGTTGGAGTACACCCCTGTAAGGACTTTTTTGTGATTAGAACTTAAACTGGCTGCATACCAATAAAATAAAACTGTTTTTGTATTAGGTAATGATTTAATTTACCTTTGGGTCTCCAATGATGTCAGTATGTCCTTGTATTTCATTTAGGGACATTCCTGGGCAGGGCATTGAGATGCAAGCCCGCACTGCATCATGAGACTCTCTTCTCCCCACAGAGCTGAAAGAAAATAGTTTGTCAACAAACCACCGCATACTGAGATGGTCTGATATTGACACAACATGCCTAGGGTTGATTCGGCTGATAAATTACCCTGTATCTCTTGAAACCTGGCTGTGATGCTTTGTATGAAATATGTCTCAACTGGTCTCAGGGCAAAGGACACTGACAGATGTGTCTCAGACCACTTAATAAAAATTACCAAAGTCATCTGAGGCAGTAAATTACTTAAAGGGAGAGTAAGTGATTCTGCAGAAGGATTGTTGTTATTTGAACTCAATATAGCCTGGTTATCATCAAAAGGCGTCTGAATAACATACCAATTTCTAAAGTCATTTGGCGTGGTATTCCAATGCATTTTTTTCATTGTCATTTTACTTAGTTTAGACTGCATTGACTTTTACTGTGCAGAAATGGCATGCCATTTTATGCCTACTGTCACTGGTAAAATCAGCATGTGTGGGATATTTATAGCCATGAAAGTCCGATACTAAGGTGTTGGCGGGGTGGTTGGGAGACCGGCGGTCGGTTCCCGAGTGAAACAATAATTACACAAAATTAGTGTTTGTTTTTTATTTACGTTACGCAAGTTACCATTCTACATCGTTGCTAACGGTAGCTACGTTAGCTACATAACATTACGTTACCATTCTGCATTGTTGGTAATGTTATCTACATAGCGTTAGCGTTAGCTACTACGTTACGTTGTGTTGCGTTACATTACGTAAGTTTCCATTTTAAATTGTTGCTAACGTTAGCTATGTTAGGAATATAGCGTTAGCTATGTTAAAGTTTAAGTAGCTAGCTAGCTAACAATGCCAACATTGACATCCCCCACGATGTAGTTTACTGCTAACCTTAACCATCATTAATTAAATATGCATGTCGACCGGTTAACCCTACAGCGGCACAGATAGGGTTACGCAACTTTGTGTTGCTAATGACTGAACAGTGTGAAAATGTTTCTGCACAATTGAAGTCAATGCAGTCAAAATGACACGCAAAAATCTTAAAATCCGTTGACATGGCATGCGGAAATGTCCTTAAAAGTGCCATGCTATTTATACGCCATTCCATTATATCACGTTGAATGAATACACCCCTCAGAGGCTCCACCCCCCCCAAATTTCAAACTCTTAGGTTTCTCCAGCATTAAAATGCCTTCGCAATTGCCCGGTCATATAACTTTCTTCTCTGTTTACACATTTCAGACCTTTTCCTCTTTGAATGTTTCTCAGCCATCTTTTCTTGTTCACAGTGTCTGGAGACTGGCATGTTCAAAAAAGCTGCTGTTTAGACCTCTCATTCTCACTGCCCCCCTCCCTCCATCACTCCTGTGCTGTTTGGCTGGAACAGTGTTGTGTGTCAGGGTCCACACCACTTTCTTTGTTTTCCATTTACAGAGGCAGGACTGTGTAGGAAAAGGTTTTTTTTTTCAGAGCACACGAAAAAAAGGAGAGCTAGAACTGAGAAAATATTTGCTGAATCTAACAAAAAGTGTACTGGATTACAATCACTTACTATCCCTTTAATTGGCAATAAGCTATTGGGAAACTTCTAGAACAAGCACTGAAGATTAAATCTTGAGATGAAATTTCATTATAAGTGACAATCTCAAAACAACAGGTAGTGAAAAGATTTCTTACCAGTCTTTTCCATCGCTTTTTCTCCTGTCTCTTTTTTTGTCAGACTTTGTCTGCTTTCCTCCCAGAAGTGATGTAATCTTTTGCTCCCTCTTGTCCTCTTTCACTTTCGGTGGGTCAGTCTTTTTGCTGCTTGGAGCAGGAAGCTTACTCTTACGAAATCCAAACCAATTTGCCAAGGTTGAACCAGATTTTTGCTTCACTTCAATGCTTCTCTCCTGTTCCTGAGACTTGTGCAAGTTCTCCTCTATGCCGAGCATCACTTTCTCTTCAATTGTGGTTATAGTACTTTGTCTCTCTGGTTCTTCAGAAACTGGCTCACCAAAGGCGCTTGAAAACTGTTGCTCAATCTGAAGGCGCCTAGCCTGCTCTCGTTGGTGTTTAAGACTTTGAAGCCTTTCACTGGAGGACCCCAAATGTGAGGGAACTGTCAGGCCCTCTTCTATCAAGAAGTTGTTCAAAAGGGATCGATTCATTGGGCAATGGTAGCTACTGGAGCAACTCATACTTCCTGGAAGGACATCACTAAGAGAGTTTAAGGAGCTCCCTGAGTGTGTTTTGATCTGGGTACGGATCTTTCCAGATCTGTTGAAGCTTGGTCTGTCCATGTAGCGTGCACCAAAGCTCTGACTACGAGCCTTGGCCCCATTCATGCCCATTACTGGCTTAAGAGGAGGTCTGGTTGACACAGACACAGACCGTTTAAACAGCCAACCTTCCTCATCAAATCCCCAATCTAACATCACACCACTGTCTGATGCAGGTTGAACCGACGGCTCAGAATCCAGCGAGTTACAGCGGGTCTCAATCTTTCTGTGCGCTTTATCATGAGCACCACATTCATGTATCATCTGGGGATCACACATGAAAGTCTGAAAGGTCTGGATACTTTTTGTAGTAGAGTTTGTATCCTCTTTGTTCTGTCTTCCAAAAACTAGGAATGTACTGGTATCCTGTCCAGAGATGGCCTCATGAGATTTAGCGTTTACAGGAATAGGCATTTTTACAGCTCTTGAGGTGGAACTCTGAAGATTGTTGGCAATCCCATGGTAGTAAACATTAGAATATGCCTGAGGCAAGGCTTCTGAAAGCTTTGGCTCACTAATGCTCTGTTGGGATCTTTGTAAGATGCTCTGACTTGGCAATATAGCGGGAGCACCATTTTCATCATGGCATGTGGTAGTTCTGTCCATAGATAACTGGGCTGACTCTAAAACTTGTGAATCTTGAACTGGGAGAGGTGGTATCTTGGTATGGTAGCCCTTGGCAGGGATATCTTTCAGTGGCTTACCTTCAGCACCCATTTGCTGATTGTCTTTTGCTGTGGTAGATTGAGGCAGTAAAATAGAAGAAAGCTGATTTGATTGTGGCTTGGTGGTGCTTGATGTTGTCTTCCCAGCAGTAGAGCTTTGAGCCTGACCTGCAGATTTATGTGCTTTGGGTAAGCTGTCACAACTGGATCTATGGAAAAGAGAAGCTGTTCGACTTGGGGGTGGTGGTGGGGATGAGGACCTAAGCTCAGAAAGGGACACATCACAGTGCTCGTCTTGGCGTCGTTGTTTTCGGGGAGAGCAGGGTAAGTTGTCATAGATGCTCTCTTCCACAGAGTCACTACTTGATTGAAGTCTAGTGATTTGCATGGGTGATTTTGTTGGGCTCTTTGAGGATTCATTGATACTTGGAGGCTTAAATGTCTTTGAATGTTTCACCGGGGAAGCAAGGGGAGAGCACTGTTGCACACTCTTGAGAGACTTGGAACTTTTTGATACTACAATGTCATCATCTTTCTCAACTTTAGATAAGATCTTACTTGAACCATGTGTTTTACTGAGATTTGTCCTTTTGCTAGGAACACTGTGTCCAGGGGTTGACTGTCCTTTGGACCTGTGACCCTTAATAAGCTTTTGGTGGAGAGGAGAATGTGTATGCTTAGGTTGTTCTTGTCCTCCATCCGCACTCTTGCTCCGCAGAATGAAAGCCTTTCTTGCTGAGTCACAAGGCTGAGGTTTCGCTTTCCTCTGTGGCGATTCTGAGATGGTGTAGTGCTGGCTTTCACTGCCAGCTTGACTCGCCTGGTCTCTGCAGTGAGGAACCTCCATTGAGGAGCTGCGTTGTCTGGCTACACTCACACAGCTCAGAACGCTTGTTGCAGACTGATGAATAGAAGAGCTCCCATCGCTTGCCCCTGCTTCAACTTGCTTGATTGCAAGTCTGCCCTGTTGTCTTTTGACCTGATCAAGCCTGGATTTACGGTCAGTAGACCTTTCCTGGTTATTGTTTCTGTCACTTAATTTCATGCCTGAAGGCTTGTGTTTTTCTAGTGAGTCTTTGTTTTTTTCTTCTAAACGTGTAAGGGTATCTGTTGGGCTTACACCAGGTTTTACTGTGGGGCCCTCCAAAAATAAGAAATTGTCTGTGACAGGTGAGGGAAAAAGTCCAGAATTCCCAGCAAGTTTTACTGGGTCTTCTTGAAAATTGTTGTCAATATCCCTTGTGATATCCAGTTTCTCCAAGCAAATAATCTCTTTTGTTTGTTTGTCACTGGATTCCCTACTTTGTAATTTAGGTGAATCATCATCTGCATCATCAGAGTCTAGTGCAGCGATCCCTGCTGCAGCCTGCAAAGGTTTACTTGTTGGGGCTACTTGCTTAGCTGTACTCCTTTGTAGGCCACACTTGACCCCAAGTGAGTAAATGCCTTCATTGGAGGTCATACAATCTTTACAGTGTGGTACAGATGCAAGTGAGGATGCCTCTTTGGAGCTGCACATTTGGAGACGCTTCAGACCTTTCAGAATGTGGCCTTCCTTCCATCCCAGATCTGTCGGCTCGATGGGTGCCGAATGATTACTGGTTACTGAACCTGTACTCATCCTTTTGTCCCGGCTTGTGGCACACTGTGTATTACAAGAGATATTTAAAATTATTAGCATGGCATTTATAGATTGATCACTCGTTTTAACCTAAAACCGCACTGTTAATGCTAATAAGTACTTTAGAATGGCAAATTCCTTATACTTTAAATTGAAGAAAGATGAATGAAAGATGAGTGAAAGCCACCTGCTTGGAGAATCCACGTCCCTCTGCCCAAGTGTGGGAGCCACTGGAGTACTCACTACAAGCACTGGATAGTGACAGTTCACTGCTACTGCTGCCACTACCACTACTTCGTGGGCATGTTAGACTCAGCAGGCTTGGCCACCTTCCTGCAGGAATACCTGCTTTTCCATTCCTTTGGACCTCCTGGAAAATAATTAATTATATAATCAGTCAAAAGAAATTAAGCAAACACAATAAAGAAATGGATGCAGTAGCACTGCAAACAAACAAAAACAGGTTATACAATAACACATTCCAGTAAATGACAAATGTCATTATTGCAGCATTGGCAATAAGAGACATATTTATAGGATATACAATTTAATTTATCAGTACTGACAAATATTGTAATTATGGCTCACATTCGTTTGTTCATCCACCTTATCCCTGACATTACATTCAATAGATTCTCTTTGAAGGCTGAACGATATATACAACCTATGAGAATGCCCCATGGCTCTCCGTTTGTCTCTGTCACGGATCGATATGCTGAAACATAGCTGTCTCTTTCCAACCAAAGGCTAATTGAGGAATGGAATGGCATTTTCTACTCTACTAGTTAGATAGCTCCTGTTGTAAAATGTGTTTTTATGTTTCGCTGGTCTTGCATGTGTACTGTGCCATGATTACTTTTTGGGACCTAGTCAATGAGACATTTAAAAGTGATGCCTCTGTTCTCACATGAAGGCAGACTATTAACTGACCATGGATCCTCGTGGCGTATCAGCTGTTCATTCATATTTCAAAGACAACTGCACAATGACTCACGACTGTTAGATAATGATGCTCTTGTGTTGGTCAGAGTCTACAAAATTAACCAAAATCAACACTCACATAGTGTCCCTCTAACTCAAATGATTCTTAATAACATATTTCACTGGCTGGAGTCTTTCTGCCAATGCCAAAGCAACCATGTGTCCACACTATGTCTGTTAGATTACAAAGGTCAGTTTACTGCATATTTTATCACTTACATTTTATTTTGGAGTAGACTCCTCTATGTCTGATGCAGCAGTTTCTTATAGTGACCAAGCTGCCATCTGTCCATCAAATGCATATTGATTGATACTAGTGTTTTTTTCAGTGGTTTACGTGTATCTATTGTAAATGAAATAAAAAGGTGGGACTTCATTCTCAGGAGGTAATCTGACAATACTGAATCAGACTGTAATGTGGATGAGTCATTAATATTGCCAAACCAACTGAAAATCTTTACCTACGAGAAAAATAGCCACTTTTAGCTCTTTGTTTTGGTTTCCCAGCTAACATAGACTGTATTAGAGTGTCTTAGCTCTCATCTAGCTGAGGTAGGCAGGTAGTTAGATTTATTTTTATCACAATATAAGAGGTTATAGAGTGAAATAGAGTTTGTAACTCCCTTCTGCGACATAGCAGACAATATTAATATAGAAGAATTATAAAACTGGTAAACAGAAATAAACTATATTCAATGGACCAGTGCTGAGGATGAATTTGAGCTTAAAAGTCTGATAGTTTGGGGGACAAAGCTGATTTGAGTATGCATTATCAGCCTAGCACAAAATAGTGAAGAGACAAAATAGTATAGTAGTAATAGTAATAGTGGCAGGCGGAGAAAGGCCAGCAACAGATTTGCAGTGTAGACAACCAGTTTATACAAAATGCATTTCTTACTATAAAGATCAAATATAAACCATTTACATTTCACTTAGGCCCAAACAGAAGAGTTAGAAAATGTGTCTGTTCTCTTTATGTATGAACAGTTAGTGCCCACAAAGTCTTACAAAATGAGAATGTCATCTTTGATTGTGATTATTACACAAGTTAATGGATGGGCCATTTTAAACCTTGGTAATAAGGTCACAGCATGTTCGGAAAAGTGTGCTTACAATAGAATTCCCTATTAGAAAAGAACATGTCTTCATAGGTCAACGTATCTGTGAAGGATGTGGGTCCTGTGAAGAAAGCCAAGTCTGTAACTAGGAAATGCTGGCAGTATTCACTAGCATGCAGCAGATGCTGTTTGTTTCCAATCTCAGGGACCCAAAGGTGGTAAGTGTTGTGACCCCATTTAAAACAGCATTGATCATTTGCAAGGCTGCCATGGCCAGCTTCCTCTCAAAGTCATTAGTGTCATCTGTTAGCAATAATTAATGTGAATAGGAAATAATTGCATGAGGGAGCTGGGGACTAAAGTGATTTGGTCTATTCATTGATATTCACCTATTATTTGATTATCCGTGCTAGCCTTTATTTCACGAGCACTGTGGGAGAAGGCTACATTTGACCATGCTCGTACGGATTAATCTTGGAACTAATTACGGTCAACATGTCGAAGGGTATCAGAGATTTGACACAAATGATACAGTTTAACAAAACCCTCAATCAGAGTGGCGCAGTGCTTAAAGTCAAGGGCAAATTTGAGGGCTGTAGAGATGTTTTCCCCTTCATATACTTCAACGTTTTTCCACTTTGTGAAATGACTTTTCTTAATATTTAATTTCTGTTCCATAAAATTCAGACACGACTATTTTATAGGGTGAAAAAAGATTATGTCTCTTTGATTACAACAGCACCAAAGTCAAAACCCTCTAAATACTTGGCATGTAAACAATGTGTTAATGGTCTATTAAAAAATCCTGGATAAACACTATCTGAGGGTTGGCAGAAATCATCAGTTCTCTGGATATATATACATAAATCTATTAAATAAAAGCTCAGTGCCAGGCCATTTCTACTTAAAGGTAGATCTATGTCGAGGCTAAAGGGAAAAGTAAATAAATAAATGTATGACATATCTACAAATGAAAGCGTAAATAATACTTGGTTTTTCGTATCTGTTTTCTATCTGGCTGTGGAAGATGTGGCGCTTGATCAGACTTTGCTGAGCACTTTATACTGAATCCCTTTGTATGAAATGTGCTATGTAAGTAATGTTTTTTCTTCTTCATATAATTATTATTATCATTTTCATGTATTATTAGTAGTAGTGTAATCAAGACTTTTAAAGGGGAATACCAATTTTTTAATAAAAAGCCTGCATTACAACCTGGTGGTTTGTTAAAGATGAGTTAAAGGTGTGGCCGTTTATCCTGCTGAGAGTCTAACAAAAGATGCTATCAAGTTTTTTTTTTTTTTAGAGCTTCACCCATAATCGGGACTGAATGTCAGGACATCCTGGCCTCCCTTGTATCACTTTTGACCATTATTTTGTCTCTGGCACATCCCCCACCGTTACAGTGCCATGGAAAATTGCTGGAATACTCCTATCAGAATTACAATAAACTTCATAGTAGGGATTATATCCACTAATCATCACTGTGTATATTTCAAGGCTTTAAACACCCCCTCACATGAAGAGACTTGTGTAAATAATTCATTCTATCCCTACAACCATCCAGCCTTCTCGGTCAGAATAATACAGTATCATATCCGCTGGCTGGTCTACAGCTTATGATGGGTTCTTGACAGAGCATATGCTATATCCTGGTACTTTTATCCCACAGCACTGTGACTTCATACATTTTTATGTTAGATTTAGCAATGGAAATCTAAGCGCTAACCCTGGCAGTTTCAGAGAATTCTCTAGCAACTAAACTATACTGACAGTTCGTTCTATCACAGTTGATGTTGTTGTATGCAGTAAAGGGTATCAGTCCCATCTTACATGAACATCGCAACATGTGATTATAAAAGTCTAGGATAGTACTACAGTATATGTGGAGTACAGTCCTTTTCCCAGCGGTGGACAGTGAATTTATTTCTAATTTTCTTGTTGGAAATAAACACCATTAAAGGACTAGAACCAACAATGCATTTGTCTGTCTCTCAGTGCTGATCTACTCCTCTAACCTGTCTGTTGCTCTCAGCCCCAAACCCACTCACTCTTACTGAAGATGTACATCTTTCAGCATTTGTCACAAATATAAATATACATAATACAAAATACAGTGTGTGTAATGGAAATGGAGCCACATGTCACCCAGTGAAACAGTGCGGCTCGTTGATGCGTGTTAAAAAGTTTTTGGACAACAATAGAGCTCCATGGCACAGAGGAAGAAGATCTATCAGGCTTTGAAACACTCACACCAGTGTTTACTCTGGGGTTTTAATGGGATTTGGTGACAAGAAAAAATTTGAATGTTGACAACCTTATTGTTTAACTTTTGTATTACTCACATAAGTCTCAATAGTAGTGTCTTAGAATTATTCACATTGAACTCATACTCATACTGTTTTCACTCTTCTTTTTTTGTGGTTAGTATTCACTTAAAACCTGGGGGAAAGTGTAAAATCAAGGCTTGTTTGCAATACTGAAGTGGCAATTCACCAAGCCATTTTCACATTCACTACCACTGTACCAGGCCGCTGATCAACAGACCATCCCGACATGAGGACAATGTACTTAAGCTTCCATGGGCTTTTGAGTTTACTTTAAATTTCCCAATCTCATCTAAATTCGCCCATGCGTCCCCTAAAGCAAGGCTACGCTCACTCAACCGCTCCCCAGGCCAAAGTTTACTCCACTCCAGTCTTTGAAACAGTTAGCATCTTCACTGTTTATTCACTATCACACACATCAACTACCACCTCACCCACCTCTTCTCTTAAGGCGCCTTGTCATTAAAACTTCTTGCTCATCTACACACTGCTGTCTTTTTTTATATATCACCTTCACCTCATCTGCCCTTTTTCCTTGCTGCTGCTCAGTGTTGTGCCTGCTGGGCTGAGCTCTAATTAGATGCACTGCTGTTCACTGGTGCCAGCATACAGAGAGAGGAGGGAAGCAGGAATGAAATGGTGAAAAACTAGCAGAGCGCACTAGCTAATACTGTAGCTCTGCATGGTGAGGTGCTCTGATGTAGTGGTAAAACACAACTGAACGTGGTACCGTGCAGCTGAGCAGGGTAAGCCAATATAGCTCTTGAATCAAAGGGCTTAAAGTCAAGTTAAACCTTTTGTTTTTAATCAGACCTTAATGCAAGAAAACCTTATGTAGAAGAGGCTGGTGAGGAACACTGTTGTTTGTGTTGTACAATGCATCTGTGTTGTAAATCTTCCTGCTAGGCAAAAGCAAATGGATTTTCAAACACTTCAAAACGGGTAAATAAATATGACTTTGTTATATGAATGCACATAGCAACTGCTGTTTACAGCACTTCAAAGGGTCAAATAAATTTGACTTTATTATATATTTGCCTTTATCTTTCAGTGCAGCCCTCCCAGGAAGTTTATCCGAGGAAAGACGCACCTGCCACTGTTTAAAAACCTCACAGTCTTGGGTCTCTTGGGTGTCACTCTGCCGCTGAATTCCAATAACATTGTGACAGATGACCCTATCACAGAGCCAGCAGACTTTCAACAGCTAGGACTCGCTGGCACAGAGACATAGGGAGACGATGGTGCTATTGTAAAGAGTCCAACAATTTATTGAAACATCCAGAGAAGTCGCAGTCTAATCACAGAAATAAAGTGACACATTGTCAAAGCTCCTCAGTAGCCTACATCATGCAGGTCCCTGTAGTCTATATCTAATGAGAGGCCACTGCAAGTGCTAAGCCCTGTTGCAATTATCTTGCTACATTCGACCAGCTTTCTCTTATTGTGCAGTTTAAAATGATTACAGAGACAGACTTGCTAATCAAATTTCATAATAATTTTTGAAACAATGTGTCCTTGATTCCAAACAGAGGTACACAAAAGCAGGCTTCACATTTCCAGCTGGCAACAGTTGATTTTGTTGTTTGAAATGACCACTGTCACTAGCAGATGTTATCAGCAGAGCTTTAGCTAATTAAGCCAACAATAATGTTAGCTTCATGAGTTGGTTGGAGTGGTTACCAGCAGACTAATTTAAAAACAATGGGAATAAAAAAAAAAATCTAAATAAATTATATGTTGTTAACAGATGAAACGGAAATAGCTCTCGCCTAAATAAGACAAACATATAATAACAGCCCAAAACATTCAAAGCTTCTGACATTTAAGTTCAAATAGCAAACGGAATGTAGAGCCATCATCTCTAAAATAAAAAGGGGAAACTCTAATCAAAAAATCTAAAATTGCTGAATACTTTTTATAACAACGTAAGTCCCAATCCCAAGCGACGGATGATCAAAAATCACAATTAATACAACCAATAACAGTTAAAGGAATGTTATTAACGTTTTTAAATTGTAACGGTGTGTCATCTTGGCCATGTCTCCCTCAAAAAACAGATTTCAATCTCAAGGGACTTCCTGGTTAAATAAAGGTTAAATTAAAAAAAAAATTAATATAACTTTACAAAAAAGGATAAAAGCAGAGGAAGCAACAAATACATAAATGAGATTTACAAACCAATACTGTGTAAATTATTTAATTGGATTTTAGAAAAAGAAACACAGCCTCTCACATGTAACACTTCTATTATCACTGCATTAAACGGGGATCAAAAATAGCTTACAGAAATCATAGCCAAAAGACTATCGCAAATTATCCCATATTTATTCATTTTAGATCAGACTGGTTTACATGGCAGCTTACTGTCAAATAATGTTTGACATAGCAGCATTACAGTATGAGAAACATAATGTGTTTTTTGAACATGTGCACTTATTATAGGACCCCCAAATAAAAGTATGTACCTGAGCAGAATATGGCCTTTGCCCGGCCATCTATATTTGATACATGTGACGCAAATATCTGCATTATGCAAGGACCCCTTGGAAAGTATTATAAAGTAAAATAAAACTATAACAGGAATAATAATTAGAAAAGAAGTACATAAAGTACCACTTTATGTGGATTAAATGATGATGTTCCTAACAAATATCAACAAATTGCTACCATTGTTAATGAAAGAAATGGGAAAATAAAGCTAATCTTCTGACTACAAATTAAATTATAAAACAGAAGTAATGTCAATAGGAGAGCAAACTTAAAAGTAAATACAATAAAATATAACTTTAAATGGGAATGAAGTTGCAGCTATTGTGTTTTGCCACAGTAATATAATAATAAAAATAGGATATGTAGTCGATATTTTCCTGCTGTTAGGTCCTGCTGTATGAGTGCAGAGACAAAAGCACATTCTATCTAAAGCAAAGCCGGTGAAGCTGGTGAATACAGAATTCACTGCTGGTGGCTGTCTGAGACTGTGTGCCATATTGTACCTAGCTGTGGCAACCAGGACCTTGTAAATCTTGCTTTTTGTGACTTTTCTCCTTCATCTATACTCTCTATACTACCTTCTTATAACAAATTTTCCTTATTATAAATTCTAAATTTGGAAGCAGCAAAGCTAGCAATAAAAATAGTTATACAAGTGTTGAAAGGTCTGAAGTATGCACTGGATGCCTACACTCATTATATCATGCTAAAACATTAAAGCTAAAACTGCATGACCCAGGAAAAAAGTCAGAAATGATGAATAAATGGAAAGAAGCGAGTAGAAAGGAATTCGCAGAGGACGTGGTGAATGGAAGTGGAAACTGGAGTTTCTGGTGAGTTCAGTCAGTGGCTGAACTATCACAAAAACACTCCCACAGACACTCCATGTATTATTTCGCTAGTTACAGTTTGTGTAGTTGGTGGGTTTGTGCTGTCCTTGTTTATTTGGTCCAAACAGCCAATGTACCAACTGTACTAGCTAGCTGTTGGCTAATGTTTGTACCATTCGTCCATTGGTTGTTAGGTCAAATAACTGTCCAGTTGTCAAATTCCAGGTGAATATTCGCAAGAAAGAGCCACTAACGGTAGCCTAACTAACTATAATAGCTCCCACACAGTGAGGAAATACCATACAGTGGATGTGCTGGTCATGATCAGGGCATTAACGGTAAACTCCACCAACTAATGTAACCTAGGTAATAATGATATGCTGCTTGGCTTTGAGAGTAACATTAGTGTTATGTTACTACTGCAGGGAGTAAGCTAGTTTTCTTACCTTTGCAGATAAACACATTGTTCAATTCTTTCTTTACTTTTGCTCTTGTGTTTTGGACACCACCCTTCAAAGTCTTTAAATGCATGGGCCCTGTTGTGCCTAGTTATGGTTGCTAAGCTCTGATTGGGCAATCGTTGCTTGGGGAAGGGGTTTAGTGAATGTTATAATGGCTTTGTAGCAAGAGGTATTGTTTTAAGCATATTTGATAACCTACTTCAGACTTAATAATGTTAATGCTAACATTATGCATAACATTAGATATGGCAATTTAATCATAATTAACTAGCTGACTGGTCTAATGTACTTTGATTACAGTACTGAATAGTATCCATAAAGAAAAGTGGCTCCCGAAGCAAGGAGGCTGTGAACATGAAATCCTGTATATAGACTTGTATAAAGACATGACTTACTGTATATAGAGACATTTTATTTGTTTTGTCACATGCCTTGGATGTGAACACATGCAATAAAGCTGATTCTGATTCTGACCTTCTATTTGTGCTCACTGGTCTTAAATGTTTTGTACATCCCCTCAATGAAAGAATAGACAGAGAAGTAAAGGACAGGACATAACTATCTCTCTTTTTATCTTTTGTCATGTAATGCAATGCACGGCGTAACCTCGCTTTGAGTCAGTCAACGTGACTGCGAACAGGTGTCCAGTCACAGTCATTAAGGAACCTAACAAGCATAACTCGCTGTGAAAAACAAATTTTCCATTTCAATAATTCATATATAATTACTTCTGTGTATTCTGGCAAATTGATACACCAGAGTGTTGTCTTCAATCTCAAAACCCTCCACCACTGATCACTGATGAAATGACCTGCATTTAATTTTTTGTCGAGTACTCTCTGCAGCTGTAACAGAGTCTAGAGCCTAATGGATTTTGGCCTCTTTGCTCCCAAGTACAAACACCATGATCTCTTGATGCAGTAATCGCACTACTTATCTGATCTCAGTGGCCAGGCTCATCACTAAGACAAGTGAGCAGCCCAGAGTTTTTGGAGAAAAGGGGCTCGTGTCGAACAATGACCTTAAGTCATTCCATCGTCTGACACATTGAAAGTGATCCACATAAAATATGTTTAAGGTAAGACACCAAAACATGTCTGAAAGCTAGTACAAATAATTTCATTATGTTGAGTTCTATTTTAGTGTTGAAATAAAGAAGTTTTATATATATATAGTATATATCTATGTTTTGGGTATAGCTTCCCATCCTGAGCATGGCATGAATTCAAAATGGCTGTGGCAGGTTCAGCACGGATCATCCGCAATATTATTCCTACTGAACAAACTTAAAAAGGAACTGAAAACAGTTTCTCACAAAAGAACATTAAACCTATGATAGGAATTTAAAATGTCTGTTGCTGTCATTTGGGGATAGTATTAAAAAGACTGCAGACGCAGACACACTGACACTGGGACACTGAATAAATAGGCTGAAAGCAACACACAAAAGTCATATAAAAAAATCCACATATAGTTGCTTTAAAGCTGCACTAATCAATATTTACAAATTAATTATGGGTCAAATCACTTGCAATGTTTAATGAGTCTGAGATGGAGAATTATCATCCGATTCTGCAGTTCCCCTCAGCCCTATTAAATATTTTGGCAAAGTTAGCAATTAGCTGGTGAACACCGTCGAACATTTAGCTGCTAATGAGCCAGATATTTCCAGCAAGAGTAGGTGGAGACCCAAACAGAGCTTGAAGGTAAGAGCATTTTGCAAAAGAAACACAAGACCAAGTGAATGCTAATATCTGCTGGATAAGAAAACTGGTGTTTGTTTGGCAACACTCTCACCATTAGCAACTTTATAATAAGGTAAAAGTTTTATTTACAGCAGCCAAATAAATCAATTAATACTGATTTAATTCATTAATTCAACATGTTTTACCGGTGTTGACCAATGTGAACAAATCATCATGTGACCTACAAATTCTCCAACCTCTCTAAAAACTTCCAGCCTTCAGTGTATTCATCATTTAGTCATCATAACCACAAACAATATGTTGTTTAGCTGCACAGCAGGTGGTCAGAGAAGGAAATCACAGCTGTACCTTTCCTCAGGAAGACATCAATTAATGTACCCCAAACAAAATCAATGCTTTAAATGCAAGTCTTGTTCTCAAAACTTTTGTTTGTGACTCTACTGGAGACAAATTAAACAACTGTAGTTAATATTCAAGCTTTAGGCATGAGATAATTATCTCATGCTACTAATCTAGCCTCCTGGATAACTGGGACTGCTGCATTAGTGAATCAAAGGCAGCATTTGGCACATAAAAGGTTGTTTTTTCCCCTCATGCTGTCAGCGATGTTTTGTTATTAGCATTTTTTTCTTCTGTACAAATCCATCTTGCCTGGTGAAACATTGAAATCACATAGTAAGTCTTGGAATTCATCATCCACAGTAAAGTAAAGCAGATGACAATCCAGTCTATTTTCTAGCTTGAGAGTGATGATAACTATTTTACTTATTGTTTAATCACAGGTGTGTCTTAGGCTGGCCACAATAAAAGACCACTCGAAAATGTGCAGTTCCATCACACAGCACAATGCCACAGATGTTGCAAGTTTTGAGGGAGCGTGCAATTGGCATGCTGACTGCAGGAATGTCAACCAGAGCTGTTGCCCGTGAATTGAATGTTCATTTCTCTACCATAAGCTGTCTGCAAAGGCGTTTCAGAGAATTTGGCAGTACATCCAACCAGCCTCACAACCGCAGACCACGTGTAACCACACCAGCCCAGGACCTCCACATCCATCATCTTCACCTCCGAGATCTTCTGAGACCAGCCACCCGGACAGCTGCTGCAACAATGGGTTTGCATAACCAAAGAATTTCTGCACAAACTTTCAGGAACCGTCTCAGTGAAGCTCATCTGCATGCTCGTCGTCCTCATTAGGGTCTCGACCTGACTGCAACTTCACACAGTCATTGAAGAGGAGTGGACCAACATTCCATAGGCCACAATCAACAGACCCCCCCAATACAGTGAAAGTGTTCATTTTCAAGTGGCCTTTTATTGTGGCCAGCCTAAGGCACACCCTGTGCAATACCCATGCTGTCTGATCAGCATCTTGATATGCCACACCTGTGAGGTGGATGGATTATCTCAGCAAAGGAGAAGTGCTCACTGACACAGATTTGTGAACAATATTTGAGAAATAGGCCTTTTGTGTACATAGTTCAGCTCATGATGAATGGGGGCAAAAACAAAAGTGTTGTGTTTATAATTTTGTTCAGTGCAGTTTATGCAACCTTAACAAATCTTTGTTATGTCAGAATTGACTCAAATTATTTAAAAATGACCATTACCAAAAACACCTGGAGCTCTTTCAACATGACCACACATCAACTCATAAAAACTTTAACTCTATACCACCACTGGATATTCTGTCACCAGAGATATATACATAACTATGCAAGAAACAACCAGACAAACAATAGAAAAATGTTAAATCAACAGTAAATGAACACTAAGCCCTTGTTTTAATCAGGCTCAAGGGAAAAATGTCACGTACAATACTTCTTCCTAGCTGAAGCAGAGCATTTCTGCAGTGATACATACAGTTCACCTACAAAGACAGCATTCCTTTTTTAGCAAAGTCTGCAAGTTTGACCTTTACAGAAAAGGTTAAACATGAAGGACAGCATTTCCTGCTCTGCTAGGCTTGCAGCATGCTTAATGACTTGGTATGGGAATTCCTAGACTTTCCATGGCGATTTCCATGAAGCTGGAAAAGGGAATTTCTGTAGTGTTCATACAGTTTATTCAAGATTTCTGTTAATTACCAATTCTGTCTGTGATGTCAAACTGGTCCCCTGAATACAGATAGCATGAGTTTGTCAGAGGGGAGGAATCATGCTGAGAACCCTGACAATCCATAGAGACCTTTAGAAGCAGAGCAACTTGAATGTTCTCGCCTGCCTTCTGCATAATGATTATGACTCTTCGCAAGAGACAGAAGGGTCATTTCATTAGGATTTGAGTAGTTTAGAAAAGTTTTGGCTGAAAATACACCAGCACTCTGATCAAGCCCAATTATGGATCTAAGTTTAAGTTGTGGCCAAGATGAAGAAAGAGAGTCAATACAAATCTAAATTTAATGTGAAAATCAAATAATTTATTGGCCAGATACACTACATTTTGCATTTGAGCCATTACTAAAGTATGCCGTAGCTGTCAATCCAACTTCACTTCACAATGAACTGAAGTGTAAAATGTACCCTTGCATACAAGGAGAAAAGAGAAACAGGCAAAACTCAACATACACAAGGGTGTTTGGGATTCTGTGTGTGTGTGTGTGTGTGTGTGTGTGTGTGTGTGTGTGGGCACAATTTCAATGCTGAAATGTGAAGACAAACCTGATGCTTAAGCAGTCCTGTGTGCGATGGTAGCTTTTATATGTTTATATTTTTCATTAAGGAATGGCTTTGTCGCTTCCTCTAATTTGGCAAAGTATTTGTTTGGTCAGCATAAGAGTTTGAGACAATGCCTTAATGGAGGTGTCTAACAATAGAATTGGCAACCCTGAATGGATTCTAAACAATATTTAAACACACAGCTGGTCTGTAAGCTGCCAGCTGAAACCTGCCTCTGAAAAGTTGATCCAGTTATATTACCATAAAAATTCAATGTTGGAATAAAAGTAAAGTAGTAGCAGGATCTTCCTTCCCAGCATTAAACCTTGAACAAAATGTGAAGGTGAAAAGTGTCGACAGAAGCCACACAAAGTTATGTGTCTTGATATTGGTTTCTAATCTTATGGCTTCAGTAGATGTTTTAAACAACATGCTTCACACGTCTTTTTCTACTGCACCATGTCACATGTTGCTTTTATTGATAAACCAATTTTACCAGCTTTTTGGTGATATTTTGACTTTTATTTTCAAATTTGCTGCATTTCTACCATTCGAGTGCAAATTTAAAAAGTGCATAAAACCAAAACTAAATCCTTATAAAGGTGGATGGACAGAAATGCACTTATTGAGGCAGTATTTGCCTTCTAGTAATACACAGTATGCATAAAGTGTTTCATACTACATAGTATCATAGTACGATATACCAGTCAGATTGAGGAAATATCTTAAAGAGGTGGTATTCTGCTCATTTTCGGGTTCAAAATCTTAATTAGGGGTTGTACCAGAACAGGTTTACATGGTTTAATTTTCAAAAAACACCATATTTTTCTCATACTACATTGCTGCAGCTCCTCTTTTCACTCTGTGTGTTGTACGCTCCGCTCTTGAGCTACAGAGTGATGTATCTTACTTGTAGAAAATCTTTGTTGGGAGTTGCACATGCACATTTCCCAGGTAAGGACTACTAGCCAATCAGAAGCAGAGAAGGGCGGGTCGTAAGAAACAAGATAGTGTGATCCAAATCAAAGCCGCTTCAGACTGAGACCGTAATCTAGCAGGTGGTAGAAGTTACTCAAGTCCACAACATCATTGTTCCACATCTTACCATCAGGACTAAACGTTGAACTGTTGCCGGTGTTCTACCGATCTATGCTGCTTTGCCGAAAAATGCTACCATAGCGCAAATCGATAGACTCGACTCTACTTGGCCCTGCTCCGTTTTCCGTTGCAGATAGTACCCAGAGATAGTACTTAGCTTGTCGTCATAGCGACGCCACACACAACTGCCGCAACGTAATGTTCAATGCGACACATACACCAGCGATCCACACAGCTTTCTCTTTTTTTAAGTTAAAACGTTTCAACATTGCTCAGAATGTAAAGACAGATAAGCGGTATGAAAAGCTTCCAGCTGTGTTTTCCTCTGCCGTTGTTGCTGCAGCGGTCTGTGTGACGGTGGGAGCAGAGGGCTCTGTGAGCGGGAGGCTGGCCGGCCTCACACGCTCCTCCCGCGGGTCGGCACAGGCTTCCCCCGCAGCCACTTGCGGAGCTCCTCAACTCTGAAAATATTCAAAATCTACACAGCTGATTTCTCACCTCAAAACTTCTCAGAAGTGGATTTAGCTTGCTTGGAACCTCGATGGAGGTGAGTACCTGGAAGCAGGTACAACATTTCTACAATGGAAAACCAAACAAAGGCGATTCGAGCCAAAGGGCCTCCGCTCAGACTAGCTTGGTTTGAGGGCCTGCCTGACCCCCGCAAGCTGCTTGGCAAGCTTTATGACGCGTTTTCATTGTGACGTCACAAGTAAAGGAAGTGAAGGGCTGGACTACAAACGAGCTGTTTTCAAGCGGTTCAGAGCAGAGGTTAATGTGGGAGATGGGAACTCCCTTTGGGCTGGACTTTGGGCTTTTTCACTTTGCAAACCTGTTACATGCACAAAAAAGATATATAACTCAATAAAGGAGAGGGGAAAAAGCCAAAAAGCATAATACCACCTCTTTAAATCCATATTCTGGAGATAGAAAAGTAGTCCTGAACCTCTTTCTCCATAATATCTGACAATCTTCGGTGACATCATGGATATCTTCATGTGGGTCTTCTTTTTGGATTATTGGATTTTTGGTGCATTGATAAGAAAATAAACACTATCTTAATGTGGAATTAGCAAACAGTGAACGTCTACTCTGCAAAACAAGAAACTATGAGACCGGACTGAAGACCCACGACTACATCCCTGCAACCTACCAGAAATAATGAAGGCATGTGGACACGGCACAAGTATTTGCTAGCTATTCAGTAGCACAGCACACACTTGATGTGTGTCAAGTGTTTGCAATTGGCTTCAGCATTCATGTGCAATCCCGGCTGGTGACAGTGAGAGATCCTCGTTGCAGTTCAGTAACCCAAAATTTCTGTCAATTACAGCTTACACCTTTCTGAAACTGAATGGCTGACAAGCTGGGCTCGGTCATCCATTTCAGGGGTTTTCTTTCAATATTCAGCTCAGAATGCAAAAAGAATCATCTGTCTATCAGAAGTATCATCCATCATCAATTATTCATTGTACAGCTGGCCAGCTGACTTTAAATTCTGTCTGTGTTTCTGTCCATTGCAACACATCTCTGTTGTAGGGATCCGCAGAACAAGTTTATATTTGTTTGTCATAGTTTGCGATATCATATCTGTTTTATAATAAATGCTTGGTAAAGTCTAACCAAAATTAATTCAAATTTTGAGAGATTCTTTCTTGCTAAACCCTCAATTTTTGGAGATAGTGGGTGAAATATATTTGGAAAAAAATTCTTCCATGCCACAACAAATCTATCTACTAGTATTATGAATGGATAGAAAGTACGAGTATTCACACTTTTAATATACTTCAGATCTAAATGGATTTGACCAGTTTAAAATGTGTCCACCCAGCCGGCGCTGTGCAGCGTAAAGGCGGCAATGCCTCATTATTGTTAGTTACTGATCAAAGCAGCCAAATCGAGCCCGTCAGCAAGGTTACGTAAACAAACCTGCGGATCAAAGGACTGCTGGAGGGAAAGGTTAAAAGAAAATGAATCTTTACGGGGTGCTGTCACACTGAATATCACCACAAACACATAACTGCAGCGTGTTTTTTTACCATGCACCCTTGAAAAGAGGAACATGAACATTTTAAAAGATACATGAGCATCAGTGAAGTAGTTACCAATAAATGTGGTCTGACAACGACAGCAAATAAAGTTTTTGCTTTGCTACAAAATTTCATATTTAATTAATTTATTTGATTTGCCTACCTCTGCCTTGGTGATATATCTGGTAACCAATACAACCTTTCAAGGCTTTTGCTGTCATGAAAAATGACCCTTAAAAATCCCTGTTATTATAACTGTTATTGCAAGTTTCAGGCTATAGATAATACCAAATATTGTTGTGTTATAATCATTGATAACCTGCTGAAGATATTAAAAATTGACTGTGTAGTGGAGATAACAACGCAAACCTAACCTTAAAGCTCAATTAACTGTTTTTTTACACACAGGGGGCACAAGAAAAATCATCACCGTACGAAGTTTCCTATGGCTAGTTAGGAAACAATTGCCTATTTAAACATCCAGCAGACACAAAACAACATTAGCATTCATTTAGAGTTGTGAAGTCTAATATTCACGCTCCTTTCAGCTTTGTTTTGGTGTCCACCAACTCCTCCAGAAAACCAAAACAATGAGCTAAAGCTAAAGATGCTAAAAATGCTAAGTAGGGCTGAGAGGAATTAAGATTGGATTTGTCACTACAAGGAACACCTGTCAAAGCATGCACAGTCATTTAATCAATTATATATATATATATATAAATATTGTTTCTAAAGCTCTACAGTGCAGTTAGTAATGAAGCTCAACAACGACCAATCAAGTAGCAGGATGAATAACAATAGTAGAAGAAGCCACAGGTTTAAACCAATTATCCCTTACGCTCTACGGTTGAGAACATTGCAATTAGAGAAAAATGTGCAGCTCTGTCTCCGATTTCTACTGTCACTTTCCGGCTACAGCTGGATTAGAGGTTTGGCTCACTATTAGGCTAAATTCTGACATGATTAGCATAAAAGAAGAGAGTAGTAAGGGATGGTAATGCTTGCTTGATGACCTACAGCGCACTCAAGCATGCTACTTAGACACTAAGTACTACACTAGTTAAGAATGGAAGAATACAAGGCCCAAATTTATCCGTTCTCAATTATAAACAGTCAACAGTAACCCTGACAATTTAAATTAAATTACATCCTGGGTAGATTTCTCCCTCTCTGTGGTCCTTTTTCAAGTCAGTAACTTTTAGAAGTAGAGCACTGCTCATGTAAAATTCAAACAGCCTTATAGCAGGGTAGGCCTGTCAGTGTCTGTTTGTATCCATTGCGCCATGTGTTCCTACCTGGGAGACAGGAATCGTGGACATTTTGACACGTTGTTGAAACAGCACACTCAGTATGCGATTTTGCTGCTCCAAGTCAAACACACGGGTCCGCAGCTTCACACATTCTTCTTTCAAGTCCTAGAAAAAAACCCAAAGAGGTGAAATTAGACAGATAACTGGGACTAATGGGGAAATTTCAAAGAAATACACGTGTATCAGATGCTAATTTAAAGTAACAGGACATTTTGCTGCAATTATGCAAGATGCACACGACAGTGCTTTATAACCTGGTTTATTATGTTAAAAATAAAAGTACATTAAATTGAATACCACTTTGGCGTTTAACAGATTAAAAGTGGTATACTATATTTACAGAAATAGTAAATGCTTTCTTTACTTATTCATTTTAAATTAACTTCAGGATTTTTCAAAGCAGCTGGTCAGGTTGCGCAACTTATTTGGTCGTTGGAAAGTATATCTGTTATTAGGAAAATGGTTGAAATAGGAAAATAGTTGATTTAATATATATCTTCACAACATACATTTTAATATTTGGGCTTGGGGGGAATTAAGTCATTCCAAATCAAAAGTCTAAAATCCAAGTGAATTTATGTTTTTGCAAATTTTTTAAATGTCTTTTTTCATCAGATCCATGACTAGTCCATGTCTGTTGACCATACTTTGTATTAAAGAGTGGGATTGATGCTGTTGACCATGTTGACTTTAGCAGCAACGCTTACCTCAAAGAACTTTAGTGTTTTTACTTCCAAAGGTCATGAGGTAAGTCATGCTGTTACTCATCACTGGGACAGTCATCATTTCTCTGACTGATTCTAATGGATGACTGGATCAACGATGCATCAGTACTGCTAAGACTAAAGACTAACCTTCTGTGTGAGGAGGGCCTGGACCACCTGGTTCGCCACCTTGAAGAGACATGGGAAAAGAAAAGAAATACATGTTTAAAATGTATTACAGGTCATGGTCATTATTTTAGAGTGGATTTCAGAACTTTTTGTGTAGCTTTGAGCTGCAATGAGACTGTAAATGAAAATGACCCAGTACAAACACCATCAGAGAGAATCTAGAAGCATGTAAGATGCTGTGAGGACAAATTGACAGTATGTTGCATCACAGAGTCAGATTTAGTGAAATCATACAGCAGCTGCCCTGCAGTTGGTATATCTAACTTTATCCTCAGCACATAAATAAACCAAAATATAGGCATAAAAATTGAACAAATGTCTTTTTTAAGAGAATGTTTCTTTTGGTCCCTACACAGTTCATTTGTTTGCCTCGATGTAACTAACTTTTCGATTCTGAAGAAGAAAAAGTTTAGTTTAGTTTTTATTGTGAATATTAAACAGCATAATCTGAAATGCCTTCTTTCCTGCTTATTTTGATTTCTGAAGCAGAAGCATGCATTATACCTTTACACTGGAATAATAACTGTTTCCACTTCTGTGTGCCGCAAAATGATTTCCCTCCACCTCTTTCATCTATCTATCAAAACGACTTGCCCCAGCTCATCCAGACCATGACAGAAAGCCTGCTGAATGCTTTCCCCAGAAAAGATTAATGTGCATAATAAGACTGAAAAGCAAGAGAAGAGAAATGAATCCCACAGCTGAAATGTCTGTCCTCAACTGGAATATGTTAAATTCTCATGGGCAGCAATCTCCATGGTAACAAGCCCATTAGTGAAGTCTGCAAAAAAAATAAAGTGGAGCAGTCATCCTGGCTGGAGAGAGATGAAGGACAGACATGGAAAGAAACAGAGAGACAATCAAAGTGTTGTCAGGAAGAAAAGAAGAGGGAGCCACATCCAGGAGCTGGGACTCGGTCCTCCTGAGCGGTGAGGCTCACCCCTGCAGATCTCATCCTCACATCGCCCAGGGCTCTGTTGTCTGTCCGTTTCAATTAGAGATGTTCCCTTCTCTTGACTTTTCTCGACGGACTTCACTAACACTAGAGATAATAGTCTGGGTGTGTATGTGTGTCTGGTGATCATCTCAGATTGTCCTGACCGCCAGATTACTTGTATAGTCAGAAGGTAAGGGTTAAAGGAATATAGCTCAATATTGAGGGGAAATTTGCTTATTCACTTTCGAGAGTGAGGGTAGAAAACTGATACAACTCTCTTAACTGTGCGCTGGAGTCAGGGTCGCCTAGCCAAGCATAAAAACTGGAGGCAGGAGGAAACAGCAAGCCCGGCTCTGTCTAAAGTGAAAACATGCACTTACCAGCACTGCAAAAGCTATAAATCTGTATCTTATTTGTTTAAATCATACCACAGTCAAGTAACCCACTATAGCATATCATATATAGTATGGATACGGATCACAACACAAATTAAAATAAATGTTATTCCCGTTCAACATTCATTGAAATTGGACTGTGGAGAGAACAGTAAAATCAGTTAAGATACTTACTGTTCTTTACATGACGTGTTTGTTCTTGAAAGGGCTGTGAGAACAGTAACACTCACCTCATCCAGACAGCGTTCATACTGCTTCCTCTGATTGTCGTTTTCCATTGACAGAGCAGAGTTCTCCGCCTGTACAGACAAAACACAGACAGATAAACGGCATGAATTATGTCGTCACTTTTGAATGTGTTGCCATGTCAATATACAAATACAATTTTGAAATACTTGTATAGCTAAGGTTGTGCACTATGATGACATTGTCTAGACAGACAGTCAGACAGATAGATAGATCAGGAGGTTCTCTCCCTGAAGCACTGTAGGATTTGCAGGTTAACTGGAGAAAGATGGTTCTAAATGAATGATGCTTTAAATTTCAGGCATCTAAACTCCATCCTGCAGATCTTTGCTGTGTCTGCAAGGTTCACTTGAGGTACCCCAGGTATAATTCAATTGCTGACAGAGGTTTTGCACAGCAGGGAATAAAAACCATTCTGGGAACTCAGGAGGTGACTTTCCACTGAAACGATTGATCCAGTAAATCTTAATGACTAGGCTTCCTTGGATGGCTTGTTTTCACTTAAGTGCTGTGGGCAACTCCTCGGAACAACAGGTTCACAGATAATCACAGATGTGGCTGCTAATCACAGGAGTGAGCAGCGTAGAAGAAGTACTCACCTCACACAGCTCAACATCGTCTTCAAACTAGTGATAGCCAAAGATTATCACCACCGTATTTTAGCCTGGTTCAATGACTGACTGTTGAAATGATACTGATTAACCTCCTGAGAATGATCACAATAAACCACACAAGAGTATGGATTGTTGTGACTCACTCTTTTCTTAGAACAGTGTTTAAAAGGCCACACATCACCCTGAAGGCTGGCAGCTGGTATGTGTAAAGGTCAGGGAAGGCCAAGTTTTGAGTTTGAACTTTTGAGTCTTATATATAGTACATATTATATGAGCTCACGCTTGCTATTGATGAAAATTACAAATTAGCTTCATTAATGAACACATTAGACCATCGACTGCAAGTAAAGAAATCATTTCTTTATTTTGTATTCAGGCTTAAAATCTTAACTTAGAAAAATATTTTTTTTAAAAAGAAAATTTTTTGCATCTGCATAATGTGTTACATCTGCATCCTGAAAGTAAAAATAAATCACTTGCATAGATGTAAATGTTTGGCAATGTGCTTACGTGCTCCCTCAGCCTTGTTTTTGCACAGTTAACATGGTTGATCTTCAGCGAGCATCGCATCAATCAGTGTTTAGGCTTAACTGTCATATTCTACTGAATATTATTTCTTTGGTTGAGGAGCGGAGAGGAGTCAGTGACTTCTCCTCAGTCAAAAAGCACAGCAAGCTCAGATTGGTTTTTATTATTTATCTTCTAACTCTTATTTGTGGTGCTTAGAGCAATTTCCTTTCATTTTTCATGGAAGGTTATATGGAAGGTACCCAAGTGTGCCATAATGACCGAAAAGTAGTTTCCAACTAAATGGAAAACCCTGTGATGTTTCTCCAGTTCAGCGTTAAAGTTTAATTACAAATGTGGATCAAATGAAGGCAGCCACCATGAAGTGGCAACGGCATGAAAACCATAAAATATACTGCGAATTATCCATTAGGGTCAACAAAGTAGACAAGAAAATTGATGTAATTTAAGGCAGCACTTCTAAAAGATCATCGCTAATGACAGAGTGGTTATGCAGGCTATCTTACAGTAAGTACTAGACCCTAGTATTACCACAGAAAATTGATTATCACTGAAATATCACTGAAATGATGGTCAATTATTTACAATAATTCAGCAAGCATCGGTACTGGTAATTACTTGAACTTGCACACAATTATTATGACCTTGCAGGACGCACCAGTAAAGCCACTGCAGTTGATGTACATATGGTGTAGAATGCAATCGTTCACTAAAATATTGAAGTCTCTAGATGTATTTGCTATTTGGTCAGTTTAATTTGAATCCTTACTAATCTCTGTCTTTACAGGCTTTTAGCAGAGTAACTACATGGCTAGGCTAAATATTGTTAATTTTCAGAATAAGTTGTTGGGCTTGTATTATGATTTATTGTTGTTTATTTGTGATGGACATTGGAGATAACTGGGTTATGACTCAGAGAAAGCATGTGATGTTTTACTCAAATTGCAGAAATCTCTTTTTGTGCAGGCCTTCATGGAATCTCCATCAGTCTGCATGACTGACTTCAAGCCGCTAACCTACACTTAAACTGTCACTTCATTCAAATACAAAAGAAACATACAGAGAAACAGCGGAAACAAATCTGCATTATAAGCTCTCTCTTTTTTTTTTTTTACCAGCCAATTTATTTTTTGTTAACCAACCAGGAGCACATTGCACTGCACATTAACATACCAGTAAACAGCACAATGAATTTCTTACTGTAGTGAGTCATTGCAGGAGATCAATATACTACTAACTGTGTTTCAGCTACTGCAGGTGTTTCATTAAATAACCCCTCCAGAGACCATCTCCTGAGATCAGCAGGTGTGATCTCAGATAACCATCCCTGTTCTGTTCTGCTTTTACCTAACACCACCTATAGTAACACCAGTATCAATAGTAATTAAAACTTTGTCTGTGTGTGTTTACATATATATATATATATATGTCCCCAACTAAGGATTTACATAGTCTAATCAGAATCGTCAAGTCCTGCCTAGAGTCGACTGATAATCGAATCATGTGTGTTTTTGTGTGCGGTGATTGCCAGGGGGGGGTTACACATGGTAGCTCCGCTTTAATCTTGAGAAGGCCTGGGCTGGGCTGGTGTGCGGCTCTGTCCTGTGTGCACGCTGTGCAACCTGATGATTGTATTTCGGTTTCTGAGGAGTTTGGCGGCTGGTTGTTGGAGGGGTGGGGGACCGTGGAGATGGGGTTGACGGGGTGGGTTGGTGGTGCGGGCTGGTCCTTTTTTTTTAGCTGGTTCGGGGGTGTTTCCTCGGGATTTTGGTGCTTGAATTAGATGCTTGTTGGCTGTACAGGGATCCGGTGTGGGGAAGGATTGTGCTTTGGGATGTGTCGATGGTTGTTTTGTGGTTGCGTCGCGGCCCTCTGGATCATGGTCGAGTCGTGGGATGCCGGGAGATTCCTGTCCCTTGGTGGGTCCTAGGCCATGCACCTTATCTTTACTCCACCACTCCAACACTTCACAATCCATGACATGCATCAACATAATAGTTTGGTGGCTGGTTGTTGGGGGGGGTGGGTGCCTCCGGCTGGGCTGGTGGACTGTCAGCCCCGGTTTTCCCGCATTAACGCTCCCTGGCAGCGGTGAGCTCCCCAACACGGCTCTCTCCTGTTCTCCCTCCGGGCGGGGTGCAGCTCTCCCCGGGACATGTGGTCTTTGGGCGCTTGGAGTTGCAGGGTGCCCTGGCTACTGGTGGTGGAGGTCTGTGGGTGCAGCGCGGCGCGGCTCAGTCTGGTTTGTGGATCGGAGGGCTGCAATAGGATTGTGGGGCGATTGTCGATGCATCTTGGTTTGTTTTGGTTTCCCATTCCACGGTGGTGGGGTGCCGGTCGCAGGGTGGCACTGGCATCTGTTGTGTGCGCGCCGCGGTTGGTCCGGGTGCCGCTCTTCTGCGGGTTCCGCCTTTTTCATTGCATTGTCAATTGGCATTTGGATGTCCGGTGTTTTGGCATTTGCTGGTCGGGTCGGGGTCTTCTGCGTTCGCGTCGCAATTCGTCTGGGAGTTGACTTCTTTCCCACCCCTATTGGCTACTGGGGGTCTTGTCTGCCCGTCGCTGCACAGTTGTGGCATCCCACTCTCACTATGAACTACATTCTGTAACAGGCTTATGTACACAAATATATACACACATACATACACATACAGACACACTCACCCACACGCACTCAGACACACACAGTCTCACATATAAACACACACAAACAAAGGTTCTCCCTGGTAGAATTATTCTTGATGTTTTTCATTCAGTTACTTATTTAAATTAATTGTTATTATTTCAGTTCTCACGGCGGTGCTGTGTTTATTTATGCTGCCTGATTTTTCTCGTTTTCATTTCTCTCTCAATTTTCTTCCTATGTCAACTGTTTATTGCTGCTGTTCGGCTGGTTGTCTGTTTGTTTTTGTTTATTTGTTGGTTTGTTTGTTTTTCTCCGCTCCAAGCCCCCCTCCCCGTTCTCTTGCAGGTGTTGCCCTCTCTCTGTGATGTCTGTTCATGTGATGTTTCTATTCCCCATCCCCATGTCTGGCCCCTGTCTGGCCCGGTGACAAATAAATTTGAATAAATAACAATACAGACAAAGGAGCAGGCACCTGCACACATAGACATCAAAAGGGGCTTCAGCACCTGCCCTTTTTCTTCTTCAAGAGAAAGTGCCCTTTTTTCTGAGCTTTTTTTTTAATAAAAGTATATACAGTATATTAATTACTGTTTGCAACATATTCCCTGTCAAACAAATATATTTATTGGGTGGAAAAATCTAAATAGGCCGGAAGATGAGACTTTGGAGTTCCGATGCCCCCCCCCCCCCCCTCTCTCTCTCTCTCTCTCTCGCTCCGCATCTCACTGCGCAACCAGAGCGCAGCGCACAGACAGACAGACAGCAGCCCCTCCTGCTTCTCTCCCAGCACTGTTTTTCTTGGCTTGTGTGGAGGTGAGTGGTGATGAACAAAAGACTAAACTACCAGTGCCTCGAGTTTAACGCTAATTAAATAAAAGACAATATAGGCCTTTGTCCTGCTAACATGACTCATGAGCTGAGCTAATGTAATAAGTTAGCTGAAGTTTAGCTAAGGCAATATCTCATGGCCATACAACCTAATGTACTGATGGAGACACTACAGGTGAACACAGTAACATTTGTGTCTGATAACGTCATCACAATCGCCACATTGATATGCAAATTACGCGTTAGGTAATTAAAATGCGCCAGTTTGCACACATTTGACAAGGCACTGCAGGTGAATGGCATAAAGAAAATAACTAAAGCATATCAGCACAGAACTTCCCCAGTTAATGACTTACATCAAGAGCATTTTCCTTGCTGTGTAAATATGCAGATTAGCTTGTTTTGGTTAATATAGAATAAATCTACAGATGCAAATAGACCGAGGGCTATTTATTAGGCTTATTAGAGTAAAAGAAGGCATGGAAGCAAAATAGACCAAAGTCTCAAAATTGACAACTCCATGAAAAAGTGCCTTAAAGAGTAACTTCATAGTTTTGATGGTAGGCTCCTCATCTAATAACTCTCCATTCTATTAGTTTGTTGTATGCTGATAGATCCTTACATGATACAGACAGCCCTCCCTCAAATGTGAAACTAAGTCCATGTCACCATCAGTAATTGTGTGTGTGTGTGTGTGTGTGTGCACATGGTAAATGTAATATAATAGCAATAATAAAGTATTTGATCAAAACATCAATGTATTCAGGCAATTCAGTATTCTGTTGCTTGGCTGTGTGAAGCTGAAGGTTATCTTTACTCATTTGGCATCTTGCTTGTGAAACAAAAAGTATTTAAATAACATTTATTTAATTATGCCTGCAGCCCAATGCCACAGTTTAGTGTGAAGATTTAAGTATTATGTATTCCAATAACACCAAAAGAATTGAAATGATTTATTGCCTTGTGAAAAATAAACAAATTATTAATTAAACTATTTCATAAATATATACTTGAAACCAGTAGCATAGAAAACATGCACATTGTGGCATAGTTTGCTTTGCTGTCGCCTGCTCCTGTGTTAAACCTAATGAATACTAAAGAAGACCGTGGTCGCTGTGTCAACTGATTATATTGTAGAAAAGTAAAAATGTTGCTGAGTTAATATATTATATATATAAAATGCCCTTTTTTCACTTGAGCCCCTGCCCACCAAAATGTCTGTGCACGTCCCTGTAAAGGAGTATATTAATACTCTCTTGTTATAGTAAAATCTGTCTGGCACAATATGGTACCCAGCTCCTCACACTCATACCAGGCTGTCGGGCAAAAAATCTTGAGAAGCTGCAGTCTATTCATTCTACTTACACAGTAAATTTCCAGCTAAACTGAGGCTTTTTGAAGACCCTTTTCTCTCTCTCTCTCTCTCTCTCACTCGCCTGTCATTCAACGGTCTTGTGTGAGTTTTGTGCGGTTCCTTGCGAGTCTATTTCAAGTAGCCGGCTATTTAAAAACGATATAATATTCTTTGTGTGGTTCATCAACGGTGAGTGTCCTGCGAACAACTCAGCACAACACCAGTGAAGCTGGGGCTCCTTCTCTTCAGCAAGTGTTCCTCTTCCGCCACCACACACAGACACACACACACAGACACACACACACACACACACACACACACACACACACACACACACACACACACACACACACGTGCACTGACAACCCATGGTTAAGGGTTACAATTTTGGATTTATTTACGCACTTTTAAAAACATTTATTGAAAGTTTTATTCTTTTTACATGTTTATTTTCAGCATTAAACGTTGAAATGTATATTGTAATAGGCTGTATATTATAAAACTGGTAGTTCTGTGTAAAATCAGACGTTGAGCACCCCCATATCGCCAAAATGGCATGATCCTCGTTTCACTGCGACGCTTCGAATGTGAGATTGACTGTCAAATCAGACTCCGCCCATCAAAGCATAGAATCTTCGACTATTTGGGGTCAGCCCAAAGCAAAGGTATCAGGTAAAACCAGAATGTGGTAAACGTGTCATTATAAAATTCTACAGGCCAACAAATTTCTGCTCCTTTGACTTTGACTCCTTTGAGTAAAGCACAATCATCATAACTGATCATATTTGGAAAAAGTTATATTATGGCAGTGATATAACATAAAATAGGTCTATATTAACAAATATGACCATTACGAAATCACATCACATTCAGTAGAACAAAGAATGCAAAGCAGAATTCAGTTTTTAGGTGCCTTGGAGTAGATATAGTTGCTTAGGTTTATAGTTATTTTATTTAATTAATTATTCAAAACTAATATTAATATGTTATTATTGTATATATGACACTATATATTATTGAAGACTAATACCGTATTTTTATGTGTTTTGTTCTTTAGAACCACATACACACACACATACGCACAACCCACATACACACCCAAACATCCAAACCAATGCCTCATGCTCATCCATGACCTGTATTTTTCTACCGAGTGATCATTAAAGTTTCTTTGGATTGAACTCTCTGTGCCCTACTCTCCCCTGTCCTTAAAGGAGCTATCAACCCAGCATCCCAGAGTTACCATCCCTACCACAATGGCAGTGCAATCAATAATAACTGTCTGAGACTCCTCAACAGATGGGAAGTCCTATTACTTTTTCAGCATTGAAGGTGTGACAGAGAGACGTACTGTACATTCACTGGAACACTGACTGCAAATGTTAACTACCCTGTCAGCATTTTAATTATCACCTCCTGGATATGAATAACTCCTTTGCCTTCCACTGTTTTTTTCTTGCCCCAAGGACTGCTCTTCAGCATAAAGGGATTTAATTTTCTGTAAAATTTAAAGATGGATAGAGGCATGATGCAACACTGATTGTGCTTGTTAGTCATCTAAACAGCTTGCTGGTATTTTCAAATGAGGCTACTTAGACTCAGGTGCTATGATGGCAGTTGTTAATTATCTTTTAAGAACATTTAATTCAAACAATTAAATGCTTTAATGTTATAACTGACAGGTTTCATGTTCCAGGATTGGTGAGGAATTCATTATGTATATACCTTGGGGCAGCTTCAGAATTCATTTTAAGCATCGTAGATTTCTACCCTGAATGCCCTGCAATACTTACTAAATAAGAAATGTAATCAGTATGTTTGGTCCTTGGAAAAACAGCCTAGTGTGCTGTGTTTGAGCTGCCTACTTATTCCAAGTCTCTAGATACCAAGTGAAATACATTTAATCAAATAAAGCATGTGGTACTCTCAATATATCAATCAATCTGACATTTCAGGGATGAAATGGGAAGAGTGGTGGGACACTGGGAACAGTTGTGGGGAGGGTAAGAAGTGGACCATGCAATCCACTTTACCTCCAGAGTTCTGAGTCGCTCTAGCAAGGGATTGCTGTCCTTTGAACATTCCTCTGACCCTCCGCCGGCCTCGGGCGAGTCAGGCCTCTCTGCTGCTGTGGCTGTGGGACCCTCCAGACTGTCCTGCTGCTTCCACATTTCCTCCAGGAGTTTGTCCTGAAACACAGAGAGAGCAGATCAAAGATGCATGCCTTAAAGTCACAAAGGAATGAAAAAATATATATAGAAAAGCATTAAATCTTGACAAACAACATTAACATCAAATCAAATAACTTCATGAACTGAAGGAGAAGCTTTTCATACAGCATAAAGCAGCTGTGGACAACAGATACTTTAATTTAAAAGCATGTAATGGTTACAATTTAAGCATTATTCAATTATTTCTTCACATTTGCTCCAAGTATTTAGTTTGCTCTTAAAAATCACCAAGTGGCAGCACAGTGATGTTGGTACAGAAACAGAAGTGGTTCTGACACATCTATTCTCAGTCCATTTTCTACCAAACTACCAGCAACTTTCTTTGTGCTGCCATTCTCCTGTGAACTCAATTAACCTTGCTCCTGTTTGCGCCTTTAATCCCAGCTGAGAACTGCGTGCTCTGCACTTGGCAGTTGTGGAAAAAGTACTCAGGCACTGTACATAAGTACAATTCTGATACACTGTACATTTTAAGCACTTTATCCACTACATTTCACAGGGAAATATTGTACTTTTTTACCCCACTACATTGATCTGACTTTAAGTAAAAAATTTTATACAAAGAAACTGTACTGAGTTTCTAAAATTATATATTGTTAAGGGTTGAACTGCTAAATAGTAATTGGCTCCACCTTGACCAACTACAACATTACGTTACGGTAATAATAATATGATACATTTTAAATTTTTAATACTCACCGATACTGTATAATATCTATATATTTTAACTCCACTGTACATATTATAAGATGTAGCATATATAAAGTCACTATATATCTGCACTTCAGGTTAGATGCTAACTACATTTCATTAGCTCGATAACCGTACTGACAGTAAAGTTGAATCTAATCTAATCTAATCTTATCTAATACGTGTCATGATTTTGGGTTTGAGTTTTGTTGTGTTTTATTTTTAAAGTATCCTTCCTCATTTGCTTCCTGTGTGATTGTATGTCCCGCCCTAATTATTTTTAACCTGTCCCTTCTCATCCTCACCACTAGTGTATTTAGTTGCTCTGTTCCCCTTATCCACTGCCAGTTTGACTTTGTCTCCAGACCTAGTGTTACAGCCCTCTGTGTTCTTCCAGCACTTTCAGGGATTATTTTATTTGTTTCCCTTGGATCTTGCCTGGATTTTGGATTTTGTACTTCGGATTTGTTTGCCTGTGTTTGACTGCCTTCTTGGTTATGACCCTTAATTGACTACCTCGCCTTCCCATAAGCTTGCATACCTTGACCTGTATCTCTGCCTCCGGTGTCTGGAATTGGGCTCTACTTCTTGTGTTTCCTGCTACCCTGCTAGCAGTTATTGTGACAATTTGGTAGCATTACAATGAAAATGGGCCATTCTGTGTTCTAATGAGTAATTTTATTTTTGATAATTTTTTAAATTTTACTTATAGGATTTTTACATGTAACAGAATTTTTACAGTGTGATATTTCTGTTTTTACTAAGTAACAGACCCAAACATTTCTTCCACCACTGGTACTCGGTACCAAATACCACATAGCTGAGCAAAGTGAATTTCAAAGTCAGAAAATCTTAACCTCGGGCATGTAATAGATTTTCGCTGTTCTAGCTGTTTTCCATCCAGAAACAGCAGTCCATTGTGTCATCCGAGACCGTCTGGTGGACCGCAATCTTGGTGAGGTTGGCTTAGCTGACAATTCGTCAGATTGAAGTAGAGAAGAAGAGTTTGCTTTGGCGGAGGCAGTGTTTATTGGCCTCTGCTGGCGACCCGTAGGAGCTACACAGACATGCAAGATATCAATTGATTCATCTCTTCAATACGAAGAGAAAGAGCCCTGTAGGATGTTCTGTTCTCAAGCTGTGGCCTGTAAAGCATGGGAGTGCTTTAGGTCACAGGAATATTGACTGTTTTTATCAATATTTCAATGTTTTGGAAGCTTTATGTTATTTGGAACGTGGTTGTATGGAGAGAAATTCTGTTTTGAAGATAACTCCCAATAAAAGTGAACGTTTAAACAGTAAATATGGCCAAAACATGGAAATTCACCTGGTATATTTTTGAAAGATTGTGTAATAACTGTTGTATATCAGTTTCTTTTCATCAAATTTACAGTTACAGTTGTATTGCAGGTGGATATGAAGATATTCAGGTGCATAATAATCTACCTTATGATGGTTTATTACATTAAAATATAGCTTTTTTACCAGGCGAGGACGAAAATATTATTTTTTCTGTATTGCATCTCCATATAGAGATATTACTTTTTTATTATTTTATGCGTTTTTCCTGAAAATAGGTGCCTGATACCATTTTAATGGTCAGAGTACATCTTTGAGACTCCATTATTTGAATACCGGCTTTTAAAGAAGAATTTAGGGTATGTAGTTTGTCAGTACCTTCTAAAGTTACCAATATAACAATTTCATGCAAAATACTGTATTCACATTTTTGCCATCTGCCTCTTTATGCTTAAGCTCTGCTCAAGTTTGGCTAGTAAAACTAGGAGAGAGGACACAACCGGTTGTTTCAAGTCATGCTTTGTACCTAACATCACACTAATTCTTCTATCTTTGCAAGTTAGAGAGGACAGTTTTATTTGCACAGTTGCAAGAGACTACTTGTAAGGAAACCATAATCATAGGTAGTTTTTACATTTCCTGCCCCGTGTGTGAAATGGCAGAGCAACAAAGTTAACAAGTGGCTGATGAAGAGAGTGGAACATTTAACAAGCCAAAGAAAGACCCATATTTACTGCTACTCCGACACACCCTCAAAAACATAGGTGGAAAAACACTGAGCTGCAGCACACACCTCCTCTCCCTTCCAAACACTAGCTACCCTCCAGGCTGTCAATGGACATAAAGTTGTTGATGTAGAGTCAGAGCTCAGTTAAAACTTTATGGATGAAAGATACATTTATTACAGATTAATAACTCAGCACTCTGAAACTCTTGCTCCAGTCCATGTTGCTAAGCTAGTCGGCAACATGTACAGCTGAAGCTGTTTACCCGCTTCTCACTAACCTGCCCTTCTCTGCTTCTGATTGGCTAGTAGTACTTAACTACGAACTGTGCATGTGCAACTCCCAACAAAGATCATTTAGAGACAAGATGTATCACTCCATAGCAAAAACGAAGTCTTCAACACAGGGTGAAAAGAGGCGCTGCAGCAATGTGCAGTATGTATGGTGTTTTTTGAAAATTAAATCATGTAATCCTGTTCTGGTACAACCCCTAAATAAGATTATGAACATGAAAATTAGCATAATACCACCTCTTTAAGCATTTGTGAGAAAGTGATTCACTTGAAGACTTTCCTCGCAATGGTTTATGTACCCTTAAAGGTAATTTATTATCCCAGTTTTGACTCTAGGTTTTCCACCAATGTTCATCAGGAACAGAATCTGTACTGCAGAAAGGTGGACATAATTGCTGGACATAATTCAGTTACACCGCAAAAATATTTGGGGAAATGCAAACTAGACACAGAAATAGGCACAGACTGTATTGCCACTATTACCACTATTTAGTAGATATTCAACATTACTAGCACGTTTTGTTTGGATGCATAAAGCTCAATGGATCATGGTGGGTGAGAGCCTTTCAGGTTTGCTCCTCAAACTGGTGGATAATCACAATCAGGTACTCTCTCTAATGCTTTGCCTGCACTTTAATAAAAAGCATAATATATTGAGCTTATTGTGCTTTTATGCTGGAGACATATGCTAGATATAATTCATCTCTATTCTTTATTTCAGGTACGAAACACACTTTTTCTAAATTCATACTTGTTTCCATGTGGTGATAATGCTAGTCTAATATCTTTACTTCATTTCAGTCAGTGTCATACATTTTGTGCTCTAATATATTCTTTTGTCTGACTTATCACTGGAGCTACATCCATGGTTGGATGAGACTGGATGCCTGGTGTTTGTTGGCCTGTAATGTAATGTACCATTATTTAGCACTGTGCATTAATGGTAAGTGTAGAAAGTTGTACAAACCAAATATTAAAAAGGCTTGATTAACACAAAAAGAGGAAGATGGATGGTAGCATAAAAAGGATAGGATAAAACACAAGGTTGAGCCCTAACTAATTAGTTTTATGACTTATGAGCCTTGTTTGCATTTGGTTTATTTTTCATTAGTGCTTATATTAGCACATCCATCAAGACCAACACAAATAATAATGTACATCAGAGCTGATCATCTAAAGTATGTGTAACTAGCACGTAGTGGGGACCAAGATCTGTCTCACAATCACATTGTGGGGACTCATCTCCATCTGGGGACACAAGGTCCCTACAAGGTAATCTAAAATATTATAGGTTTAACTATTTTGGGGTATGGTTACACTGAAAAAAAACCCCACTTTCCTTTCCAAGGTCGAGATCGATAGAATATCGAATGGTAAACAATCCCTAGGGTTTTCTAGGGATGGTTTAGTGTTCTATCTGCAATTTGGATGATTGTTGTTTACTGTGTGCACATATTTTCTTATTAAAGTTCTTCATTACATTAGTGAAAAATATTGTGCTCTGTTTCTCAGAGTTTTTTCAGTTCACGTTTTTTTCAGACACGATTTCAGTTGATTCAAATCAAAATGGTGAGAGCAACATTTCAACATAGGCACAGTGATAATACCAAAGGTGGAGAACACACTTAACACACTTCTCTGCCCTTCTTTTTCAGCAGTTACCCACCCAAAACCCTACGCAGAGTCGCAGTCTAACACACTTCTCTGCTCCTCCATTCCAGGAGTTACTTAGTGAAAATCCTATAGTGACGGTGTCTGCCCCCCGACCATTGAAATTATTTAAAAAGGTAAACAGAAGAGGAGCTGTGCATAAAAACCTCATAAAAATTAAAACCACAAGAGCAATAGCGCAAATGAATAGGAGAGTTAAATGTGGACTCTTAAACATCAGATCTCTCTCTTCTAAAGGTGTACTAGTAAATGAACTAATATCAGATTATGATATTGATTTATTTGGTGTTACTGAAACCTGGCTGGGTGATGGAGAATATGTTAGCCTAAATGAATCCACCCCTCCCAGTCATATTAATACTCACATTCCACGAGGCACAGGCCGAGGAGGTGGAGTTGCAGCTATCTTCGACTCTAGCCTACTAATCAGCTCTAAACCTAAACCAAACTATAACTCATTTGAAAGTCTTGTTCTTAGTCTTTCGCACCCAAGTTGGAAATCACTGCAACCAATTATTTTTGTTATAGTGTACCGAGCACCTGGCCCGTATTCTGAATTCTTATCTGAATTTGCAGAGTTTTTGTCAACTTTAGTCCTTAAAACGGACAAAGTTATTATTATAGGGGATTTTAATATTCATGTGGACGTTGAGAATGACAGCTTTAGTACTGCGTTTATCTCTTTGTTAGATTCCATCGGCTTCTCTCAGAGTGTTCATGAACCGACTCACTGTTTTAACCACACCCTCGACCTTGTTTTGGTGTATGGTATTGAAATTGAACATTTAGTGGTGTTTCCACAGAATCCCTCTTTATCCGACCACTGTTTGATAACTTTTGAGTTTGTATTGCTGAATTACTCGCCATTGGGCAAAAGTTTCTATACAAGATGTCTGTCTGATAGTGCTATAGCTAAATTTAAGGATGCGATTCCATCAGCTCTAAATACATTATCTAGTCACAAAGTAGAGGACTCCTATGCTAATTTCAGTCCCTCCCAAAACGATCATCTTGTTGATAGTGCTGCAGGCTCGCTGCGAATGACACTCGACTCTGTAGCCCCTCTAAAAAAGAAAATACTAAAACAAAGACGGTTAGCTCCATGGTATAATACTGAAACTCGCAAATTAAAGCAAATATCGCGGAAACTTGAGAGGAATTGGCATTCCTCCAAACTGGAAAATTGTTTAATTTGGCAAGATAGTCTTAAAACTTATAGGAAGGCCCTCCGTAATGCCAGCGCAGCGTACTACTCGTCATTAATAGAGGAAAATAGGAACAACCCCAGGTTTCTTTTCAGCACTGTAGCCAGGCTGACAGAGAGTCACAGCTCTATTGAGCCAAGTATTCCCATAGCTCTCAGTAGTTACGATTTCATGAGCTTCTTTAATGATAAAATTCTAGCTATTAGAGACAAAATTCACCAAGACCTGCCCTCAATTGGCACCGATTTATCTCTTAACTCAGGAACCTTAGAAACAGCTGTAGAACCAGATACATGTTTAGACTGTTTTGCTTCCCTCAATCTTTACCAACTAACTTTAATAATTTCTTCATCTAAACCATCAACCTGCCTCTTAGACCCCATCCCGACTAGGCTGCTTAAAGATGTTTTACCCTTAGTCAGCACCTCTATACTAGATATGATCAATCTATCTCTATCAAAAGGCTATGTACCACAGTACTTTAAAGTAGCTGTAATTAAACCTCTTCTGAAAAAGCCCAAACTTGATCCGGATGTTTTAGCAAACTATAGACCTATATCTAACCTTCCATTTCTCTCTAATGTTCTGGAGAAAGCAGTTGCTAAACAGCTGTGTGACTTTCTACAGAGCAATAGTTTATTTGAGGATTTTCAGTCAGGATTTAGAGCTCATCATAGCACAGAGACAGCACTGGTGAAAATTACTAATGACCTCCTTATTGCATCAGACAAAGGACTTGTCTCTGTACTGGTTTTATTAGATCTTAGTGCTGCATTTGATACCATTGAACATCAGATCCTATTGCAGAGACTAGAATATTTAATTGGCATTAAAGGAACCGCTCTAAGCTGGTTTAAGTCCTATTTATCAGATCGATTTCAGTTTGTACATGTTAACGATGACTCCTCCATGCACGCCAAAGTTACTCATGGAGTTCCTCAAGGATCTGTCCTCGGACCAATCCTCTTCACTTTATATATGCTTCCTTTAGGCAATATTATCAGGAAAAAATTCCATAAGCTTTCATTGTTATGCAGATGATACTCAGTTATATCTATCGATCAAGCCAGATGAAACTCATCAGTTAGCTAAACTTCAAATGTGCCTTCAGGATGTTAAAACCTGGATGACCTGTAATTTTCTCATGTTAAACTCAGATAAAACTGAAGTTATTGCTCTGGGGCCTAAGCACCTCCGTGACGCATTATCCAAAGATATAGTTTCCCTGGATGGCATCGCCTTGGCCTCCAGCACCACTGTGAGGAATCTTGGAGTTATCTTTGATCAGGACATGTCGTTTAAGTCTCACATTAAGCAAATTTCAAGGACTGCCTTTTTTCACCTACGTAATATTGCGAAAATCAGGAACATCCTGTCTAAAAATGATGCAGAAAAACTAGTCCATGCATTTGTTACTTCTAGGCTGGATTACTGCAATTCCTTATTATCAGGCTGCTCGAAAAAGTCCATTAAGACTCTTCAGCTGATCCAGAATGCTGCAGCACATGTTCTGACAGGAACCAGGAAAAGAGATCACATTTCTCCTGTTTTAGCTTCTTTGCATTGGCTTCCAGTAAAATCCAGAATAGAATTTAAAATCATTCTTCTTACCTACAAAGCTCTTAATGGTCAGGCACCATCTTATCTTAAAGAGCTCATAGTACCTTACTACCCCACCAGAGCACTGCGCTCCCAGAATGCAGGGTTACTTGTGGTTCCTAGAGTCTCCAAAAGTAGACTAGGAGCCAGAGCATTCAGCTATCAAGCTCCTCTCCTGTGGAACCAGGTTCCAGTTTGGGTTCAGGAGGCAGACACCATCTCCACATTTAAGAGTAGGCTTAAGACTTTCCTCTTTGATAAAGCTTATAGTTAGGGCTGGCTCAGGTGAGTCCTGAACCATCCCTTAGTTATGCTGCTATAGGCCTAGACTGCCGGGGGATTTCCCATGATGCACTGAGCTCCTCTCTCCTCTACTTTCTCTCCCTCTGTATGCAACCTCATCCCATTATTGCATGTTACTAACACAACTTCTCCCCTTTCTGGTAGTCTTGTGCTTTCTCGTCTCTCTCCTCTCTCCTATCACTTCCTGCAGGTTTTCTGGCTCTGGAGCTGTGGAGTCTGGATCTGTGGTTGCGGGTCACCTGCTGCCCCCGTGTTCCTGCTCGACACCCTCTGCTGCAACGACTATTGTTGCTAGTCTTATTGTTATTATTGTTATTATAATCATTAACATTACGATTGTTACCATTAACACTACTATAAATATCTGTACCATTTTTCATTTAGTCTATAGCAACATTACCTTCACTGTCTGTACCTCTGTGTGTATATTGTGTAGGCTGCCTCCCTCCCCTCTCTCTCTCCTTACATCCCTCTCTTTTTCTCTCTCTCTCTCTCTTTTTCTCTCTCTTTCTCTCTCTCTCTCTTTCTCTCTCTCTCTCTCTCTCTCTCTCTCTCTCTCTCTCTCCTTCACCCCAACCGGTCGAGGCAGATGGCCGCCCACCCTGAGCCATGGTTCTGCTCGAGGTTTCTGCCTCTTAAAAGGAAGTTTTTCCTTGCCTCTGTCGCCTAGTGCTTGCTCTTGGTGGGAACTGTTGGGCTTCTGTAAATATCATCACAGAGTATGGTCTAGACCTGCTCTTTTATGAAAAGCGCTGTGAGATAACTGTTGTTGTGATTTGGCGCTATATAAATAAAATTGAATTGAATTGAATTGAATTGAGACTGGAGGTCCCTCTTGTACCTTGTATGCTTTCATGAGGTCCAGGGGGTCCACCTTGGGCCCTTCCAATGAGTCCTGGTTCTGTAGTAGCGTTCGCACAGTCTCCTCCATGCTGCATTCAAGAAAAAACAAACAAACAGGCAAACTGGTCAGAGTAGCCCAGTGAATGGGAGGAATTGCTAGAAAATCAAATCGATAAAACTTAACATTCATTCTTCAACAGGGATTAATGGAATCTTGTGGTTTGAAAACCATCCAAAGGCTCAACCAGCAATTTAGGCCTGAACTGTAAATTCACATACAAAGTTAGACTTTCTAGGCTGATTATAATTGAACATTTTGGTCAGTTTAGTTGTGTTAGTCCATGTATTAAAAGATATGTCAACTGGGAGTGATAGCAGAGTCCAATCCTCTGTTTTGAATTTTTAAGTGGGGATACACCTTTGTTTATGTTTGGATCAGTGTCCAAAGTTGCCTTTATGTAATAGCTTATGACAGGCCAGACAATGAACGGTGAAATTAACAATATCTGCAGGACAATGTAATTTTTCCAGCCTAGTGGATGCAGTAATGAAGTTTCTAATTGGATACAAAAGTATAGAACTGAAGGAATGTGAAGCCGATGAACCTGTTGATGAAGGCTCTTATATCAAAGGGTCCTTTCACTTTGATAGAACATCTCCACATTTCATTATTTGCAATGACTGTGGGAACAGTCGACACCATCATCAGCTGCCCCTGAGATGACATCCATACACAATTACACAATGTCTGTTGCTAAAAGCATTTTAAGGATGATAATGATGTGCAGAATGCTGTAACAAACACCTCATCTTCTGAATAAGAAGCAAATCTGCTAGTAAAACAATATTTGATTTAAACAGATCATGAAAAGCAGAAAACCTCTGATATTTAGTTTGACAGCAAAGCACACTCAATCACTTGTTTATTTATCCTGAACTTTTTTTAATTGTATATCTGTCTAATGTAGTTTACTGTGTTTTTAAGGATGACAGTACAAAAAAATCCTCAATGAATAAATAATATTATATTATTATATTTTATATGTTGTACTGTAAATACTGTCTTTCAAATTTAACAGACAAGGACAAATAGAATTCAGCTGATTAGTGTCTTGATTGATTCCCTAAAACCAACATGTTTCCGCAACCTGCCTTCAGAAGGATTACATAAAACAAAAAACACTGTGGCTTAACGTTAACGTTTAACAATAACAGATTTTGTTGGCCACTTGAGGGCAGTGGAAACAAGATGTAAGCACCACAATCACTGAATAAAAATATTAATATTATCATCTCATAATGGTGATATATTTGCTAACATGTTAGCAAACAGTTGCTTGTTAAAGCAGATATGGTAAAACACTTCGTAGAGCAGAGGGGAACTTGACAGTTGGGTGATAATTCTCTGTTGGGTCATTACACCATTAAAAGTTTCTTTCACATTACAGATTGTTATTTGACCCACTGTTAATATAATAATAATAATTATAATTATAATAATATAATTTAAATAATAGCAATGTTCTAAAATGATTCCTAAGTCACGTAGGCATAAAATGTTTCAGACATACTGTAAATAGACTAAGGACCATATATGTTCACAGTGAAGGGCATCACAGCCATCAGAGCTCTGTTTTCAATTTATTTTATTTTTTATTTATTGCATAGAGCTGTTGTGTGAAATTCATTGTCCTTAGACATATAATACTAACACAAGCTAATAAGGCTTCAAAACATCCATAAGACTGCAGCTGACATTTGCTCAAATGGCCTCCACTGTATCAGTATAGTCTTGCCTTGTGATTTTATAATTGTTTTCCCTCTGAGCTGTGTATGCTTGATAGACACTGACCATGTTCCCCATAATGTTGTACGCAGTGACATTTTGCCCTGTCACTTTCAGAGCAGGTTTTTCCCCTATTTGATGCATGTGGGATAGCCATTAGCACTAGCCCCTGACTGTGAGCACTCCACTGGCATTCCTGCCCCAAGTCACTGACCTGACACAAAATGAAAACAGCGGGTGTGTTGGTGGGGGGAGGGTGAACGAATACTGCAGTGCCACAAACTGCCATTGCAGTGCCACTACCACAGAGTGCCACTAGCTGTCACTGCAGCGCCACTAGCTACAAATTTAAGTGCCACTGCAGTGCGACTACCAAAGAGTGCCACAGAGTGCCAGTCATCCTTGTCATAGTTATCCAAAGAAGGTTAAAATCAAGGGCAACTGGACTTGTTTGAAAATACTGGAAGACCTTTCGTCCTTCATCCAAGAGACCTCTTCAGTTCTGAAATGACTAGTAGGGAAACTCAACTATTTAACCTCTGTGGGGTTGTTTTGCCAAGATCATCAATACAGCTGGTTTGTTAGTGTTCCTGGCTGTTGTAGCGATAGTTGTTATGGTCGTTAGAGCCTCCCGAGGCCAAGTCTGAACGACCATCGCACTAGCCGCCACAGAGTGCCACTAGCTGCCACAGAGTGCTACTAGCTGACACTGCAGTGCCACTAGCTGCCACAGAGTGCCACTAGCTGCCACAGAGTGCCACTAGCTGCCACAGAGTGCCACTAGCTGCCACTGCAGTGCCACTAGCTGCCACAGAGTGCCACTAGTTGCCACAGAGTGCCACTAGCTGACACTGCAGTGCACTAGCTACCACAGAGTGCCACTAGCTGACACTGCAGTGCACTAGTTGCCACAGAGTGCCACTAGCTGAAACTGCAGTGCCACTAGCTGCCACAGAGTGCCACTAGCTGACACTGAGTGCCACTAGCTGCCACTGCAGTGCCACTAGCTGCCACAGAGTGCCACTAGTTGCCACAGAGTGCCACTAGCTGACACTGCAGTGCACTAGCTACCACAGAGTGCCACTAGCTGACACTGCAGTGCCACTAGCTGCCACAGAGTGCTACTAGCTGAAACTGCAGTGCCACTAGCTGACACTGCAGTGCACTAGCTACCACAGAGTGCCACTAGCTGACACTGCAGTGCACTAGCTGCCACAGAGTGCCACTAGCTGACACTGCAGTGCCACTAGTTGCCACAGAGTGCCACTAGTTGCCACAGAGTGCTACTAGCTGAAACTGCAGTGCCACTAGCTGACACTGCAGTGCACTAGCTGCCACAGAGTGCCACTAGCTGACACTGCAGTGCACTAGTTGCCACAGAGTGCCACTAGCTGACACTGCAGTGCCACTAGCTGACACTGCAGTGCACTAGCTGCCACAGAGTGCCACTAGCTGACACTGCAGTGCCACTAGTTGCCACAGAGTGCCACTAGTTGCCACAGAGTGCCACTAGCTGACACTGCAGTGCACTAGCTGCCACAGAGTGCCACTAGCTGACACTGCAGTGCCACTAGCTGCCACAGAGTGCCACTAGCTGAAACTGCAGTGCCACTAGTTGCCACAGAGTGCCACTAGTTGCCACAGAGTGCCACTAGCTGACACTGCAGTGCCACTAGCTGCCACAGAGTGCTACTAGCTGAAACTGCAGTGCCACTAGCTGAAACTGCAGTGCACTAGCTGCCACAGAGTGCCACTAGCTGACACTGCAGTGCACTAGCTGCCACAGAGTGCCACTGCAGTGCACTTGCTGCCACAGAATGCCACTAGCTGAAAGGCCAGTTAAACCAAATTCTGTGGGATTTCCTCAACCGTGATGAAACAGAGAAAACTCTTTGGCCCTTTTGTGGTGAAACTGCCCTGAGACTCATCGCTATCCATGTTAGTTAAGCTATTTTTTCACAACACTAGAGCATGTCTCCCGAAAGTTTTGCCTCATCATAAAGTCGCACAAGTCCACATGATTCCTATCAAAATTCATGTTATTCTCAGCAATATTTCATTCACTGCCTCCACATTTTTCCCACTCACTCATCACTCACCCCATGCTGCTTTCCTACTGACTCTCATCGGTGCTGGTCATTTGAAATGAGGCTAACCACACGGGTCCTCAGCATCCTCAGCTCAGCGTTAGTCACTGTTCTGTGTTTGTGATTGGGCACTGAAGAGAAAGTGGGTCTCCCAGTCTCCCTGTGGACGATGTGGGAAATAATGCGCAGCTGAGTGCTCTCAGAAAGGGGAAAAACAAGCTCCCACCCTGTCTGGCTTTCCCCTAACAAGGCCTCGTACTCTCCTCGCCATTCCAGTCTCATGACTCCGGTTTGGCAAGAGAGATGTCTGTGGTTTGATTGTTTCTCTGTGTTCAAACTGCTGAATGAACACAGAATGTTTGCTTTGCTCTCACTCAACTCCTAAGACACAAAATTTGGCAAAATGTTGCATTGTGGCGCTGGCCATTGTAAAAACTAAAGAGACAGATTAAAACTGCTTTCACAGGCTGAGTTACACTCCCCCTGACTAATAAACTGACCTTTATTTGTAAAAGTGGAGTCATCCGAAGAAACGCAGTATATACAACACATCTATAGACTGTTTGAATTTGGCAGAGATTCTAGCTAGCAAACTTACAAGTTAGTAAGGTTGCAGTTCCAAACAATCTAAAATGTATACTAAACCTCTCTGGACTGGACTAACGTTTGTTATTTTTTTCAATGGGTAAAATCATAAATGCTTGTATATGATACATAACATATATTATGAAGCCCTATATTGTGCTCAACATACAAAGTTTACATGCTGTGCACTCTCTACATATGTAGACACACATGTGTACCCATGCATGTGTTTACTGTATGTATATGACATTGCTTCAGTAACATAGATATTTGTTTTACTTAGAAATGACCGCTTCCTTCTTACCAGAGGGGTTTCTGCTGCTCTGTGACATTTTGCCTCAGGCAACACTTTTCAAAGCAGGACCCTCAGCTCATCATGCACAACAATGTAAAGTAACCTTTTGCCCCACTAAACTAAAATTGAAACAAAAACTGAGCCAGTACCACGCACAATGTATTTGGGGAAGCACCTCGCTGCTATTCTTCCAAAGGGTTGTCATCCCTCTTTATTTGCAGAACACAGGCACATTTATCTGTATTTAAATATGGAATCCTAACAGACAAGCACTATTATTCAGTTAATTGCAGGATCATTTGGTTACACACTTACAGCTGTCACTGGATCCCACTGCAGCCACTTAATAACACTGAACATGTGAACGCAGATGTTTTGGCGTTTGTTTTGACAGTCCATGTATAATCCATCAGTAATTGTACTAGAAAGACGATCCTTTATTGTAGCTTTATATTTTTATTCATTACATTACAATGCCTACTTTCTCAAGTTAAGAGAGAATATATATATATATTTCAGTGTTTAACAAGTCAATTGCTCTGCACTGATTTGTGTCACTCATTGTCTTCTATTGATTTTCTATTTCAGAACTAAGAAGACATTAAAAGAGATACACTTTTTAACATGCACATATTTGCCCTTAGAATGGATTTAATGTTTATTTTTTTATGTTAGATTTTGAATTTAAGTTTATTTGAGGCTGTAGTACAATTCAGAGACCACATATATGTGCACGAAAACAGTGCACTTTATGTAATATACACAAAGATGACTTTTTAACCTTAATAAAGCTGCTTATATTAAACTACTTAAAAACTAAATGATCTGGGGTTTTTTAAATTTATTTATTTTATTAGATAACGCAACACGTAACAGGTAAAATAAATACCAGACACAATAGTTTTTGGTGAAAATACACAAAAACAGAAACAAGAAACAACTGTGCGCAGTTGGACAAAACAGCAAAAACTAAATGATCTGGGGTTTTTCTTATTATTATGATTCATCAGTTATTTTGTTTAAGAAAAAAGTAGTCCAGATTACTTTTTTAATTTTATTAAAAAACAAATTTGATGAAAAAGAGACATTTACACCAAAAAGATAAATAGCATCTCAAATGGTGCACCAACAAATAACTCTCACATGATATGGTGTTTGTTGCGAGTTTAAAAAGCAGTATATGAATCAAATTTTAATGAAATTGGAAATATCTAAAAACATGGAAGTAAATTTCAAGTTTTTAGAAACAAAGTTATTTTGTAAATAAAATATGAGACACAAAGGACCCTCCAGAACTTCACCAGCACCACTTAAGGTCCTTAGAGGCCAGTGTTTAAATGCATAGCACCAGCACATTAGTATTTCATCAGAACACTGACAGTCAGGATGTGATTAAAAAGGCTGCTACTGATGAGACACTGCATGTTACAAAAATAGAGAATACAAGAATGTAGAGAAAAAACTAATTTCTAATTTCACAAAAAATGTTGGCCAGCAGTTCTAATATCTTCTGTATGTATTAACTAATCTCACAGCTTGCTAAGCATATGATTGAACTTGGATCATGAGCGGCGATCAGCAGTTGGCTGGACATAATGTTTGTTTATTATTTATCGCATCCTGGGAGGGGTATCAATAGGACACTTCATATCAAGTTTCAGTGTGGGCACTCTACTGAAACTCAGCAGTTTTTTTCTTTCAAAGACAATCTCTACATGTAGTGGGCTCTCAAGTAAATGAAAATGTTGGATGTCACAACAGAAGCCCAGCAGTTCATCACATTTGGTGTTTGGCCTTTTATGGATGTGAGTTGTGCATTATGTTTGTTGCTCAGTTGGACGCTTGGCCACCGGCTTTCAATCTGCCATGATATAAGCTACTGTGTTAGAGTTATTATTCAACTGTAAAATGTCTAGTTCAGAACATATTTTTCACAGTTACTTCCAAATATATCCCTATCAATAATCTTTTTATGCAATTTGTTTATATGCGTGTATGTATATCAGCTGATGTTTAAAGAATACTCCACAGATCTAGCATTACAAAAGGGTCCAGATCTATGGCGCAGAACCATGCTGCATTCTTCCTTGTCAAAACCTGGCACCTGCATCGCCCACAATGCAACATGACCGCCAACAGTTGGGTCGCAGATTCAGGTGTGTTTTGCTAGTAGCAACTAATGTAGCTTCGGGCCTGCAGCAGAGATGAGGAGTTGGCTGCAGAGGACTCTGCATCAGATTCTTTTTATTTTCAGACTTGCACTCTTCCCTAAACAAACTGATCAAATTTGGTGCCGTACTCTCTGGAGCCACAAGCGGCTTCATTCAACGTTTTCCCCATATGCAGCAGAGACCTCAAACAGACTTTGATGTGTAAAATTGATTGAGTTCCCTTTTACACTCTCAAATATCCACTATCAATGAGGCTCTAGTAGAGTATGTAAGTGCATTTCAGTGTGTGCAGCCTGGTTGTTGGTGTGGTGCAGGTGCTACCTGGAGAAGTGCTGCTGCAGTGTCACCATCTGCCGCTCACCCTGCTGAGACTTCACCCTCTCCCTTCTCTCCACGCCCAGATGTTGTTTGTTCTGCAGCTGGGGATTATTATTATGGATCAGTCTTGGTGGCGTAGCTGCAGGGGAGACGAGTAAACACAGTTAGTTTGTTGTTAATCTTGCATATCATAATCCCACTGAAGATGTTAAAGATGCAGTATATATACAGTACACCTGTTCATGTCCCTTTATCCCTTCTATAAAAAGACAGTTTGTTAGCAAGTTCACTTGTTTGGAAAAGAGCAGGACCAGTGTGCAGCCTCACCTCACTTCTCTCTACACCTCACACACTGTAGTTTTGAATTAACGTCGACATCCGTGTTTTCCCCACAGCTGGCAGGTTGTGAGTTAGACAAACTCCCTCCTGACATTTAAGCAGGGCCTTGGGCGTAAACTGTCATTTTGGAGCCAAATACCTGTATATCTAAAGAAATTCAAGGATGCCCTGATACTGTTGTGGTAGCAAATTTTCAGGTGTTGTTAATATTATGACCATATCACCTCGTGGCTTGTCCTTTAGGTGTTTAACTGTCTGAATATTACTCAACTGAAAAAAACAACTGTGCCACAGAAGAAATTTAATGTTGCTGCTATGTCTGTTTTTGTTATTTTGCTGACAGTGAACGTGAATTGAGATATCACTGTATGTGTCAATAACTGTCAGCTGAACTTAATGACCCTGAAAAATCTGACATTAATTTGCTTGATGAATACTTAATAGGAATTTCATGAAGAAAGTCACATTCCTCCTTCAGTGTAAGGCTATGGAAGGATAAGAGGAAACCAACAGAAGTGCCAATCAAAATGATAATGGCTTCCAGTCTATTTCAGAAATAGTCAGTCTGGGTGACTATTTTTCTCTGTTGCCTGCTCAGGTAGCCTCTAGCTACAGGTTTGTGACTCACTTTGCCCATTCCACTCAATCAGCTGCTGCAGCACAGGTACAAAAGCTTTTAAAATTACATGACTGCCTGTAACTTATTCCAAATGTTATAATTTACTAAGTGTTTTCTTTGTAACCCTTTTTTCGGTCTTACATTCTTGACTCACAGATGCTGAATAATTTTCTTTCCAGCATAGTCCATTTCAATTCACTCCAATGTGCAAGAACAGTTATTTAAATTTGTATGATTTAAATCGTGTTAATTTGTGGCAGATAGATTATAGACCTACATCAGCTAGTACTACTGCAGCTATCACTACTGCTATCACCACCACTATAGACTTTTGTCACAGCAGACATTTTGACATGCCATAGCAACCAACATTAACAATGGCTCAGTTCCTTCAAAGTATCCTAGGAAACCATACCAGTGAGCCACATGCAGAATGTTCAATTAAATGTAATGCAGTCAACATTCATTTCAGTTATTAATTACACCTGTGATGTGTATACACACGGACTATACAAACTATTGTAACCAAAATGCTTTCCAAAAGCACATGCAGATAAGAGAGAACACATATTTTTAGAATAAAATAATGTACACACGTGAACATATGTACCTAGCCACATACATGTGTGTCAGCATGTAGTACTCTCTTTAAAGATCAGTTGCTCTTTCAGACTAGTGACTTGTATATGTATATATTTCTCTCAATTAAACTTGGTTAAAATGCAGATTTTTATCAATCACTGTTTTTGAGATAAAACCATAGACTGTACCAAAGAAAACAGATGCACAGTAGAACTCTGTCCAGAAGGTAAAACATGCCCACATTCCAAATTAATGTTATCCAATTAATGAAGTATGCTGAGATGTATTCATCATTTTTCAATCAAATGACAGAAGTCAACACAACCCACACGAAGCAACTTCTCCCTTTGCTTTGTATATGCAGGCTGAGACACATCAGGGTCAGTACAAAAGTTCATTGGATGCATTTTAATAATTAGTCCAGATCTGGGAACTACTTTGAAGATGAACATAGAGCAGTCATGGCAAAGTAATTATTGTTATCAAAGTAATAAAATAGCATTTTACTACCAGTGATTGAATCATCCTTAATGCCAGGGACAAAACTTAAGAATACATATTTATCTGTTTTGACATTACTCAATACCACTTTCTATTTTTTGTTCTTTTACAGAATTTACCTGACTTTGCTTCTTGTTTTTCTTTCTTCAACCCAGAAGAGCATGTAAAACCCATGGAAATTGGTCTGCACTGATAAAAATATGTAAACTGATAAGCATGGTCTCTTAAATTCTAGGTGTTTATGGTGTAGTATGTTTTTTTCAGTATATTTTGAAAAATACCTCAATTGGAGGAACCTGGCAAGGATGTATACGTTGAGTCAGCACTGCCATCTAGTGTTATTTGCAGATTACTACCAGACTAAGGCATGTCAGGATAGAGGATTACTGCACAGTTTAAATATCAATATCGCCACAAGATCTGTGGTGGTGTTAAGAAGAACTCGCAAACTCAGCTCAACCAGACAAACTCCTTCTGCTGAGGAGGTTGTGTGACCTTTAAATCCTCTGACTTTTGTGCACGAATGTATTGTTTTCTGTCGGTCTATCAGTCTTTTGGTTTATGGGTCCTGGAGTAGAATGAGAATCCACCCTGTTGTCCTTTTAATCCTGAAGACCTAAAGAACCAATGTTTTTTTCTTTTGAATTACAATGCGAACACAATATTAGTACATTATTAATCACAATAGACCAAAGCTTTAACAGAAAGGGCAAAAAAGAAAAAATCACTGGGGAAGTCATTTTCTGAGAACACATGGCATAGATCCACAAAGCTCTTGAATTGTCCTTTTTATTTTGACAATGAGCATTTACATAGTGCAAAAAATATATAAAAAGAAACTGTGTTCCAAGAAACTGTGTTCCAGCAGGAGGTTTTTCCTAGATGCAGTTAAATAGTACACAGATTCTTGCTAAGAACAGAAGTCTGTCTACGTTTTTTTTTTTATTGTATCATGAAGTAGCCATGTATCTACTAAAGACTTTTTACTAAAAATTTCACATTGCTCCTGTTTAAGGAAAACTCAGAAACTTCTGTATTTCTTAAGGAAACTTCCCGTGCCAAGTTGTCATTAACTTCTACAGAGGAGCAATAGAAAGCATCCTCACTGGAAACATCACCAGCTTGCATGTGATGTTCATCGCCGAAAGACTGAAAGGCTCTGCAGTGGGTGATTAGAACTCAGAAGATCATTGGTACCCAGAAGATCACTGGTACCCATCTCCTGAGCATCAGTGATATCAGTGATGTGAGATGCCTACGCAGAGCCCAAAGGTACTAAAGAACAGTACCCACAGATCTATGTTAATGGCTGCATTCCATTTCAGTTCCAAGGTATGTCATGGCTTACTGGCACACTTAATGGGGATGGAGCATTAGTTGATGTTATTAGTTACACCTGCCATGACAAGTCAAAATGCCTGCTGTGAAAAAGGCCTATATGACAGATGCTATTCTGACAGAAAGAGCGAACTGATTCCCCTCTACATGGAATAGCTTACAAATGAAATTGCCTAAAAGTAATGCCAAAGTACGTTGCCCGTGTGTGGCTACTCCCATGGAAACATTGTAATTTTTTTACTTTTTGAGAAGCTTATGCTTGAACTGAATGTCTTTAGAAGTTTCAATTTAGTTACAGCTTAAATATTATAATTTCTGAAGGATAAATCTGAGCTGCTGTTAATATCCTTGAACCAGAATTCTTTAAAGATACATGGATCCCATCTGATGGCCTCATGTGATAACATAAATGTATTTACGTCTTTCAAGGACTGCAACACTGTTCAACTCTCCTTTTAAAATTTCCTTCTACAGAACATTTCATGCATAAACTGCATAAAAGTATGTGTTTCTCTACAGTTGGCCAGCAGATGGAGTTCTTCATTCATTTTCCTCATGTGCAATTATCACCTGCCTCCTGATTTGTCTGTTCTTTTGCATGTGTGTAGTCCTTAAAGCCACACTGTAAGGAGAGACAGAAAGATAGGAAACAGGAGGAGATGCAGCTACCTGCTAGCCAGCTGAGTCACATGATACCTTTCAATGAACCATGTGACATTCTCTTCACAAATAATAAATCTAATTTGAAAGCAAAAAAAACTTACTCATCATACCTGGTAAATAAAAATGTTCCACTCTGAAAAGGTGTTTAGTGGAAAAATATACAAATTTAATAGCTATGAAAATGTCTACTGTCGAAGGCCTTCCCTAATAGAGGTATTATTCTAGGTCAGGTTATTTGAAATCCAGAATGAGAACATTCACAAGTGGCTGCACAGCATTTTGTATAATAAAACCATGTAATTGCTCATTTTGCACTGTGAATCAGTTTGTAAAGAGTAGGTGTCTTGAATAGTAGAAATGAAAACCTTCAAATATACCTATGTGTCCCTGGGGATGTATGAGAATATCAAGTGCACATTTAAACTACTCTATCAAGCACAGCATAATGTGCCCATGACACTCAAGGGTCCATTCTTAGACTTCATCTTCTATTAATACACACAGTGACAAGTGGTTCATTGGACAACATCGCACCAGTGTACTAATTAACAGTTCCCAACAGAGCTCAGTTTTGTTTTCACCTAACACAGTACAAACAGTAGTAGGTTTCATTCATTCTCAACTACTGAGTGAAATAAAGACTTTCACTCACAATAGCGATGTGAATATAAAGGATTTAGGCAGTGACACGAAGTGAAATACACAGAAATACTATATTGCAAACTAAAAAAATATATATTAAAAGTCAAACAACTCATCATGGATTATAAGCAATAATGTGCATACATTACACAATATATATGTTGATGCGTAACAATGCATGTGAGCTGCCAAATAAATGTAGCAGAGTAAAACAACAATATTTCCCTCCCAGTCCTCAAGTACCTCAAACTCAAGTAGGCCTACTAACTTCCACCTCTTGATTAAGATAATAAAATAGAATAAATAAAAATGATAAACTTCTATGATGGCCCAGAAAGCTCAACGTACTGCACAAGCAAATAGGCAAATAGGCCATTTTGGAGCTGTAGGGTCTGGATCTGTGGTTGCACCACTTACTTACTGCCCCAAGTTCCTCCTCGACACATTCTACTACAATTATTATTATTTGTCCTATTCATAACTATTTATATCATTGTTAGTACTATTATTAATTTCATTTATATCTGTGCCTGTCTGTCCCTCTCTCTCCTAAACCTAACCAAGTAGTTTTGGTGCCTGAACTTAACCAAACTGTGACGGTTTCACAACATTGATCACATGTTAAAAAAGCGTCTCATACTGACACTCAAGGGTACCTTGTGAGACGCCAAGGGGCATGACAAAGCAATGTCTGTATTGGACAATCTGGGATGAGAATGTGTTGGAGAAACACATCCACCAATGTGACACTGCATATGCAACATAAAGAGACTGCAAGCCACAAGCAAATTTTAAGAATATCCCATCAGAAGTTTCCAGGGAACACAAAAACAACAGATTAGCTCTCATAGTACATCTTCTTCACAGCAACATTTTGACTTGTTACTATTAATAACATTAATGATGGCTCTGTTTAATTAAAGTGCCCCAGTAAGCCATGTTAGTGAGCCAGCATGACCAGGACCCTGAAATTGAAGCAGCTACATGGATTTCAGCCATCATTCATTTTATTATTTAATTACATTATTTACTTTTTTATTGTGCCATGTCTTCTGTGAAAGAGGCCTACGGTTAAAAGGCTAACACTACATCTCGCCAATATCTCCAATAATATTATCAACAGATTTTTTGGCCACTTGTGGGCAGCAGAAATAAGTTGTGAACCCAATATCAACATATTATTAACTATTGAGTTGATATATTAAACTTGTTAGCAAACTGCTAATTTACATATCCAGCAGTTATGGAGCAACATTATCTTTCATTTGGAGTTGTGTCTCTGGTTACCTGATGAATGTAATATAATATTCACTCTCCTTTAGCTCTACTTTCCACCAACCCTGATGGAAATATCTGACTTTTTAGCTGTTAATGCTACTATTTGTTTACCAGCTAGTCTCTTAACTGTGTCTCTCTTCTGTTTGGTGTTGATCAGGTATTGTACAGTGGCTTTTTAGAACCTATTTGCTGGCTGACACTGTGAGGGCGGTGAGAGTTAACCTAAACTGTAAAGCCACGGGCCATACAGCTAAATAATAAGCTGAAACTCACTTTAAAGCTCCGCAAAGCCGAGGGGAGCTTCAGCTGACAGTTATCTGTAGGTTCATCACTACTACCCTTTTCACATTGTCACGTTGTTTTCACAGTAATTTGATAGATCATATAAAATTATTGACTGTAAAAACTAAAATAAACATCACTAACAAGTCACTGACTCGAAAGCAGGAGGAAACAGCTAGACTCGCTCTGTCCAAAAAACCCTTACTATACCAACCTCTTTAAAACTAAGCATCTCTAAAACATATTGCATCTCATTTGCATCTTTAAGGCATTAAATGGTCTTGCACCCCCATATTTGTCTGATCTACTTTTCACCTACCGCCCTTCACGGTCTCTAAGATCAACTGAACTTGGTTTATTGTCCATCCCTCGTTTCCGGTTGTCTACAGTAGGTAGAAGGTCATTTAGTGTTAATGCTCCAAAATTATAGAATTCACTGCCCCTTTCACTTTGAAATATTTCATCTGTGGCTACATTCAAGACACAGTTAAAAACTTATCTATTTAACATGTATTTCGTTTAAATGTGACTATATGTATCCTATGTGATTGTAAGTTGTGTGTTAGTGTGTAAATGTACCATGTAAAGCGACCTTGAGCTCTGGAAAGGCGCTATATAAATAAAACTTCTTCTTCTTCTTCTTCTTCTTCTTGTTTGTTTAATCCATACACAAACCTCAATGTAAAAATGTCAATTTGTGGTTTTAGGGGGAATTACGTGCGTGGAACTATATCTTTAATAGTTGGACGCAGTAATTGTGCCCCTGGTGTCTTGACCAAGTGAAGTTGCAAGGTTTGGTACCACTGTACCTGTACAGGGACATATGCTAAAAACTTTGCACACTATTCATATCTTGTAACAAATGCTATAGCCATGGACGCTGAAGAGAAATACCCATATTTGAGCTTTAGAGGTTTGAGTAGCTGTATTTTTCACCAACTCCCCTTCCACCAGTCTTTATGCTAAGCTAGGCTAACCACATCTTGACTCAAGCTCCATACTTAAAACATCTTCTTATCTTTGTAACAGAAAGACAGCAAATAAGTTTCTCAAAATGTTGAACCAGTCTTCTAAATCTGCTCCTGTTTTTCAAAATGTCTGTGTTGTTAAAGTGGTAAAGGTTTTGTATTTATTGGCTTGCGTTTTCTTTCTGTAAGAAGCGGTGCACTGAGCTCTCTCAGGTACTATGGTAAACCTTTGAAGACAGGTTCTTCTATATTTAGACATTCTGAATTATTAAGTCATAAAGAAACTCAAAGTGGGAGAACTTGCAATTAATTATAGGTAAAAATAGTCCAAAACACAATATTATCAGATGTGTTTATCTGTCACATATGAACTTAAATACTTATCTTATATCTTTATAGCTATTTTGTATTGTTGTCCACAGTCTAAATAAATTGGTCGGAATCATTTATATTACATTTTGCAGTTATAACTGAAATCTGATTGTGATGTAACAATCCAAGTTACACTGATCACTTCCCTTCCACTAGATGACATTATTCATTCCTCATAAGAGCCTTTATTACAGCCCTTAGATATCCTAATCTACAATGAGAGCTGTTAATATTTCTCAGTGTCACAGAGGCAAACGGTTTGACATACATTGTATTTTTCATTCACAATGACTCCAACGCATAACAAAATCAAAGCTAGCATGTGTTTACTTGGGGACCTTTCAGAGAGGAAAGCTCTCCAGTGTAAATAGTGTAATTACATGTCTTCCTTTTGGGTGGGTGGGAGGGTAAATTGGTATAATCAAGACAGCAGTTCAGCCTCCGGCATAGATGTTGGAATGAATTAGGACAGGACCTTGTTGAGATTTTGCCCCCTGGGTATCTAATGAATACATACTTCTCCCCTAAATCACATCCTGCTGATATACTGGCGAGCCAGTCTTGTGACTGTACCGTACAACTCACACTGGGAAATGAGTAGTGCAGGAAATGTAGGTTTTAAACGGGAACTGTAGGAATTTTTACACTTGGAGACATTAAGCTTAGGCTGGTAACCAACAAATTACACCGAGTACACCAGGAGAATAAACAACACTGTACATGAAATTACTTTTGTTCCATATAGCTTCTGTCCCTCATTTTTATAGATTCCCATCAGTGCAGTCAGAGAACCATTGGTATGTTGTGTAGATATGAGACCTGTTTTCTTTTTCTGATGGGATTATCATGTTTTTACAGATATTTATTCATGAACCAAATTGTTGGACAAAATGAAAGTCAGGTCACCAAAGTCAGTAGGATTCATCGGATCCACCCGGCCCAAACAACCAGACCTGGCGCCACGGTGGGTGCGGCGATCACTCGGAGGAGAGGAAAGAGAGCCAGGAGAGGAGCCATGCTGGCCCAGCTTGGACTTAATTCTGCTCCTAGAGAGCCGGTCAGGACAAAATGGGACTCATGTTGACGAGGCATCAGAATTCAGAGGCTGTTGTGCCCACATCACCCCATCAACATCCCGGCTCAAGCACTCTGCTGGTGTTCCGTGTTCCGAGCTGTCAGCGCAAGACTCCGGCAGGATGAGAGGAGGTGGACGTTTTACATCAATGATGCTTGGTGCTCAAACACAGTCAAGATGGACTCTGTTTCCCAAATGTCAGACTGTTTATTGTGAAGATGAAACTTTCATATTATCATCTGGTTGCTGCTGTTTACATTCACCCCTGATGCAAATTCAAAAATGCACCGTGGAATGTTCGAAGTGTGTATGTGTATGTATATAGGCATAAATAACTGTATATATTGTTTTAGTTTATTTTACATGTCACCATATTTTATCTATCTATCTATCTATCTATTATCTTATATATGTTTCACACTTTTGTGCAGGGGTCACAAAAATAATTTGAACTGATCCTCAAGGGACCTTACAGTGAGGAAAATAAGTATTTGAACACCCTGCTATTTTGCAAGTTCTCCCACTTAGAAATCATGGAGGGGTCTGAAATTGTCATCGTAGGTGCATGTCCACTGTGAGAGACATAATCAAAAAAAAAAATCCAGAAATCACAATGTATGATTTTTTAACTATTTATTTGTATGATACAGCTGCAAATAAGTATTTGAAAACCTGTCTATCAGCTAGAATTCTGACTCTCAAAGACCTGTTAGTCTGCCTTCAAAATGTCCACCTCCACTCCATTTATTATCCTAAATTAGATGCACCTGTTTGAGGTGGTTAGCTGCATAAAGACACCTGTCCACCCCATACAATCAGTAAGAATCCAACTACTAACATGGCCAAGACCAAAGAGCTGTCCAAAGACACTAGAGACAAAATTGTACACCTCCACAAGGCTGGAAAGGGCTACGGGGAAATTGCCAAGCAGCTTGGTGAAAAAAGGTCCACTGTTGGAGCAATCATTAGAAAATGGAAGAAGCAAAACATGACTGTCAATCTCCCTCGGACCCGGGGCTCCATGCAAGATCTCACCTCGTGGGGTCTCAATGATCCTAAGAAAGGTGAGAAATCAGCCCAGAACTACACGGGAGGAGCTGGTCAATGACCTGAAAAGAGCTGGGACCACCGTTTCCAAGGTTACCGTTGGTAATACACTAAGACGTCATGGTTTGAAATCACGCATGGCACAAGAAGGTTCCCCTGCTTAAACCAGCACATGTCAAGGCCCGTCTTCAGTTTGCCAATGACCATTTGGATGATCCAGAGGAGTCATGGGAGAAAGTCATGTGGTCAGATGAGACCAAAATAGAACTTTTTGGTCATAATTCCACTAACCGTGTTTGGAGGAAGAAGAATGATGAGTACCATCCCAAGAACACCATCCCTACTGTGAAGCATGCTTTGGGGGTGTTTTTCTGCACATGGGACAGGGCGACTGCACTGTATTAAGGAGAGGATGACCGGGGCCATGGATTGCGAGATTTTGGGGAACAACCTCCTTCCCTCAGTTAGAGCATTGAAGATGGGTCGAGGCCGGGTCTTCCAACATGACAATGACCCGAAGCACACAGCCAGGATAACCAAGGAGTGGCTCTGTAAGAAGCATATCGAGGTTCTGGCGTGGCCTAGCCAGTCTCCAGACCTAAACCCAATAGAGAATCTTTGGAGGGAGCTCAAACTCCATGTATCTCAGCGACAGCCCAGAAACCTGACTGATCTAGAGAAGATCTGTGTGGAGGAGTGGGCCAAAATCCCTCCTGCAGTGTGTGCAAACCTGGTGAAAAACTACAGGAAACGGTTGACCTCTGTAATTGCAAACAAAGGCTACTGTACCAAATATTAACATTGATTTTCTCAGGTGTTCAAATACTAATTTGCAGCTGTATCATACAAATAAATAGTTAAAAAATCATACATTGTGATTTCTGGATAATTTTTTTTAGATTATGTCTCTCACAGTGGACGTGCACCTACGATGACAATTTCAGACCCCTCCATGATTTCTAAGTGGGAGAACTTGCAAAATAGCAGGGTGTTCAAATACTTATTTTCCTCACTGTAAATATCTGTAGCAAATTTCATGACAATCCATCAGATTGGTTATCAATATATACTGTATTTAACTTTTTTTATTTTACAAATGCAGCCTCATCGTGGAAATAGAGAAAATGTCAGGGGATCACAAAAATCAGTAAGCCTCATTCTCTGGGGACCATGAATGTCAATCCACTCATTTGTAGGTATCCTAGTCTGAACCAAAGTGGTGAACCAACAGGAAGACCACCATTGCCACACTGTTAGCATGGCTAAAGGACAGGTTCAATAACTAAGATTATGTGCAGCATTAAAACAACACAAGACCTGTACAACTACAATACCTGCAATAATATCTGTCACACAAAAAACAAGAATACTAAGAATTCATGAAACACAGATTTTGTAATTCTGAGTGTGCATAGAAGCTAAAATAACAACAAAAATAATACCAAATACCTTACACTCTTGCAAAGCTTCAAGCTGAAAATACTGAAATGTCCAGAAAAACACAACATAAACAACAAAGTAATAAACTACTTCATTGTGCCAGTCAGGTAGCCATCTAATTCAGGGCAGTATTTGAGAGAGTTTTAATTTATCTGGTAAACATGGAAGGTTTATGCATCCCTCTCTCCTTTCATTCCATAAATAGTCCTTGGTTGAGATATTTTTAGCACAAAGCTATTTTTTATGCGTCCTTGATGTAGCAAAGGTTCTAACTCACTGAAATGCTGTTACCATTCTGTCGTTCCCAGTTTGGTTCGGCAGCAAAGTTCAATCTTTGATGAAGAGCTATTTATTACAGATTTGTTATTTAATTTTAACTTTTGTTTATTCAGGGAATGATTCAGCTAAGCACACATGCTCTTTATCAGCTCCCCCCTGCGGAACACTCTGATATATGATAGAGGAGGTCAATACTAATATTTAAATTTTTTGATTTTAGATTTCTCCTTCCTTTAGAATTTCATTTTGGGAAAACCACAAAAACAGTATTTTGACCATCATTTATAGTATTGAATTAATCAAATATGCAAATAAAATTTAAAGTTGCACTAAACACAAATGTTTATACTAACAATCAGTACAACATTATTTGAAAGTAGTCCATCATAGTGAAGAACATAACTATCGTCCAACAAGCAGCTCTAATCAGCTTATTAGCCGTTTTAAGTTCAATGTTTTGGTTTTATAGCTCACGGCACGTCAAACATTCAGCCACTTACAGCAAACAAAGCTGTTACAGTATAAACCCTCTGTATACTACAGGTCCAGTACCAACTGGCAAAGTTAGCATCTAGCCGGAGAACATAGTGGAGCATTTAGCAGCTACAAAGCCAGATATTTTTCTCAGGAGTTTGAGAGCTAAAATCGAAACAGAGTGAAAAGAACAGGGAACATTGGACTTAAATTTATCAAGTTTTAACATTTTGCTAATGTTTGCAATAACATATGTCGGGCTAGTGTCAATCAGCTTATTGTGTAGTTCTTTCCTCAAGTGACCCCCAAAACCCCCAACAAGCAGTTTTCACAACAAACATTACAACATGTCATTGTAGGAAAAGCACAGGTGCTTCTAATAACATTGATGGCTCTCTTCTAATCCGGTGTCCCAGCAAGCCACGACAGTGTGACAGTGAGACAGCATGCACTATACCCTGAAACTGATTAATAATTCCAAAAGCAACCCGTTTAGCTCTGGTAGGGTCTCAACAAACCTTTAAGAAAAACATCTTGGTGTTTATCTTGATATATTAATTAACTTTCTTCACCAGCTAGTTACTCATTTTTGTCTGCCATTTTGTGTTGGGCAGGTAGCGTACAGTGGGTTTATCTGAGGTTTTTTGCTGAAAAGGTTTCCCAGGAAGGTTGATAAGAGGGAGTCAGACAATACTGTAAATTTAACACCAAAGCAGTTAGCCAAAAAAAGCTCCATCATGTCAATGTTAATTCTTAGGGATGACAAGTGAGTCCCTTGATATCATACTGAGCAATTTGATGTTAAGAAAAAAACACTTTCTCTACAATGGCTTCCGAAAGAGAGCATTACTCACTTCTTACCCATGTTTCCATGATCAGTATGGAGACTCCCAATAGCTCTCCCTGTCCGAGCCTTTCTTTAACCTTTAGGCTACCAATGACCCCTTTTATGCGGCTGCATAATGTCATCATCTAATCTCCCAATCGGATGCATTAGACTATCTGCTTCAATGCACCAAACATGGAATAGATGCAGCAACAGACAATGGTGATCCTTTTGCCCTGAGCTACTCCACATCCACTCCTGTTTAAATAGACCTTTTCTACATCGAGGTCAGGTCAGCCATGTTACTACAATAATACTTTTCAGATGTCTTTTCCCCTTGAATGAGGCAATTGACTCTTAGGTTTCACAGCATGTCGAGGACATATTGAGGTAGTATATCTCTCACAGGGGTAACAAGGGCACGGTTATGAGAATTAACAAAACTTTATTTTTCAAACTGACTGTCATGTCAGAGGAGCAAAAACAATGATGTGATTGTGTTTCATGTTTTGCAATGACAGACAGGGCCTAGTTGTTCACTTTTGATTATTAACTGTCACATTTGCCTCAGCTCTTCTCCTGTTAACTCTTTCTGTTGGGGATTTCTGTTGAGCTATAGCACCATGAACGGTCTGCTAACCACTCTGTTACATTGGTGACGTCCCACAGAGGTTAAATAGAGTTTCCTTACCAGTCAGTCAGAACCGAAGAAGTCTCTTGGATCAGGGGCGAAACATCTTCTATTTTTTCTACAAAGTCCAGTTGCCCTTGACCTCAACCTTCGTTGGATACATTGGTGACCACTGTCTGCTACTGTCATTAGCACTACATCTACACAGATTGACTATATATAAATCAACCCCCGTCGTTGGATTCTTTTGTGGCTAAAGGACAATATGTTAGATTCTTGATATGCTGTGTAACATCACACCATTCTTAAGTGGAGCTCTGTTTGACATGATATGACCAGGGAAGGCAAATTTAGACCCACACGGTGGACAAATTGGGACCAGACTTGGATTCAAGTTGCTGCTGATATTTAAAGGGCTGCAGTAAGACATCAGTGGCATTGGTGGTACCACGATGTGCTCGGATTATTGATTAGAGTATTTGGGCCTGACACCCACTTAGACAGTATCTATTTGACATACAGATACATGTAGGTCCACGCCATTTTCAGATCTGAGTACGTAACTGAGGTGTTTAATATATTTTAGAAGAACCGCAAACATGTGAAAGTGAATCAGTAAAAAACTACAAATAAAAGTAAATATGTTATATATAACATATATTTTATATTGAAAAATAAATTACACAATTTAGGGTCTTGAAATTCTTAATTTGTTAGCTGGCTTACCAACATTTTTATTTGTAAATGTATAAAGCTGCCAGTATACTTGTCAGATCCTCGTGAAAGGAGCCAGGCTGTTTTTTTATTCTGGCGCAACTGTGTCTGTTTGTTTTCACGTGGACAATAGAGTGCAACTCTATGAATGTCCTCCAAGAGATCCTGTCTGAAAATGTGCCCAATTATCTCCATATTTAAACAAGGTCACATCTCCCTCCTCTCTATCACGACACTGGATTTTCCCTTCACCTTTGAATGTAGCAGTTTGGAACAACTATAAACAGTTTCTGATGTGGTTGGACAATACGTCATACAGACTAGTTCCTTTGTAGCATAACCTGGCCTTGAGTGTGGACTTGATAGGCAGAAAAACACTGATAAGATTATGAGCAATACATATAAAGATAGATCACACAGTTTTGCTCTTTGCTAACCTACTGACCTCTGTCTGACCTCTGGTCAAAGTGTCTGACCTCTGGTCAACCCACCCACTAGAAGACATGCTGATCTGTTATGTGCCATATCAACTTCTTTAAGGACCCTGAATTAAAATAAATTCTCCTGAACTGCACTGACCAGACTGAGGAGGAACTGTTGGGTTTAATTTGTCTTCATTATACTGGTTCAGATGGAATCCAGCTGAATAACACTGCCTTATCTCTCCGAGTGTGAAGAGACACATTTTTCTCTTATCCAAATTTTCCCTCCAATCAGAATAGAGCCAAATGCTTTCAGTAACCAAAAGAACTAATAAATGTTTTATTCAGGTCTTCTCTGCCTGGGCCATCCTAGCCTACTTTCCTTGGTACTTCGGGGGAAGCGCAGTTACTTGTTGCTCAACATGATATCGCCTAGGTCATACATTATACATGAGGCTATTCTGCATAGTGCATGCATACACAGTTCATCACCACAGCCACACTATGGTACTGTTTGAAGCTTCTGAAAGGAAATCCAAATTTTTTTTTCCATTAATGTGTCCAAAAAAGAGCAGGCACGTGAGTGAGCAATACAGCTGGATCTACATTCATACAACACGCAGGCACGTGCATCCACAATACCCATTGGCCTGACATTTGAGCAAGCAGGTTCAGAGCAGTGCATCCTTACCCTGCCAGTTTCTGTTTGTATCCACGGAGACAGATGTCAGCAGAGGCAGCAGGCTGAGCGGTATCCGCCGAGGTGTAGGACATGCCTCATCCGCATTACATTCACAGACCACCCGAGGAGCAGCTCACAGCGAAGAGCCAGGACTCCACAATCTGGGTCAGTGCTGCTAGAGCCATCCTTATGGGGAAGAAGGTAGCCACAGAGGGGAGTGCAGACGTCACAGGCCCACATGGATCCTAGCATCCAGCTACAGCCGCATCCTCCGTCTGCTGCTGTTTTGGGTCCAGATGCAATGAATTCCACTGAGACTCAGAGGGGAGCAAATCCATGAGGTTCTCGCATCCACACACGACGAGAGCTTTCTGCTGGAAGAAAAAAACCTCGTCTGCACGAAGCATCGCCGCCTCAGTGAAAGCCTCTGTATTTCTCCTCCTCCTCTCTCTGCCTCTGCCTAATTCACTGCTTTATCGCTCTATTTCTGTCTTTCTCTGATGCTCACCCATATTTCCACTTCACTGCTCTCTCTCACTCTAATTCTCAGCTGTGTCTCAGTGCTCTGCTCAGCCTGTGCCCAGAGGATGTTGAACATGTGTTCAGGGTGGGGGTTGGGGACTGCTGACTTCATAGGTGGCACGCTTACTTCCCACACTGATAGGTTAGGGAGGACGGCACTGAGTAACTCACATTTTGGGCATGTCAGCCTCTAACTGGCATTTTCTTTCGATAAAATCTGTGTGGCCTCTTTTTCTTGTAAATGCTCCTATTTTTGAATCAAACATCTTAGCAGTCGCAGATGAGATTAGTGGCTGTGATTATCCGTCACGCTGTACTTGAGTGGTGGAGATCTGCGGAGTTGTAAAGTAAGGAAGGGAAGGAGGTGATTTCTCTATGTGATATGATAAAATTACTGTCAGCTTATTAAATAGCCCTGCAGGCCTGTTAGAGGGGGGGAAAAAACAAACCATACAGGCTCAGACATGATATACAGCACATGTTTTGTTCCCACTTAACACTGCATCCTCTTTCTAGACGGAGAGGAGCAGAGGGAAAAGGGAAGATGTGGGAGGCACAGAGTATGTAGGAATAAAATTGGACAAACAGAGATGGGGGTGGGGTGGGGGCAGAGAAAGCAGCAAGAAAGAGAAAAGAAAGAAAGGGAGAGAGAGAACAGAGAGCTTTGTAATATTTATAGAAGGCTGGAGACTGATGTAAAGAAATAAGCTGCTCTATTTCTGTGCTGTGACACAGTCGCATCTTGAATGGTACGCTGTCAGGCTAAGTCATATCAAAAGGATCCTATGGTGCCTCTGCAGCAGGGATGCACATAAACTGCATCCATGTCTTTATTTAAACAGATCTCATACACACAAAGATTTTGTTTAGACTTCAGTGGGAAAGTGGTTCTTAAATGGATGTTGATTCAGCTACACCCCTCACATTTTGACATGTGACAGCACTGAAGAAATGACACTTTGCTACAATGTAAAGTAGTGAGTGTACAGCTTGTATAACGGTGTAAATTTGCTGTCCCCTCAAAATAACACATCACACAGTCAATGTCTAAACCGCTGGCAACAAAAGAGAGTACACCCCTAAGTGAAAATGTGCAAATTGGGCCTAAATAGCCATTTTCCCTCCCTGGTGTCATGTGACTCGTTAGTGTGATAAGGTCTCGGGTGAGAATGGGGAGCAGGTGTGTTAAATTTGGTGTTCTCACTCTCACACTCCCTCATACTGGCCACTGGAAGTTCAGCATGGCACCTCATGGCACAGAACTCTGAGGATCTGAAAAAGAGAATTGTTGCTCTACATAAAGATGGCCGAGGCTATAAGAAGATTGCCAAGACCCTGAAACTGAGCTGCACCACGGTGGCCAAGACCGTACAGCGGTTCAACAGGACAGGTTCCACTCAGAACAGACGGAAATAGACCTCTGAGTGCTGCCAGCATTGCTGCAGGTTGAAGGGGTGGGGGGGTCAGCCTGTCAGTGCTCAGACCATACGCTGCACACTGCATCAGCCTGGTCTGCATGGCTGTCGTCCCTGAAGGAAGCCTCTTCTAAAGATGATGCACAAGGAAGCCCGCAAACAGTTTGCTGAGGACAAGCAGACTATGGTAATGGATTACTGGAACCATGTCCTGTGGTCTGATGAGACCAAGATAAACTTATTTGGTTCAGATGGTGTCAAGCGTGTGTGGCAGCAACCGGGTGAGGAGCACAAAGACAAGTGTGTCCTGCCTGCAGTCAAGCATGGCGGTTGGATTGTCCTGGTCTGGGGCTGTATGAGTGCTGCCGGCACTGGGGAGCTACAGTTCATTGAGGGAACCATCAATGCCAACATGTACTGTGACATACTGAAGCAGAGCTGGATCCCCTCCCTTCAGAGACTGGGCCGCAGGGCAGTATTTCAACATAACGGTCCCAAACACACCTCCAAGACGACCGCTGCCTCGCTAAAGAAGCTGAGGGTGAAGGTGATGGACTGGCCGAGCATGTCTCCAGACCTAAACCCTATTGAGCATCTGTGGGACGTCCTCAAACGGAAGGTGGAGGAGCGCGAGGTCTCTAACATCCACCAGCTCCGTGATGTCGTCATGGAGGAGTGGAAGAGGTCTCCTGTGAAGCTCTGCTGAACTCCATGCCCAAGAGGGTTAAAGCAGTGCTGGAAAATAATAGTGGCCACACAAAATATTGACACTGTGTGATGTGTTATTTTGAGGGGAAAGCAAAGCTGTACACTCACTACTTTACATTGTAGCAAAGTGTCACTTCTTCAGTGTTGTCACATGAAGATATAATCAAATATTTACAAAAATGTGAGGGGTGTATTCACTTTTGTGAGCTACTGTATCTGCTGTAGAAAGATCCCAAAGAGCACTTAATCAAGGAAATGATGGCCTTGTGACAATCATAAAAGCCATTAGACTCAGTCACATAACCAATGAGCTTAATTTGGGAGGGAGAGGAAGGAGATGAGAAGAGGAGGAGGGGGTTGGATTTTTGGGTAACATGAAATTCACTGGCTTCTTTTCCTGGTAAGTGAGGTGTGTTTCTTGTCAAACTGAAAATCAAACACTTGTCACTGTTAGCTTAGGGAAAATTAGTTGATTCAAAATGGATTTTATAAGCAAAAGAAAAAAAAGAAAACGTGCGTGCATGTGAGTGTGTGTGTGGAGACCAGGATACCTCTGGGCTTATGCTGTGACCTAGATTAGGCCTTGATGCTCCCAAGCCTGGCAGGCTGAGTGTGTGTATGTGTGTGTGCACAATCCATGGAGTAAATGCGTATGCATGTGTGTCTATATGCAGAAGAGAAAGGAAGACAGTAGAGAGGAGAGAGAGAAAGAAATGTGTGTGTGCATGTGTGACAAGAAGGGAGAGGGTTGTGTACGTACGCATGAAATGAAGCTGCATGGCTGCGTTGCTTGTGTGACTAAGAGCCTCAGCTGGATGACATACAAAGAGGTGAATGTTCACGCAGTAAGAGAGCTTATCCAAAGAAGTGTGCACACACAGCTTCTGCCTCCAAGGGTAACCTTACATAACTTCAAAAGCAGAGAAATGAAAAATTACACAACATAATGAAAGGATAGTAAATTCAGACATTGACACAAAAGCATACCAATCTCACTGGAAGATTTTGTGAATCATACTACCTCGGTTTGTGCGTAAAGCTTAACAGATTAGCACCCACTCTCTGCATGTATATTAGGCTGTTATTGGCTCTGGAATCATTCATTTCCTTTACATATGGTTTAAAATGAAACATCTTGTAATGTATTTTTTGGCTCTGTTACTCTGACCATGCCTTAATGACTCAAAACTATACCTCCTTACTCCATGAATGTGCTGCTATTCAATGCATTATACTGGCCTTACGTAAGAAATGAGTGGAATCATCTCGCCCCAGTTAATTCCTGACCTGTCCTCTGGCCAAATTCATCTCCATGTTATTAAATGGTTAATCCTGTGCATCATCAGCTTACACTGTGTATTGAATTTACAAGAACATATATTCAACTCAGTGGTAAACAACTATAAAAAAATCATCCATTTCCAAACTGCGTTGCAGAAGTTGGTAAGTTTGGATCCAGTCCATGACTTCTTTCACACACAGATGGTGACTCTCCCGCAGAGTCAGGCCGATGGTGGTAAATGATGGGAAAAGACTCATCAGCAGAGACCTCTGTAAACTCATGCGTGCCATTTGCTCTATACAGGAAATGACACACACATAAGAAAATTCATGTTACCCTGGAGGATGATATTCTGGGATTTATGGTTCTAGTTTTTAGGTTTTAGGTTTAGGTTTGGGTAGAGAAGAAACTCAAAAATAAAAACCCAAATCTCTTTTATGACAAGTGTCAGATTAGGAAGGCACAGAGAAGAGAGGTGTGTTATGGAGGATCTGGAAAGATTTGCTCCAGTTTAACTTGATCCCTCCTCATCAAAATAATACCAGGATAGAAATATTTCATTGATAAATTATTTATTTAATGTAATATTTCTATTAAAAGTTTCTTTAAATGCAGTTATTTCAATGCTGGTGATATTAAAGATCAGTGTCAGGAAACATGTACAGAACAATATACATGTGTGGCCATATATCAAATACACCTAGGCTAAATACATTCAAACTCAATTCCTCACAACTCACATTTCATGTTACCATACTTTTATTGTGTTAAGTCAGTTGGGGAGCTACTTTATTACATTTCATAATAAAGAAATTTATTTCAGCTTTTATTTACTAGAACATATTGAAACAAGTTTAAATACACACTGTTAGTATTTTGGTGACTCTGCATTTTCACTTCAGACGCCTAGGGGAGCCTTCTACAAGCTTCTCACAATACTTTTTTTTTTTTTTACTTCTAATTTTGGCCCATTCCTCCACACAGAATTGGTGCAACTGTGGTGGAATACAAATACAAATTAAAAATTCAAAGTACTTACTTACTTACTTTCCATTTTATGCAGCTTTATACTTCTACTCCACTACATTTGTCTTACAGCCATATATCTATATCTATATGTATGTAAAACAATTTTGCATACCCTTCCTGTCCAGTGAATTTGAATGTTTGTGATAAACTGAGGGATGAAGTGTTCCTTAGTGGGCTGAGAAAATCATCCTCCTTCTTAAGCTAAATTAACTATTTAAAGCCCCCCTTTCGTCACAAAGCTGACGAAAATATGACTTTTTAGAGATAAGTGGCTCTCACAGCACAGTGACGCTACAAACATAGGATCTTATAGAATATGATTCACTGCCATAGATTAAACTACAAAACAGTACGTAAAGTAGACTGGTTAAAATGAGCACAACTTTAAACATCTACAGCAGTAAAATGCAACATACACATTAATGCAGCATATTAATCCAGAAACATCAGATGTAATAGTAAAACACTGGCAGGGAACATTTTACTGCACTATGAGAAGTGTTACTTTCGAAGATCATGTACTTTTGCGTGAGGTTTCAAAGGTTTTGGTCAGGATTTGTTTTCACATACGGATCTTGTTCTGCTCTTTCCAGAACTCAGCAATCCCTTGAGACAGTGCCAACTCTGCCAGGCCCCTGCACTCAAGTGGGGTGAACCCCACCAGCGCAGCACCCTTCGCGCCAACCCCCTGCCGCGCTGCCAGCTCTGCGACCCACGTCGTGATGAGAGAAGCCGGAGCATGACAGTACAACTGGCCACCGATGCTGAAAGACGGCCATAGTTGACCTGCAGTCACATGACTAGGTGGGCTCCCCTTCACACTTTCTACATTACAGGCGATTTCCACAGCGCCCTCATGTGGCAAAGCCAGCACCTGTACCCCAGGCAGGCCCCCCGGGGTCGACTCCCTGATGGCTGTGGCGATGCCGCGGCCCATGGCGATGTCCTGGGTGTCGATTGTGACATTGCAGTTCATGACGTATGGGCTGGCCCCAACACCTGCAGGACATCAGCCAAATCAAATATAAATGAACACACCGACACGGAAGCTAAGCAATGAACTGCTGTGGACAGGGTCAGAAGCAAAACCTGCTTTAGCCACCTAAAAATCTGTATCAGTACAAGTGTACGTTACATTAAAAATATTTTCACTGCTCTTCCTTCAGACAGTCATCTCCTTTGGAACTACATCTTCTCAACAGCCGAACTTCCGTATTCCTACGCTAAGTGCAACTTGGCTGCACACTGCATTACACCGCCAGAGATCAGCTGTTTGGGTGTTTGCTAAGACACAACAAATTAAATCAAATTTATACGAGTGACTATGATAGCAACAATGAAAAGCCGTTCACTTTGGAGACAAGGGCACACCATTTGGAACCAGAGTATCCAGAAGAAGAACTTTTGCAGAAGGACAGTGAACGAGAAAAAGGGGAAACATCTGGGGAAACATTACCGTTTGTTTGGTAAGTCATATTTTGTAGGTATTTATTGTTATCTTACTTGATGGTTGGGTAAAGCAGTGTTCTTCAGCCAGTGTCTATCTGGCTTATTTGGTCATAGTTTTACATAATCCTCTTCAGAGAAGTGATCACTGTAAACGAGGAGTTGTCTATATTCTATATTGTCTATATATATTATATCAAGATTCAGTGCAGTTAGCCACAGCTTTCCAAGCCCATAATCTACGGTTGATTATGCGCTGTAACTGCCATACCAACGAGCCTCGTCAGGTTGCATGTTTGGTACCCTATAGACCTGGGTTCAAATCCGGGTGGGGTGACTGCTCTTGCCCCTCCGTCACATCTTGCAACAGCACTTTCTGACCCAAACAGCTGATCTCTGGCAGCATTATGAAGTGTGTGACCAGGCTGTGCTTATGCGTAGGAATACGGAAGCCATACGGTTGAGAAAATGTAGTTCTAAAGGAAATGGCTTTCGGACGGCAGGGCAAGTGATGCACATATTCTAAATATAGCATTCACTTGAACTGATATTGATTTGTTTTGGTGGGCCAACTTTCAGGTGGCTAAAATCTGTTTTGCCTCTGACCCTGTCTACAGCAGTACATTGCTTAGCTTCTGCTATTGTGCTTGCTATGGCAGAACACAACAGCAAGGGGATTGGCAATTGTAAAAGACATGGATGAAAACCTTTTCAACTCACAATGCAATGTGTTTTTGCTCCATTGCATTACAGTCCACTCCTACAATGGATTTCTCCCTCTAAATCCATTGACTATCCCTCTTTGAGTGACACAGTTAATGGCTTGCGAAGGAAAAACTGCCTTTGCATCAAATACCACTGAAGCTTCACTAGAAGCATCTTAAGATGACACCACATTGGCAATGATTGCGAAGTTTTTTGTAGGAATAAAAAATGTACTGCACTGAATAACAGAATGGTTAGCAAAGATAATAGACTTTTCAAATCAATATACTACATCAACTACAATAAAGTACTCACATGCCCTATACAGTACATGTTGAACAGTGTTTGGTCAGTGTAATCATGTCCATAATGCTAATGAAGTGATCCTTCCCTACTGCTTGTGTGACTAGGGGGGTAAAGTCTAAAGTCATATACATCCTAGTTCAGCGGAAGCTATAATGGGGACGAGCCACAACAAAAAGTAGTTATCTAGTTGTCGTGTGCAGGGTTATTGCTGGCAACAAACCTACTGCGACTACCAGGACTGTCCCTCAACCGCAGCTCAGCAAGGAAGACTGTAACTTTGTAAAGTACCCACTTGCTTTAGCTGACTCAGACCGCAGAAGCCTCATTTTAGCTTCATTTACTGCATTTTTTCCCTTGACATGGTCCTCTCGGTTTTCCACTCTGAGAAGCTTGTCTATATTTAATTTTTATGCTGATTTATGCTGGTTAAATAACCTCTTAGCACGTTACATTGATAGCTTAACACTAAGCTATGTGAATATGTTTCCTATAAATATGTGAGTGTGGATGTTTATAGTTTCAGTAGCACAGCCTTGATACGGAGTCAAAGCACATTAGTTTGTCCTGCTGACATAATGTTACGTCTACTGCAGCTAACTCGTCAGTTGTTGTTGCATGCATCTCATTCGGGCGGATACTTCTAGACTACATTTGTCCATGGAATGAGAACTGGATTTTTTTTTACCCATTTCTCACATTGTAGTCTGGCAACAAAGGACTAGCTTCACTGTCTACGTAGACAGGAAGAATGATTATATTAATAAAATATCCTTAAAAGGTGAAGCACTTTAAATGTTTCAGGTTGCTGCTTTCTTTACAAGGTAAAAGAAGAGGAGAGAGATGGCCTGTGGTTGGGCTGTAACAAACCTGCAATGTATAATCCTGACAAAGACACATTTACCTACGGAAGCATGTCTGGTATGTCAATTTTAGCTTACAGTTTCTCTCAGCTCTGGCTCACCTGTGATGCCGAATCGTTCCTGAGGCTGCGGCCCCACGTCGGGCCTGATAGCCTGCCAGTCTGGCGTCTTCTTGAACCAGCCCATCTCCTTCCTCCTCTGTGCCAGCCCCCGCTGAAGGGGGGAGTCCGCCCAGCCAAACAGGAAGGCACTGGTGCCCTGGACCCGCTCTGTAAGTCCCTGAGCCACAGCTGAGTCCCAGCATGAACACAGACATGTTAGTTAACCAGCAAATGGAGCACATGTCGTCATATGCACGCAATTTCAGAAACAAGAGGGCAGTCAGAGTGTGTCAGACAAAACACACCTGAGGGGGAGTTATTCAGACGAAAAGATATGGATACATGGACCACTTATTACATGCATGCATAAATACAGTGCTTGTTAGTGAGTTTGCGAGAATAATGAGAATTATTACTCTGCAATCACACCACACATTAGCATACAGAGTGCACACTTCAGGAGTACAGGCCACATGCTGGGTTGCTGCTCGACACATGGCTCCTAAGTCAGCTGGTAAACTAATCAACAGCACAGGAAGCGAAAGAAGATGTCGCATCATCAGCAATTAGACACATTCCTAGAGGCACCATGAGCTCATTACATATACAGTATGGTAGTGTACATTAGGAGTGGGAATTGGAAAAGTATTGGAATTTATTACTTTTTTCCAACTTTAAATTGTGTCCCCAAAGGAAAACTCTTTTTCTAGTGGACTAAAAAAGCAACTGATTTTATTATTATACTACCAATTATGTAAAATTCTCATGTACAATTTATATAATAAAAGGTCGATACTTGGCTCTGTGTATCGATACAGTACTGCCTCAGAAAATATTGCGATATTGCAATATTGCTGTATCTTATGAAATGTATGATTTCCCCCCACCACCCCTAGTGTACATATACAATGGCAGTTTTTGATACTTTCTAAATGACTGTGGTATCATATACTAAAAATGGAAAGATTAAATGTAAAGTACAGCTGTCAACTGCAAAGGACAAATTGCAATATCAAGTCAAATCTAATGCACGTAATGTCTTTGCTCTGAAAGCTAATGAACAGATACAATATAGGAACAACTCAACTTACAGGGACATATTTTTAAGTGCACACACACACACACACACACACACACACACACACACACACACACACATGGCATCTCACCCCGAGCCTCTTTAGCACAGTCCTCCACTCCCACCTCCTCCCCCAGAGGGTAGATGGGTACAAGGTCGACCGCACCCATACATGGGTGGACCCCTGTGTGAACGCGCATGTCGATCAGCCCACAGGCTTTCTCACATGCAGACAGAACCGCCTCCCCTGGAATGTATCGCACATGACATCAAACACACAATCAAAGCGAAGAAAATAAACTTTCGTTTACATTTAAAGTTTTGTGTATCATCCAGCAGACATACTGATTCCAGTCTGAAGAAAACTGAATTTAATATGATAAAAATAAATTTGATTTGATAGATTTGGTAATTTTGCAAATGAAGCTGATGTATTTGTCTTTAGGAATGAATGTAGGACATACAACTGTAAACCTCTGCAGCTTTGTCTGCATTGTCAGAAGGTTGTGTTCGGGATAAGCATTCAATAAGATGCACTTTTCACTATGGTCTTTGCCAGAAAAACGTTCATCCTGAATATTTTGCGTTTAAATCCCTGACAAAGCTTATTAAAGGATTTTTCCTTTAATCGCAGAGCAGGGGGCAGAGACTGACTCCCTGCTGCAGAAGCACTGTCACAGCAAGTAGCGGACTTTGCTCTTCCCTCAGGAGAATGAATGAAGAGCATCTTTCATCATTTCAAAAGGTGCAATACTTACCGATAGAGTCAATACTGGCCACAATGGTGATTACAGAACGGTTGTAGTCATGGTCATTAAAGATGTTCAGCACTGTGGTCCCTTCTCGTCTTACACCTGATGCATATTAATTACGAAAGGAAATAAAAATTGTCAAAGTTAAAATTATTTTTGGATATGGTGTCTGAGTCTTCTCAGTTCAAAGTTCATCACATCACAGAAGTCCCCATCATGGAGGACAGATGGGGAAGTTGTTGTGGGCAAATACTGTGGTTGTGTATCTATATTTCTATCTATATTCTATATCTTAGTATCTTTCCATACCGAGTTCTGTAAGAGCATCCTGCAGGTGCAGAGAAAAACACCACATAACCTGTGCAGAGCAGAGCTCGACCAATACCCCCTCTTACTGAAAATACAAAGGCAATCAATTAAATTTTACAATAACTTAAAATTAGTTGACCCCCAGACATACCATCACAAAGCCCTAACATACCAGGAGCTGAAACCAGAGAAGAGTCCCCTCGGCCAGCTGGTCCTGAGGCTCTCTGCAGTAACAAGTCCCCAACAGCCTCAGGACAGCAACGCCAACTCAAGCAGACCAAACCAAATTATCAGCAAGCAGAAAGAAAAATATATTGAATACTGGAAAGAAACAACCAAAACACAAAGTAAATTGCAATGTTATCTGACCCTAAAAAGAGAACTCACACTGGCAAATTACCTGAGTAGAGTAAAATGTCCCAAACTAAGAAAAATGTTGACAACATACAGACTGAGTGAACACAGCCTGGCCATAGAAAAGGGTCGCCACAGACAGAGCTGGCTACCACAAGAGGAGAGACCCTGCTCCCAGTGTGACAGGGGACAGGTAGAGACAGAGCCGCAAAAACACTTTGCAAACATTCCCCAAATATTCATATCAGACACACAGAAACTCCCCTGTTAACTGGGAGAAATGCCCAAATGTGAAATAATTTCTGCAAAATATTTCTCCTCATGCCGTGAAGTGAGGACAACCAGTGGAAACTCAGACTGATACAGAATTTGATATTTTAGTAATTGTTTTGTTTTTACATTTGATACTGATTTCTTTTTTTAAAATGTATTATTTTTTAATCAAAAATTTTTTGTCTATTACTATACACACACACACACACAAACTTACTGTTTTATTTATTTATTTTATTTTAATATATTTGTATTTTTTTTACATACACAAACACATGCTTACCGTTTTATTTATTTTATTTAAATTTTAATATATATATATATTTTTAACACACACACATGCTTACTGTTTTATTTATTTATTTTATTTAAATTTTTAATATATTTTTATTTTTTAACACAAACACACATTACTTTACGCTTATGGATAGTATGGGGTTGATTGTCCTTTTGTAGTATGTATGATGCTTTGGCAATATTGTTGTTACACATTCATGCCAATAAAGCTAATTTGAATTGAATAGAATTGAAATTCTATAAAGTACAAATGAAGAATAGTATGATATGGAAGACTTGCACTGTGACATAGTTAACTGTCTAAACTTTGGAGCTATTCTGTCTCAGCAAGACAAATCTGATCAAACAACCAATATCCTCAGACTCATTTAATTTAAGCAGTACTCAATTAAATTACACTTGCCTTCAGTGTTGTATAACGCTGCCCTGGCCACAGTCTCTACCAGGTCTTTCCTTCGAGCCTCGGAAACATTGAGAAGACAAGCAACGAGTCTTCTGCCCAGGGAACTAGAGGTCATGTTTCTGCAACAGCCATAATCAAGTGCACGAGAACAAATGCTAAAGTGAGACAATGTAACTTTTGAAGTTGAAATAATAAACAATAAAATACACTCTAGCTACTTGGCAATAGGTGGTGTAGTTAGGATTCAAAAGGCTTTTAAGGAGTGCATTGTTTTTTACTCCTTGTCCTGTGTGTACATACTGGTTGTCTTTTCTGTTTTTATTGTATGTTGTTTGATGTGAGCTGGTGGCAACAGAGTATCCTTATTGGGGATTATTAAAGTTTTGTAATATAATCTAATCTAGTTCTTTCTTTCTTGAATGGCTAACATAAACCATAAACTGCTAAATGTCAACTGTTTATTCAAAATAAATGCATGGCTATACCACAGGGACAGTGGCAAGAACATAATACTTCCTTTTGTCTTATTAATAATAATAATAATAACACTGATTGTAGCAAAGTTTACCATGAAATAACCACAGTGCATGACAATATCTCCAGGAAATATTAACTAGTGCAACCAGTGAAATATGTTTTAAAGTCTAGATGACCTTAAAAGGAGTCTCCTTGTGTCTAGACCAGGGGTTTTCAAAGTCTGAGACTGTGGGCCTCCCCTCAGACAAAGCTTGGGAAACGCCGACCTCCACCACATCTTTAGTTTACTTGGTAAGTTTTGCTCCATTCCTGGATGCTTTTGGGATCATGATGACATTATTTGATCCCATAGACACACAACAATTGAGCCAAAATAGCCTAATATTGCTGTTTGACATAACTTCTGACTACAATAAATAGTTTTAGAAAAGGTCTGTACTAAGCATGCACTGTTTATAAAAAGGTCCTAATGCATTTATTAGTTTCTGACTCTGATGGAAGAAAAAACAGTTCCCAAAAACAACTGTATCTCTGAACTCTCACACGTGTAGGCTATTCTGTGAACTCCTTTTGATAACTAATGCAATAAGTAATGTAATATTGTTTCACTTCTATTCACTGAGCCTCTCCTGAAACTGCTTGGACCCCACTGGGGACTTTGAAAACCCCTGGTCTAGACTGAATGTGACAGTGTCGCCCCATATCAGGGAGTGCTGACTGTCTGTACAGTTACAGGACAAAGTCCACGCTGGAGTAAACTGGCTACATTTATCTGTGGCATGCAGCTCAAAAACATGTAACGTTACTTTACCTAAAATATCAGTCCATTAAATGTGAGATACTTGCGTTAAACTGAATGTTCTTTCAGCACTGACACGTGTAGTACATTCTCCGGTGTTGTATCACGGGGGAAAATGGGCAAATCACTGATTTCTGTACGTAAACACCGACAGAAAACCGCTTAGTGCAGCAGCTTCTGCTCAGATACCAAAGTATACAAAAGTATCTATTAGCAAGAAGAGCTAAAGATGAAAGAGCTCAGATGGTTCACTCCTGTTCCCAAAAGTACAGGAAACCTTTGTCTTTTCTGGAGGACGCTACATTTTGTTTTTAGCCTGTAACGTATTTTGCACAATCGTGTAACATTTTCTTACTGTGCTTGTTTAGTTTTGGTCTACATTTTGTAAGTTACTATGTATGCGTATGCAAGGAGGCAAGGATAATGTGTTTTATGGATGTGTTTTCTGTCGTGGAAATTAGTTTCCTGGTGAGAGGTTGAGCAAATAATTGAGTTACAACAAACCGTTGTCTTTGAAGAATTTATTTAACTAAAGATAATAAACAGAGAAGTACTAAAACACAAATCAGCTAGGCCAGATGTTCTGTCTGCTAAGACAGTCACTGACGTCTGGCCCAGAACAACGGGCTGCAGGATCATTTACACAGTCTGGGTTTCTATGTTTTGGGGAACAAAAGATCCTCTCCCAGCCTTGACTGGTCCCAGCCAAAACAAGGAGAGGAACAGCTTGTAAGGAAAACAACTCCGCATCCCTGACCTAAACCCTACACATGTGGACAGACTAGAATGATGAGAATAATAATAAAAGGAACAGGTTAAAGATTAAAAAGAACATATAAGACATATTAATAATAGAAAATAAAAAAAATAGCACTCTTATAAGTACTTGCATAAAAGATTATAAGTAAAGAAGAAAACAATTTTCTGCCGTCACATTTTCAAATCAAAAACACATTCTTGTTTTTGATGTTATGTATGTTTTAGTGTTTATTTTATTTATGAATGTTTTACTGTTCAATATCAAGAATGTTATGTAAATTATAAATCAGAAGCATGACAGTGCTGAGAAATAGGCCCGACAAAACAGTAAGTTAAATAAAATAAATAGATATTTTTTTAATTATTTGTGGATGTATGACACATATTAGATCTACTTTTTTATCTGTACAATATCTAAAATATTTATGTTTATATTTTACTCATATTTATTCAAAAATATAGTCATCTGGGAATTTATTTCTCGATTTTAATCTAAACATAGTCCTTTGCCTTGGACTGACTGAACGGTCTAGGGTGGCTGACCGACTAGTCAAAAACGGAAGTAGTTAGGAGGACATCATCTCGCCACCATCCACGCTCAAGTATCTCTGGAGACACAGACATGCGCAGAAGTACTAATGGTTTGTTTGGTAGGCGCTGGCAGCTCCGGGGTGTGTTTTTGATGAACAGCGCCTCTTCGTGGACAAAAAGACCCCAAACTATCAGAATCAAAGAAATTATATCAGAGGTTTTTCAACAATGTTGAGGCAGACGACGCATAGACCAAAGTGTGCAATGATAAGTATTTCGCTTACGTAGCTTATTTCGCTCACAGGCTCCTTGTTTTGACGTTAGCTGCAGAGGATGTGATGTTGGGTTGCTAGCAGAGACAGCTAGCTAGCTGACACAGCAGCAGCAGCAGCATGAAGTGAGTGGGTTAAATCATCATTTTCTTATTTTAGAGTCCATGCTAGGCGCCCGAGCAGTTGCGGCGGGCTTCCCTTTAATATCTGTGGCCAAAACGATGACCTCTGTGGGAGTGACGACACCCTCCGAGCCTCGGGGGCTGCATGCGTCTGCCAGCCGGGATGCGCGCGCTGGGAGCCCGCAGCAGAGGCTCCAGAAGCTGCTCGCGGTGCCTGGATGCGACCCGAGCCGAGTTAACGACCTGCTGCTGCTCCGGCCTGATACTGACGACCAGACTGCTTCAGAACCGAAGGAGAAGGGCAGTAACAGGCACGTTGTGTTTTTCCACGGGGATATTCAGGTGAGCGCCATGCAGGGTGGGAACCACCTGTGGGGTTTAGTGATCTGGGAGGGGGCTCAGGTAATCCTCGGGGTCAACAGGACGACGATGACTAACATAATCCAAAATGAATGATTCCACTGAAAGTTCCTAGAGACCAGCTAGTGATATATCCATTCACTGACACCCACAGTACACCTGAGACAGGTTCAGTAAAATCCTGTCAGTGCTGAATGTTTTGTTGTGGAAACAGATCACACCTGCTACACTCTTGACCAAACAAGAAGCAAACTGTAACAATAAAGACTTTCTGAGAAACGTGTATAAAGTTATATATGGTGCCTTTTATAAGATTTTCTATTTTCTTGAGTTGCTGCGTGTGGTTTTAGTAGATTAAGGGAAAATACACTTTGTTTTGGTACATTACTTTTATGTGCAGCTCACTTATATGAAGGCTACATGTCATGTGACATTTAAAGGGCAAAGGTCATGTATTTTGCAGATCTATAAAGCTTTCATAGCTTGTGCACAGCATGTGACGCCTCATGGATGCAAGGAAAAGGTTTGTTTTACCCCTTCATTAAACATTTCTCTAAACCAAAGGAATCGCCTGCATGCTGTTGTTCACAGGGCACACTTGGACTTGCTTGCTTTAGAATGATTGTTTCCCACTTTAGTAACAGAGTATGTGGTTAATTCTGCACAAAATATTGTTAACTGTCACAGCAAGACACCAAATCTGTAAATTGGCACCTTAGAAATCACACAGGAGACGAAAATCAGTAAGTCTGAGAGAGTTTTTTTAACCTCAGAGCGCAGATATTTGATCCTGTCACACGTGGCTGCTCTTGACTACATTGATATCAAGTTCAGTTTATTTATACTGTGTGCAGGACCTTCATCAGCGAACATAGAGCTCAGTAAAAAAGTCAGATAATTTAACTGGAAGAAGCACTTTCCAGCACCAAGCAACAACAAACACGCACAGTGACACTAACATATGAGCCATTCAAGGAGGAGGACGCCTCTGCATCATGGCAGCTCGCATCGTTTGTAATCTGTGCATATCCCTTTTATCTGCACACTGAAGACAGAACACTTTTAAAACAATAATAGTCAATGACTAGATAAAGACAACAACATTTGGTGCTCGTAAGTATGATATATTGAATTATTGACACCTGCTCGGCTTTCCCAGCTCTGCACTGTAGGGCATTCTGGGAAATGTCGCAGTGCTTGGCAGACAGTATGTCGCAACTCGCACAGCATTTTTCTTTGCCCTCTGGTTCTGGAGTGCGTGCAAGTGTATTAAGGTGTGCGATGTTGTAAATAACATCTGTGAAACCTTTTTTCTATGAAGCATTTCAAAAACTAGAATCAGACTGTACCGCAGAAATATTCTCAATAAAAACATAGCAACACAAGACCTGAGGAAAACATCCTAATAACACTAGCACTTATTTTGCTACCACCCATACACAGCATCAGCAGCCATCTGACCTTACCTTATCTCACCTTGGTTAGAAACCTGGTAGAACCTGTGAGGGGAATCAATTCAACACTCTAAAATAGTCATTTTGTCCTTAAAACATTGCCTTTGATGTACCGTGAGAGCACAGGAAGCCAAGGCTTTCCTATTCAGCGGCAACTGCTGTTTTAAGGAGTTTTAAAGAGCACTGGATGGATGGGAGCACTAGTGCACACTTTATTTGTGCCCCGTGACATCTGTGTGTGTGTGTGTGGGGGGGTGTTAAACTGCAGAGCTGACCGGCCGAGAAGCAGGGTGTTTCTGAACATGAGTGCAGTTCTGAGTAAACTGCTTTAAAGAATAGACATGATCGCTTCCCTCCAGCTGTGCAAAACGTCTTCATTGCTGCAGCTGCCAGATTGCAGTGTGAGATTATGCAAAGCGGTCTCAGAGGCTTTTTGTTTCTTTTTTTTAGTAAATGGAAGGGGCACTTACTGAGTAAAATAAGATTAAACACAACCCATTTGTTTTCCTTTCTAATTGCTTTCAGGAATTGAAGAACTGCCCTCATTTATTAGAGCTTCTCCAGTGCCCAGTCCGTCTATCCATTGTCCTTATCTGCAGTTCGTTTGGCAATCTTCCAAGCAAGTGTTAATATTCCCAAAGTGTGCTGGCATTTGCCCGGAGGCGCTTGTATGCTCAGGATGCTGTCACAGTAATGTTTCCATGTAAGTCAAATGAGGCGGTTGTGTTGGGACCACGCAGCCTCAGCCTGACAGCAGACGGAGAACATGCTGCTAACGGAACGGATTATGTGCATCAAACATCACTGACTTGTCTTTATGGGGGGATATAGTTTTCTTTTGTTGTTGTATCTTTCCTTCTTAATTTTAAGCATTTAAAGGTCCAGTAACACCCCCCGAGCAATACGATGAGTTTATGCTACAAGATTTCATCTTGCAAAGCTGTATCATGAACTGAAGGGCTGTTAGGGATGTACATACATAGAGTATTTTTGTGTAAACGTGTGCTGCGGCTTCAAACAGTCTCTCTCACTGTGTGTCGTTGGTGCAGAACTTCCAGGAGGAGATGGCCCTGCAGCCCGAGGGAGCCCAGTGGCTGTGCTGGAGTCTGGAGCAGGTGGCCCTCACCCTGGGCCGACGTTTCCCTGGCCGACATGTTTGGGTGGTCAGAGCCTCTCGCATGTATCTCCACAAGTTCAGCTGCTACCACAACTTTGTGGAGAGCAACATGTTCGGGGCACCGGAGCACTCGCCGTACTCACCTGAATTTGGGGCGTTTCGCCACCTCAGGTTTGGTTTGTGTGTTTTTGTTTTTTTTGTATATTTCCACATCATCATATTGGTCAGCTGTGTTAAACCTGCGTTGGCCACTTGGGGGCAGCAGGTACAAGCTTTAAACACAACACTGGCATACACAGATCAGGAAAAGGGAAAGAATTTCAGTGACTTTCACAAGGGCCAAACTGTGATGGCTAGACGACTGGGTCAGAGCACCCCCAAAACAGTCTTCAGTGCTCAGTACGTATCAGAACGGGTCCAAGGCAGGAAAAGCGGTGAACCGGCGACAGGGTCATAGGTAGCCAATGATCACAAAGGGTGCGAAGGCTGGCCCGTGTCCTACAGACGAGCTACTCCAGGTCAAACTGCCAGAAAAGTGAATGCTGGTTCTGATAGAAAGGTGTCAGAACACACAGATCATCGGAGTTTGTTGCGTATGGGGCTGCGTAGCTGCGTAGGTTTGGCGGGGGGGGGGGGGGTCGATACAGCATAGTATCACGAGAATTTCTGCGGCAGTACTATATTGATACACGAAGCCCAAGTATCGATCTTTTATTATATAAATCGTACATGAGAATTTGACTTTTTTGGTAGTATAATAATAAAATCTATTGCTTTTTCAGTCCACTAGAAAAAGAGTTTTCCTTTGGGGACACAATTTAAAGTTGGAAAAAAGTAATAAATTCCAATACATCACAATATGTTTAAAATCGCAATAATATCATATTGTGACATAAGTATCGCAATAATATCGTATTGTGACATAAGTATCGCAATAATATCGTATCGTGACATAAGTATCGCAATAATATCGTACTGTGGGGCCTCTGGTGATTCCCACTCCTACAGTCAAGGTGCCCATGCACCTCAGTTCACTGCAGCAGGCATGTGAGCTTTAGAAGTGGACCATGGAGCAATGGAAGAAGGTGGCCTGGTCTGAGGAATCACATTTTCTGGATGGCCGGGTGTGTGTGCGTCACTTACCTGGCAACACATGGCACTAGGATGCACTATGGGAAGAATGCGAGTCGGCAGAGGCAGTTTGATGCTTTGGGCAATGTTCTGCTGGGAAACCTTGGGTCCTGCCATTCGTGTGGATGTTACTTTGACACGTAGCACCCACCTCTGCATTGTTGCAGAACATGAACACCTTTTCATGGAAACGGTATTCCCTGTTGGCAGTGGCCTCTTTCATAATGCGCCCTGCTACAAAGCTAAATTGCTTCAGGAATTTTTTGAGGAACACAACAACAAGTTCAAGATGTTGACTTGGCCTCCAAATTCACCAGATCTCAATCCAATCAAGCATCTGTACTATTTGATGGACAAACATCTATGGAGGCCTCGCAACTTACAGGACTTAAAGGATCTGCTTGGTCCTTTAAGTCTTGGTGCCAGATACCACAGTACACCTTAAGAGGTCTAGTGGAATCTTTAACTTTCTCCAACTCACTCGGCTGCCTTTGTATTGTTATTTACAGTAGTGACTGTCTGAATTCTCTGTGCATCAGTAAAGACCTCTGCATTATTTAATGGCCTTAAAAGTCATACCTATGCCAAACACAGGAAAGCTGCACTGGCACAAGGAACAGCGGTCACAAACACTCTTAGCATCATGTACTGAGACGCAAGATCCGACAGAGTAGACTCATCACCTCTGACAGACGCTTTACCACATGAGTATTTACTGCATGGCGATTGTATTTCTTATTGCAGGGCCCTGCTGAGCCATGGCATGGAGCGAGCCAATCTACCAACGCCCCTCCAGCCACAAGGAGGCGCTGACAGCATCCCCTCAGGGTTCTCACTGACGTTGGTGGGCTTCAGCAAGGGCTGCGTGGTGCTGAACCAGATGGTGTACGAGCTGGCCGGGGCCCGCGCCGACCCTCAGATGAGGCACTTTGTTAAACGCATCTCGGACATGTACTGGCTGGACGGCGGGCACCCAGGAGGCAGTGAGACCTGGGTGACGGGCAAGCAGGTGTTGAAGGAACTTGCTTCCAGCGGGGTGTCGATTCATGCCCACGTGACCCCTTATGAGGTGTGTGACCCGATGCGGGCCTGGGTGGGCCGCGAGCATGGACACTTCATTAAGACCCTGGAGGAGTATGGGGCCAGCCCAACTAAGAAGCTGCACTTTAAGGATGAGCCCCCTTCCATTGAGAACCACTTCAGGGTCATCCAGGAGTTTTGAGATTAGTGGTGAGCTGAACGTCACTGAGCGCTTTAGATTATTTATTACGAATACAGATTGAGTGTCTTATTCGCTGGTCCTGCCTCGTTTGTCTGTGATTTAATGGCTCTTGAGTTTTGAGCATGTGACAGATGCTGGTGTGTTGTACTTTCTACTGCTAAATGCACTTGATCCTAGTTTGAACGACCAGGGGCCTCTTCCCCTGCAGCTCCCAGTAGGATTATGCAGATATGAAAATGATCTTGCTTTAGTCTTGAAGAGAAATGTGACCTTTTCCATTAGATTGTGGCTCAGGCCTTGAATTGCTGCAGAATGGTTCATGTCGTTTCAGCTGGATTTTGCTAATGAGTTGTATAATTTAAGGTGTATAATGTAATTATGACAAATTTGATTTTAAACTTAACGTATGTTTGGCTGAAGCAGGACAGCTTATTCCATTCTCTTTATCCGTGCCCTTGTGTTGAGCTATTTTTGACCCATGAATGTCTGAATGTCTGAACTTCAACTGGTTCAGTCTCCATCAGTCGGTCTCTCAGTAGTGATTCTTGATTGTGTCCAAACGTGTGTCCCCTGAATTAAGCCACGTACTTTGTCAGAAAGTAAAACAATGGTTCTGTTGTCATTCCTTCAGTTTGATCCCAACAGCGGACTGTCCACCAATAATGTGTGCACTCCTACAGTTTAGACCCCAGTCCCACCTCAGGGTCCATTTAACAGCTGGAGCTTTCGATCATATCACATTGTCTTTTTTGGCAAATTGCGCTGAGATGCTTTAAACTCCACCTGCTGATGACCTTGAGGTGAGATTTTGTCCCCTGCTCTTTTCAAGTTTAAAAATGGACATTTAAACTCAGTAGTATTGTAACCAGAACATTCTTTGAAACTTTTTTTCTGCTATGACTTACTCATATAAACCTTTCTTGTTATCACTTTTTCTAAATATTACCTGGGCCCTGTTTCAGAAAGCAGGTTCAACACACTCTGAGTGTAAATCTGTACTCTGAGCTGTCAAACTCTGAGTTTTACGTTTCAGAAAGGCCGATCAGAATAAGTTCAGTCAACTCTGAGTATGTTGAGCCTGATGGAAGCGTGTGCGTGGGGATGGGGGAAAAAAAACATCATCAATGGAGCTCCGATACTACTATTCACCATGGCAACGGGTAAATAAAGGCAGAGCCTCCATTTTAATCGGGTGGAGCTAGAAATATGAATGCTGCCAACGCGGACCATGATAGGCTCAAAAACACAGGATCGATACATTAACAATATTACATTTTATTCAGCGTTGCTCATTCATCATTTACCAGACTGGAATTTCATTAATGAATGATAAAGTGCTGGAATTCTCCTACATTTAAAATAGCTACAGGCCTGTTTATTCAGCTGGAACTTGGGACTAAATGCTGGTGGCAATAACTGAAGATGAAATTATTAATCAAACAGATCAGACACAGTTTAGGCTCCTCATGGACCCGTGATTGTAAATTGACAGTCCAACTCAGTAGGCCTATTAATGTTTTTTGTAATGTAAAATGTTTCTAGGTTCAAACTGACTGAAGTTTTAGACGTCTATGTTCCATTAATAAAATCTTTTGTATTCTTTTGTATTTTATGAAATGCTGTCAAAACACATTCAGACTATCAGCAGATAATGAAAAACTCACTTTTAAACTACATTTGTTTCAGTTGCACCACAGTCATCCTCACTCAGAAATATTCACATCATATGCAGCTAATAACTACGATAGGAATGTTCAATCTGTGCGACTACAATATGAAAGGTTACTGTTCAATCATCAGTTTTATAGAGATTACTTTAAACAGCAGCACTGTAGCGCACAGTAAGTGTTTTGCCTTAATGTCCACAGTCAGTGTGTTATAAAGGACAGCGTAGCTTATAGATTTTCTTCTGTGTTGAAGATAAATTTACGATGTCCAACTCTCTGTCCATACCTCGATGACAGATTGATCATAAAAGCGTCATGTTCAAGATCATGTTTGGGGAAAAAAAAACAACAAACAAATAGCCTATTTAACCGTGATTTTGATGTTTCTAAAGACGTAATTGCGTTCCAATATGTGCTTTGATTGTCAGTATAATTGAGGAAATGAAACAGTGTGTGAGACAGCGGCTTCAAGCTCTGCAGGAGGAGTCAGAGAGAAACTCAGCATTAGTTGAAGTAAACCTCCTCCTGAGCAGGTTAGGTTCACAGCGTAAGTTGCCGGGGTTACAGACCTAGAGTTTCTGATCTCGCTCTCTGAAACCCAAACCCAGAGTTTCCCTCATCTCGGCGAGTTTTCACTAAACCCGCTTTCTGAAACAGGGCTCTGAACATGTTACTTGCTACTGCTGGTTTTGATTGAACACGTTTACATTTTTTTTTGACAATATACCAAATTACCTTTTTATAAATAAAAACAATTCTTATAGTTTTTTGTTAAAGTGAAGTTGACAGGATGCATCAACGAGAAGGTACACGGTCATTTTCTCACCAGCTGCTTTGTTTCTCACGGTGGCAGAAATGCATCACTGTACTTCTTGTTTATTGCAAAATGTAAAACTGCACATCTGTGTTTTAGTAGGACTGTGGCAGCATGTGTATTAACCCATGTGATCTCTATGTAAGCTTAAATAGCATCTTTGCACTATGCTGATAGGCTGTAACTCATTTTGCTGAATGTAACTTCAAGTCATTCCATTGTGTTTACTACTTGCTGTTTGCCACGCTGTTTAAAGACCCTGGGAGTCAGAGGGGCGGATCAGATTCACTTTTCAAAAAAGCCAAGAGAACATGTATTATTTTAAAGCATCCGCTTTCTAATTGGTAAACATCGTCACCATGTTATTTTGTTCTGTTAACCAGTGACAGAGAGGAATCGAGAGACTTTGTCACTAGTTACTACAGTGCACTTTGCTTCAGCTCTCTCGAGTCAGCAGGTGGCAGCAGTGTGGAAAATATTGAAAGCAGGACATTGAAAAAGACTTTGATCAACACTGGACTGACTCAAGATGACAACAACAACAAAAACAACATCAGATATTTTCTACAACCTTTAATGAGCTTTTTCAGTTTGCTTTGTGATGCTTATATATTAGCTTGCTGTTGATCAGAATACAATATGGATAATGATTTTTTTTTTTAGTCATTTCAGATGAAGATCAGAATGCTCATACATTAAAAAATATATATAAAATGCAAAATAAACATACATCTCTCGAACATGTATTTGCTTGTTGCCTGGTTTGACTCTAATCTACAGTATGCTTCAGCGTCACTGCGATCACACAGAACAGAAATATTGGCTGACATCAGTCACCTGATGAAACTGGTGCTCCACTTCTCGAGGACGACGGCTGAGCACCTCCCACTCAGACAATGAGCACTCACACACGGAGGCCACGGCTGACTAGCTGCTGAAAATAACAGCACAATAGCTGTACAAAATGACAGTCAACACCGCAGCATAAGTCATGTTCAAGTGACCGACGGACAACGGTGGAGCATTTCGTCATCGTGCAAAGTGAGATCCCTGACATCACTGCGTTGCAAAACAAGTCCGTCTTGTGGTTAAGTTACTCAGATCTTAAAATCTTGAGATGCTGCAGCAACAGGAAAGACAACATGTCGCTTGTTTCTGTACAGCTGACTGACACCTCTTGTATCAAGTCAATCATTTCGGTCTGAATCAAGATTATCTCAAGACACTGCCACCTGTTTGGAGAGGTATTAGAAAAAGCAGAGTAGACCGACTTTGAAAATACTTCACTCTTGAGACAAAGTAAGATTCAAGCTTATTTCCTTTTACAGTAGCAAAAGAGTACACTATCAAGCTCAAGTAGGAGCTGCTGACTCTGTGCTGAGATGAGAATCTTTTACAGTGTGGTGTTCCAGTTTTTTAAAGATGACAGCATACGGATGAGAGCATGGCCGTGGCTGGAGACGCCCATCTCCCACACAAAAGGCCATTGTACCGGCTGGTGACAACAACAAACAACAACACAATGTGGTCTTATTCAGTTTGGCACCTCAGAACAAAAAGAGGAATGGAGGTTAGGAGCAATCAGAGATGCCAGCGCTGCACTTGAGGAGAGGTGAGCGGGGGGGGTTTCTCCCCATATTAAGTCTTACTTAAACAAAAGATGGCAAATCCTGTGAATCACTAGCACCTCATATTTCACATTAAACCGGTTCTCTCATGACAAGCAGCTCTTTCTAAAACTACCATCATTCCCACTTTCCCATCACCAAAAAGCCTTTCATGCCTACATATCTGAACGCTCAACGTCACCACTTGAAGGAATAGTTTGACACTTTGGGAAATACACTTATTCCCCAAAATGTCAAACACTTCCTGTAAATGCTTCTTTCAAGGCCGACACATTTCCAACTCCATCAATTTAATTTAATCTTCCTCCTGACTAAATCCATCTGACTCATCTCTCCATTTCCACATTCCTTTACTTCCCAGTACCACCTAAAAACTAAGCCTTTCTTTCATCCTCCCAATTCAATGCAAATATTTCCATTTATTACTCATTATACTGTAGCCACAACAGCATCGTATTGTTTTAAATAGCTGCTTAATCATCCTCAGTAACCCGTCTCCCACTGTCATTTCAGCACCTCCTCATAAGACACATAAGCGCATTATTTACATTAAAATATATAAGTCCAGCACATAAATAATAATAATAAGCCTATAAGAATAACATTAAGAATACGAAACAAAGTGAGCAGAGTGAGCAGCTTGCCCTGAGATGAAAACAGGAATACATGACTTCAGGCACCCGAGTAGCTTTTAATGAAAGCACGCTGAATGGCTTTGGTGAGGGACTGAAACAGCGAACCTCTCATGGACACGCAAACGTAGAGACTTTCAGAAACAGCTCCTGTTGTGCTAATCTGTTCAGTATGTATGCTAATGAAGTAAGTGCTAAAGTGTTGTTTCTCTTCCGCTGGCCAATACAGAGGAACTTACAGCTCGGTGAGGAAATCCTTTGAGTAAGTGCGGGCGTGGCATGTGAACAGCTACATGACTCACTGGTTTTATGAGCCCTGCAAGTTCCTATCGAACTATTGAAAGAGGAACAAGAATACCATGATTTGTTGCTTAAGTCTTTCTGTCAGAGCAGCTTCTTCTAGAAAATGTGATAACCTGAATCCATGATTGCCATTAAATGTGGAAGCCTTTGGAAGGGGGCTATGCTAAGGTTGCAGTTATTAAGATGAGTTTTATCTAAAACCCTGAGCTAAATGGAAACCCTTATTGCAAACATGGGGAAAATTAACATTTGACTTTGAGGGAAATGCAGATATAAGGAATGTAATGTGCTTATGTGTAATTCTGCTGGTTGTTTTTCAAGTCGAAGCACAGCTCTGAAGTGAAATACAGCAATGTTGCAGGTAGACAGAGATAAAGCAGCTGTCCCTAATTCTCTTCAATATGCAAATAAGGAAATTATCACACTTCCTCATTGTAAAGGTCCTTATCTGAATCATACGTTTCTGCTGAAGTACAAGTGCAACTACTAAGTAACCAGGGCTGGAGACTCACAACACTTTAACTTTAAGGCAGAGTGATATTAACTTCTTTAAGGTTTCTTGAGAAAATAAATTTAAAATGCATGAGAGAAGTATTGCATAGATTTCACTAGAAATACTCCATACTAACCTTCATCAGCACAACTATACCCGCTCATGCAGCCCTTTGAAAATACCAGAGATTTTTACAGTATTAAATACTTAAACACACTGCATTAACTGAGACACACTGTACAACGTTCACACATTTTAACAGCGATGGATCAGTGAGAGATTTAGCTGGTTATCTTTGGTCTGAGTGGTCGATCTTGGAATTTTGCAAATTAGTGGATTATATCACAACCTAAGCACTTTTGAGAGGTGGGCAGCAGACAGCTTGTCTTCTGGAGGCTTAAAAGAATTTAAAAGCTCAGAGGAAGAAGAGGGCACCCCCGCCTCCCACTTTAATTCCTCCCGTTTTTTATGATCTCTTTTCAAAGGTCACCGTCTCCAGCAGCAGGCGTTTCCTCGTCGAAGCGAAACCTTTTTGTATAAGAGTGTGGCGAGTCCAGGAAGTTCTCCTTGTCTTCTGGGTCTTCGGGCGGGGCTGCCCACTTGGTGCCGCAGCTCCTTTCGCGGGCGGGGCGGGTTGTGGCTGGGTCGGGGCTCAGACAGAGCTGCTGCTGCCACAGCCAGGGGTGGGTCATACACTCTGCAGCGCTGGGCCGGTCCCTGCAGTCAAAGCACAACGTGAAACACTTACAATCCAACGCTCAAGTAGCCCGTCAATAACAGCTTCCTGAATTTCCCCTCTGGGGATCAATGACGGCTTATCTCAGTATGCTGGTTATTTCTGGGATTTTTCGATGATCACTTTTTAATACATCTAAAAACTGTAAAATAAATAAATAAGCAAATTGCAACTTCCTAAAGCCCAATGTGACATCTTTCAAAAAGAGTAAACTGAAAGTAAATTTAGTTGAAAAACAAATTCACACGCCTTCTTTACTCACTCTGGCGTTTTGACCAGCAGCTTGCGGATGAAGTCCACAGCCAGCTCCGACACCCTGGAGAAGGCCTCCCTGCTGTAGTCCACGCTGACCTGGGACACATTCAGATACGTCTCCTGCTTGTCGTCCCCAGCGAAAGGAGACTCACCCGTCACCAGCATGTAGGCTATAACACCCACGCTCCTGAGGAAAACACACGTGCATGAGGGACGCAGTCAGAACATGTACAGGAGCGCCTGTGGTTTGAATACCAGAAGACCCACAGGGCAACTGATTTATTCAATAATTATTAAAAAAAAAAAAAACATAAGTAAGAACAAAAGGCAACCACTAAAATAATTACCCAAACTGTAAACAGCCATTAGCTTTTGCAGAGCTACTTTGTGGTGTGGTTTACCAGCAGCTCACCTTCTTTTTCATCTACAAATCATTTGCTTCACAGAACCGAGTTAAAATGGGGGTTTGATAACATCCTCGACTCTGTGTTGCTGACCCTACTGGGCATTCAGTGTAGCTGTATCACAGTGTCCTGATAGAAATGATTTTCTCTCCAGTCACCACAATGAAGCCTTAAAAAAACTGCTCAATATACTCCAAAAGGAAGTCATTTTCAGTTTTGTTAGCATGGACTCACCATAGGTCAGTCGCTGTTGTGATTGGCTCATAATTCAGGATCTCTGGAGCTGAATGAAGGCATGAAAGTAAAAAACACTTGTCATTCAACATTGCAAAAATGTCTTCTCGTAATTTCCTGTATCATTTCAAACCTCATTGTTTTTTCTGTCTTTGTTATTACTCCGTTGTTTTTTTTGTTTTTTTATCTACTTAGCCATTTCATTAAATGTACAAAATGACCAAATTAAATTTACAAGGAAGGCTAGACAAAAAAAACAGCCCAAAAGTTTTCTAGAAGTCTGTGTGACAGCAGGGTTGTATCTGAAGACAATGCGTATCTATTAGTGTAGTCAAACAGCCAAATGCCAAGGCCTTCTCAATAACCATAAACAGCTGATCATTTGTGACTTTTTGTTTTTCTCTGACACCTACAAAATGCATTTTTGCTGACAAGATAGGTTTCACGGCAGACAAGCTGATGACATCCTGTCTGATGACATCCGAGTAATTAAAGCATGTTTTCTGAACATCACCTTACCCACATATTCAGGTGTGCCAAGAATCTCTCTGAGCTCTCCCACTGCACCCAGTCTGCGTGCCAGGCCAAAGTCTACAATCTTTATGTCTCCTGGTGGAGACAGGCTGGTCAGGAGAATATTCTGCGGCTGAGAAAGAGGAAACACAAAAGTGAGCATCATGTACAGTAGAACGCAGAAAAACTGAAAAGGAAAAACCCAGAATGACCGGCCGGGGTGGAATTTAGGTTATTTCTTTTTACTATTTTAATTCTGCTTCATTCTGCACATTATTTACACTGAACAAAATTACAAACGCAACACTTTTGTTTTTGCCACCATTCATCATGAGCTGAACTCAAAGATCTAAGACTTTCTCTATGAACACAAAAGGCCTATTTCTCAAATATTGTTCACAAATCTGTGTCAGTAAGCACTTCTCCTTTGCTGAGATAATCCATCCACCTCACAGGTGTGGCATATCAAGATGCTGATCAGACAACATGGGGATTGCACAGGTGTGCCTTAGGCTGGCCACAATAAAAGGCCACTTGAAAATGTGCAGTTTCACTGTATATGGGGGGTCTGGGGAGGTCAGGAAACCAGTCAGTATCTTTCCACCATTTGCCTCACGTAGTGCAACACATCTCCTTCGCATAGAGTTGATCAGGTTGTTGATTGTGGCCTGTGGAATGTTGGTCCACTCCTCTTCAATGGCTGTGCGAAGTTGCAGTCAGGTCGAGACCCTAATGAGGACGAGCATGTAGCAGCTGTCCGGGTGGCTGGTCTCAGACAATCTTGGAGATGAAGATGCTGGATGTGGAGGTCCTGGGCTGGTGTGGTTCCATATCGTCTGTGGTTGTGAGGCCGGTTGGATGTACTGCCTTTGGAGACGGCTTATGGTAGAGAAATGAACATTCAATTCACGGGCAACAGCTCTGTTTGACATTCCTGCAGTCAGCATAGAAATTGCACGCTCCCTCAAAACTTGCGACGTTTGTGGCATTGTGCTGTGTGATGGAACTGCACATTTTCGAGTGCACTTTTATTGTGGCCACACACCTGTGCAATACCCATGCTGTTTGATCAGCATCTTGATATGCCACACCTGTGTGGTGGATGGATTATCTCAGCAAAGGAGAAGTGCTCACTGACACAGATTTGTGAACAATATTTGAGAGAAATAGGCCTTTTTCAGTACATAGAAAGTTAGATCTTTGAGTTCTGCTCATGATAAATGGGGGCAAAAACAAAAGTGTTGCGTTTTATTTTGTTCAGTGTACTTTACTCACTTCTTGAATCTGCATCGTTACATGGATGACGTTTAAGGGGAGAGATAGCAATCTTCATAGCAGGGGGACGAGTTAAAAATTAGCATTAGCTATAAACTTTACATGCAGCACTTCAGTGACAAGCTTTGTTTTGACACTATGTTTGTTTGCATTGTCCCTGTCAAATAAATAAATAAAAAAATATTAGGAACATTTCTGGTTGTTTATTTCTAACTGCAATGCACTACAGGAAGTGCTGGGGGCAGTATCGCTTCCACTGTCTGCCATTACTGCTTGACTGTAAGTAAACTCACGAAGAAGAATTCATGCGAAAAGCAAAGTAGAAAGAGGCGATCAGCAGAACGTTTGAGGAGATGGGGAGAGTGTTAAAATACTACAGTATGACTTCATTTAAGATATCAGAGGTAGCATATTCTGATAGACTACCGTAATAATGATTTTAAATCTTGATATTGCTGACGATCAGCCACTGGCTGCATCCGAAAAATCAAAAAAAATCTCCTTTCCTAACCACCTTTCCTTGACCTTGATGAAAACGTCATGAGGTCAAGGAAAGATGTGAAGGAGAATCCGTAAGGACTTAGGAAAAGAGGACGGCGGGTTGAGGAGAATCCGACTGGTCTTTTCTAAGCGACGTAATTATGCGACGGCGGATTTTACTGACGTGACCTGCCGTCCTGATGTAACTAAAACGTTCTGAAGATGGACTACAAAAAGCTCGTCTTTGACACAGCGGCCCATGTTGTAATGCAGGCCATCTAAATGTGGACAACACGGTGGAATATATTACCTAATAACCAAGATAGCAAAAAGGCAGATAAGGTAGCCTACCAGTCACTAAATAATGGACAGGGTTGTTATTTTGCTCCCCTCCCCACCCACAGGCGTATTTATCAACATGAATCCCAATTGTATGTAAATACAGTGTTTCCCTCAGAATGACAGCGTAACTGTGCTGAGAGAGAGAGAGAGAGAGAGAGAGAGAGAGAGAGAGAGAGCGCTCTGTCATCAAATACGATTTTACCCATTTTAAATAACAAAATCAATCAAAAATCAGCGTTGATAATGTGGCAGGCCGCCACAAATAAATCAGTGTGTGGGAAACGCCTACTTAAGAGGTTATCCAGCTTGATCTTTGTCTTTATTAAGGCGAGGGTGTCAGTATCTGTGACTGAAGTAAAACTAATTTGCTGAAGGCTGCAGTACATAACGTGAGGCTACACGCTGCAACATTATCCTCACTTTGATCACGTTACAAGACTAGTAGCAGCTCGCATGGGTCTCAGTTATTGTTGACAGTTTAAGATATATGCATATTAGCAAGTTATGGCATAAGAGAGAAAAGGCTTAACAGACAGTGGTAACTTACATGGTGATCATGGTTGGTGACATAAAACGGTGTTGAAATAGTATCAGATTACAAAAAAGCCAAAAGAAAACAAACCAAAAAAAAGAAGGTAATTATGAGTCTTATTAAAGTATCATAATGTGCTCTGATGATTGATTTTATCGTATGAGTTTGAGAACGTGCGCCGCTTTATATGTTGCCGCCGCAAGGAATTGTGGGACGGCATTCTCTCCTTTCCTTACGTAAAGGATGGTCAGGTGTACCCTATGCTAAAATTGGAAGCATTGAAGCACCTTTCCTTAGCTTTTAGAGAATTCGAACAGCTCTTATCATGGCTGCCACTGAAATAATTCCGGTTCACTTCACTCAGTTAGGAACCTTCCTAAGCAAACACGTCTCGACGGCATGCCCAGTAGCACGCTTGTGGGTCATACGCATGCGTAGAACCGCTAAGTAGCACATCTCGATGGGCAGCATAAATCGACAGAACACCTGCCGGCCAGTCACGCCCACAGAGCGCTCTGGTCCCAGTACACTCAGACCACTGCAGCAGCAACAACAGAGGAAAGGCAGTGTTTCCTATACCTTCATTTATTTGTGGCGGCCCGCCACAATATCAACGCTGACTGCCACATACTGATTTTCGTTTCTTTTATCTTATTTTATTGCAGATCAGCGCCATAGCGCATTCATGCAGCACATCTTCTCGCTCATCTCTCTCTCTCTCTCTCATAAACACCCCAGCACAAATCTGTCCAACACAACTGTGGAAATTTTCTGAGACCCAGCTTTAAAAATGTTAGTAATAATGAGTAATGGATTAAAGTGCATCAAGGAATATCTGGCTCGTGGCCTACAGAACATTCTCCACTGAGTTACTGCCTAAAACTTATAAGCACTTCTGAAAAATACTACAGCAGTAGTACAAAAGGGGACTGTTGCTTTATTGTTCTAGATAGACATTACATTGTTAGTGTACAGTTATGCTTCTAATTTGCTTTTATTTTATGTAGTTCCAAAGCAAAAATCTTTGTTAAACAGTTAAAAGTTTTAAAGTTAGTTTAAATCAGTGAATTATGGGTAGCTAGTATGAGTAGCCAACACTGTCTGTCCCTGGTTTCCCCCTGGCGTTGATACTAGTGTTCATTCTGAATAGTAAACCTTCGTCACTTAATGGCAACATTAGCTAGTTAGGCTGTGTGTTGGAGATTAGTAATTCACTTGAAAGGTATTTAATTAGTTAAATGGTTTTATTAGGGTTAGGGGGTGACAAAAATAATCGTGACTAGTCGACTAATCAAATAAATAATTAACAATTAGTCGACTACGAAAATAGTCATTAGTTGCAGCCCTAATAGTAATACAATACAACATCTCTCTGTGTTTTTCTGCAAAAAGCTAAAACGGGTTGCCATATATACCTGGGCAGTCTATATGTGGGAAACACAGCTTACGTTTAACTTGGGCTCATAAATGTTCTCAAGTTATCTTTAAAGACTAGTTCAGTAACGGTTTTGCCCTCTAAGAGGAAGTGTTTACCTTTCTGTTAAGCACTGAAAATATATTAACCATATGACACTCGGCAAACACTACTCTTATAAAATGACAGCATCATTCTCTACAAGAGAAGTTGAAAACATACAGTACACAATGTGCTTGTTTTGTGTGTTTTAAATGCAGATTAGCCTCTACTGTAAGTTGAAACAATCAGTCATGTAAAATTCCCAACCCTGGTGAAATGTACACTGGTATTATTGTTAAGTGTTTTAAAACGGGAATCTACCAGCAAACGTAGCCAGATAACAAAACCTTCATTTCACAGGCTGGTGTCAGTGCTGCAGGAGTTGTGGGGAAATCATTAAGTTTACACTGTGCTGTTGAGGTGTCCCACTTAGCCCTAGGTGAGGGGTTCAGTTACCACCTATAATCCCGGTTCTGGGCTTAACCGTGCCATGATAATAGTAAATTGGGGTTTTGAGAACACAACTTCTCTAAAAAAGGAATACGCAGCCACTTTAGGGGGAAGTTTGTGGTGAAGCGAGTGAACATGTAAAAATAGATTCCCTCAGCCTTAAGCTACACTCATGCATGCCATTTTCTGTGTGTGTGTGTGTGTGTGTGTGTGTGTGCGCAGACCTTCAGGTCTAAGTGCACCAGGTTGCTCTGGTGGAGGTAGTGGACTCCCTCCAGTGTTTGCCTGATCAGACGAGTGATCTGGGCCTCTGGCAGCAGCTCCTCAGACACACAGTGGTCAAATATCTCTCCACCCGCCGCACTGGGCAAAGAGAAAACACAGGAACACTGTAAACACACAGATGCACACACAGAGGCTGTGTATGAAAGCGTCAACTACTAAAATGTCCCACGACAGTAGAATACCAGGCAATTTGGTGATAGTTTGTATGTGATGCACTTTCAGCAACAGAAACTGGATGGATTGCAGGGTGGCCTGGTGGTTTTAGTGGCCAACCCATAGCCAGAGGATCCCTGGTTTGATCCTTCATGCCCTGGCAAAGTGCTATTGAGCAAGAAAGCAACCTCCCTTCTGCTTACTCACTGTAAAGCACTGTAGGCAAGACAGTCAGCCAAAGTTGACACAAAGCCCTAAAATTGCGCCCTGAGTACAAAGTTCATCTGATTTAATTTTACATTTCAGGTTATTCAAGTTTCTAATTTGGTATTTCTCTCAGCCCTTCTTTAGTTGTCCATGCTGTCTTAGTTAAACAACCTGAGTTCTTTGCTCTCAGGGAGGGATTAACATGTCTCCAACAACAAGTATTAAAGGTGTGGTTAGAAAACCACTTCAAGACAACCACTGTGCATTCTTTCTCCCAATCTAGGTGTCGCATCTAATTTCTGTGTCTGATGGTACAAAGGAACAAGATGAATGATGTGCCGGACAAGGAAGGACAGTTCATTTGAAAAAATGGATAAATGTGAAAGGTTAAGACGTCAGGACATGATCATGGTGCCTATGAAGATGTTCATCAGGTCATCTAGATCTGGAGTTTCAGCTCCAGCAGTGCAGTCATTTCCCTAACATGGGCCTTTTAATCTCGAAACAAATCTTTTAGGAAGAAAGAGCGTTACATAAATAGGCTGGGAGTGTGGCAGCTCCTTCAGGTTGGACAAACAGGACTTTGCCCTTCAACAGGCATTCACAGGCTCATACTGCTGGCTGTGCATGTTGCATGTTTGTGGTGAAAACACTGAGTCAGTGTGAGCGGTGTTCAGACAGGTTAGATAGTGGTTTTCAAGCCAACATACCCCCATAGTTCCATCAGATGGGCCTTCATCACACCCTTTGATAGACAGGATGGCTTTACAGTATTGTTCAATGTTTAGTTTTTTTTTTACCAGTTTTGCCACAGTTTGCATTTATGCTACTACTGTTTAAAGGGTCAGAAACTGGTTGGTTCAACCACTTACAGTCTCTTTACTTTAAGCTTTTTGTGGTCTTCTTTTTTAACTAGTTATCCTGAAGTATTCATCAACTAACCTGACTCAGAGTACCACTATTGGTAAGTTTTTGTGACAATAATCTCGAAACAGGTATCTTCATTTGAATGCAGAGGCAAGAGACAAGATTTTGGTATCAGAATTCATATGTAGTCAGTGTGGTATTGACCAGTCAGGTTTGAGCAGGCTTTGGTTGAATGCAACACAGTCCACAATCGAGGCCGAGATTGTTCAAACTATAAAAGATCAGTATTATACAAATGTGTATCCTTACTTGTGTGTTGATTTTCCTCCTAAACACAAATATGTGGATATATGTTATCAAATCATAATTTCTATTTTTCAAATTAGCAGAGCTTCAAGATGTTTCCATGTATCCCCTGGTTATTGCACAAGTACCCCTGGTAGGGAATCACTGGGTTAAGAGAAGATCAAATATGATGTTGTATACATCAAATTAAAAAGATAAAACAATATGTTACTGGCTCTGTTGTGAACTCACTATTCCAGCACTAAGACAATGTCGTGATCGGTTTCGTAAGCAGCATGCAGGTTGACCACTCGGAGGTTGTTACGGGCCATCTCCAGGACGGCCATCTCATGAATGACTTCTGCCCGGCAGTCACGACCTCGCCTTCTCTTCCGTAGGAACTTGGCAGCAAACACTTTGCCCGTGGCCTTGTCCACACAGCGCTTGACCACAGCAAACTTCCCCCTAGTAAGCAGAAAGTGGACATGTGGTTAAGGTACACCCCTTAGTCAGACAGATATCAGTTTCATTTCCAAACTACACAAAAATCTGGGACTTCTCCACAAGGCCTTGCAATGACAGCAACAAAAGAAAGGATCCTAAAAAAAAAAAACTTATTACAGGAATCCAAGAGCAATGAAGGTTACAAACTCAGAAGGACTTCTATTAAAGAATGGAACAATGACACTGAAATATCCTACTCCTTTGTAGCACCATCTGTCACTTTAACAAGTCATGTTTACATGCAGGTTTCGCAGCATTAGCACTTGATAGACAAAATATGTTTGCAATGCAATGTCAAGCTGAGCAGAGTCCCTAACATGAGTCAAGTTCCAAAATAGCTGGATCCTATAATTCCAATAATGTAACTCAGTAGCTTTTGTTAGACGCTGCCCAACCGGTTCAGCTCTGCTATCTCTCTAGCTTTCTGATGTTTGGTGCTGGGCAAGTAACACAGATTTTTTTTTAGCTGTAAACAGCTGGGTTGGAGAAAGCATCCTAGACTCAATCATAAAGTAAATGGGCAGGCTGTAAAACCAAAACAACAAGCTAAAACAATTCCTTAAAAGGTCAAAAGTGGAACTAGAATTGCCTTATGTTCTTAGATATTGCACTTCCTGTATTGACAAATCACACACAAATAAGTGAACAGAAGTGGCCTGTTTCTTGTTTCTAAAGGCTGGTTTTCACATGTGCTTGTGTCCTTCCTCCTGTTTTGAAATAAGAATTATAAAGTACACACCTCAGAGATCTGAGGATGTGATCATCAACCATCAGCAGTTGCCAAATACATGACAAAGGTTTACCATAGGCTCGTGTGTGGTTATAGTCCGGAGTCCAAATGCAATTAACGCTGTGTATTGAATTACTTGATCTGTGCTGTACATCAGTGCAAATGCAGAAATTATAGACTAAACGCACTTCAATATATATTATTAGATAAAGAACAGGTTAGTTTTAGTCTTCTTTTAAATGTTTTTGTCATATGTGATATATGGCAGTTATTACACTTGGACCCTCATGTTTAATGTTGTCTAAATCTGTAGTGACAACATAACCTAGTTCAGTGGCTCAGTTACGTCCACACTCTGTTTCGATTATACAGAAACTGACATTGTCATATGTAAATACAGACGGGAGGATAAATGACAGGAAAAACCTGAATAAAAGAGAAAACATTTCAGATGCAGATGCTTCCTGCACCAGGGCTCACTGAGCCGTTTGCTGAGGTTGGAAATGACTTGAATTAAATGCTACAGCCTTTACAGTCACCATAACCCAGTTTCACACCTATGGAAGACTTTGGGCCAACATGTAGACAATGCCCTCCACATTCTCCCAAACACCAAATAACAACATAAACTTTGAAAAGTCTGCGACTGCCCTGCTATTTGTCGTTTAGTTATGTCTGGCTATGTGTGTGTTTCTTTATATCTGCTGTGCTTACGTCTCTCTTGATCTCGATGACATGACGAGGTAGAAGGTGGTGTGTATAAATGAGGGGATATCTGGTGTTTATTCCTTCAATAGAGTTCAACAGACTAAGCAAGGAGACCTGAAGCTGTCCAGGAGGCTCATGTTCTGACTCTATACTGACACACTTCATGTTGCTTTTTCCTGTCATTTGTCACCCATCTGTATGACACTGGCACAATTACCGCATTAAAATATATTTAACTTCACTGAGTACTGTGATAACACATGGAAATGTATGACACTCTCACGCTGTCCTCGATGTTGCTCTGATATAAGGCTGACAGTTTCTAAACCCCTCTCGGGGACCCTGACAGTCCCAGGACAGCAGCCCCATCGGTTTGACTCACCTTCCAAGTTCTCCGGTGATTTCATATACACTTTCCATCGGCTCCGAGCTGATTGGGGTCTGAATTTCGCTGAGCAGCCCCGCGGAGAGCCCGCTGCGACTGTCCAGCCGCCTCCGAGACATCTTCCTATCAGTCCTGCTGCCAGCTACCCGGCTGGATACTGTGCTGAACGCTAAGTAAACCTTAGAAGAGCGATGAAACTAACCTAAGTGGCTAGTTAACTTAGCTAACGTTTACACTACCAGCTTCACTTTAGTTACATGTTAATGTTAAGTTGGCGAAACCGGTTACCACGCTATTGCTTAGTTTGAATATTTAGTTTACCGAGTCCGGTTAGCTCAACTGTCGCTAATTAAGTTAGCTCCAACGGTCAGTCTCGCGAGTTCAAAAGTGAGTTAAACCGATTTTCCACAGCTCAACGTGGAAGGAGCGGTTAGTCTATAAAGTCGATACATACGGATGATTCCAGTGGGGAAATGATCCAAACTGCCGCTGCGGGCGACTATTATATCGCTTAATAAGTTTATCTAACGTTAGAGAGTTTTCGATCATTTTTACATCCCTCTGTTTGACACTTTCGCGACACGTCACTGCCTGGCGCATGCGCACTGATGTTGTGTTTGAAAAACGCGAGGTTGGGTTTTTCTGAAACGTGAACACTGTTTGAACAGGTAACCTGAGATCAGGCAGCCTACTCCCTTTATTTATGTAATAGCGGTGGTGGCGGGTTATGATAGGTCAAAAATATGAGAAAATAAATAGATTTCTGTATATCAGGGGCGCAGCACAGCACCCTATAGGCATTTCATTGTAGTCGGCCTATCTATACTCAGTCCCCTTGCCCCCCCAAGTCATAGGCCATTGACTGACTGTGAGATGAAAAGTCATTTTGACTTTTTAAAGTGGAAATGTTTACTAAGTCAAAATTAAGAGTTACTAAGTCATAACTACATGCACTGCATCAAAGCTGTGAAATAAAACATGCACTGCATCAAAGCTGTGAAATAAAAAGTCTTAATTGTAAGGTGACTTAGTATCTCATAATTTTGACACTTCTATATCATATTTTTGAGTAGAAAGTCAAGCATTTACTTAGTATGTTGCAATAATGGCTTTCTATGCAATTTTAACTTTCCACGAGTATTTTTATTTTTGTCATTTTGAACATTTTATCTATTTTTCTTTTCCTGGCAGAAATGAACTACCACGTAAATCTGTCCATTGTGCACATGCATTTATTAACATCTGGCAAAGCATCTGGAGGGCATTGGAAGCGTCACACTGACCTACGCATCTGTCCCGAAAAGACTGCAACTTCTCAAAGCACCACGCAATTACAAATGTATAAAGTATGTATAGGGAAAGTTTTACAATTTGATTTTTTTTAAATATATATTTTCTCCACATGATCATTGTGAAACAAATTATTTAGCTGCACTTTTTCTATTTTTCTTTTCCTTTTCTCTGACATATTTGGCTGGTAATGTGGGGATTATGAGAGGATTGTTTAATCAATAAGAGGTAGTGGCTACTTGCTGATTAGGTGTTTCCCAACACACTAATACTGTCTTGTACAAGATAAATAAGGGTCATGTATCATTAATCAAAATGTTCCATTTGTTCTCTTTTATTACAATCATTGGGGTGAAATGGAGACACACATACAGGAGCTTTGCATAGAGTGGAATTCTGAAAACTGCAGCCGGGTCTTGTCAGAAATGTACTAGGAAAGACAAGAGATGCAACTGTTTTCATCTGCCTTGCCGGTCTGCTGCAGCAGAAAAGCCTCATTATGGAAAACTTCAAACTGACCAAGTGAATGTATATCCTAACGTGAAGTGTTGTTGCCCATGCCACGAAGCTGCCCTTCAAGCAAACATGGGGTGATGCTCTGTAAGGATTTGGCAGACGCCAGGAGTGGGATGTGTTTGTTAGACAGAAATAGAGAGCAGGCCTAATGATTGACTTTGCAAGCCCCAAACCTTTGGTACATTCGGTGCAAAATATGTATTTATACACACAGGACAGACATACATTTATATACAAATAGACAAACAAGACCACACACGGTACACGTACATGTGCTCTCACGTTTCACAAAATCAAAACAGCCCTATTGATTCATCACTGATTCATGAGCAATGAAGCATCACCTTTGACCTATTACTAAGATAGGCAGACACGCACATGTGAAAGAAACAACCATTTTTGAAACATGCTGCCGAGATACTCGCCATTACACTGTCATAGAGAAAACAAACTATTGCATTCACACATTGTCCATTCCCAGAGCTAAAACTAAGTGACTAAAGCACCTATTTCCTACACCCTGTTCCCATGAGCTGAACACTCAAGGTATGACAGTGCCAGGTGAGCATAAGGCCGCATGCCTCAAGTAAGCGCCACAACCAAAGTGACACAACTTAACCAGCTCCCTCACCCCTTTTTCTGAATGGATATCAATATCCTCATGCAAAAAAGCTATTAAGGACAGAGTGTTGCACTATTTCAGCATGCAATATCGAGCTATAACACAACGCCATCTAGGGGTTTCTGCCTCAGCGCAGCTCACAGAGCTGACCGGGAAGATCCCGCATGCAGTATTGGACTGAGAGGGGGGCTGGGATACAAAAGGATGCCGCCACATCTTGCATCACACGTGGGGCTCCCTAGCACTATTTCAGCCCCTGTGGTCTAACTCCAACAGGGCTCTGTACAATAGGTGTAATCTTGCATGCACCCCATAGAAAATGAGTATGTGTTTGTGTGTGTTTGTGTGCATGTAAGAAAGTGTGTGAGAGACTGAGTAAAAGGGCCCTCAGGGTTTGGGTCGTGCACTTAAGATTTATAGAAATGTTTTATCACATGCTTTTTAAGAAGAAGCTATTGACAACACCAGGTCTTTGTTTAGGTGGTGCCATAGTAATGACACCTTACCGCCCCCTTGTGTTGATGTCTGTGTTGGGAATTTAAACCACAGCTCCTGTTTGATTTGTTATTAGACACACAGATCTGGTCAAACTTCACAAGGAAATAAAATAGCTTCCCTTATGAAATTTCACTTTGTGGTCAGGAAAACCCACGAGGCACTAAAAGATTTCCTTTCCCTCCACTTCTAACTTTCCACTTTGTGTTTTCCTCTTCCGCCTGCTTGAAATCCTCCTCGGGGGCTGGACAAAGTTGCTTGAGGAGGTTCATACATTCAGTCACTTATTTGGTACATTCATCACTTTCATTGGATGGGAGGCAATTACATCAGTGGGACGGGCCTTGTGTATCATCTGTCATCATTGGTCTGTGTGAGAAAGTACATCTATTGCTTATGATCAGTTTGAAAGACAAACCCTGCTCTTCTATCTGACTGAAGTGTGTCATTAAATGTATCTGTATACTGGAGGGAGTGCATCTATTACACTGTAAGAAAGTGCACCCGCAGCATCAAGGCTGTAATATTGTATGCATGTGTTTGTGTGTGTGATAGTAAGTGTCCTTGTTAAATATATGCTGAAACAGGACTGCATGTCTCAGATGTGTCTTTACCTTTCGTGCCCATGTACAGTAAGAGCTCTGGTGTCGCAGTATTGAAGGTAACAGTCTTGACCAGAACCTGCTGTCACTATCACAAATAAGACTGTCCGGAAATGTCACTGATGATTTGTGACTCCTTGTCTAGCGTAACCAGAAATCAGAACTGTAAAAACAAGTGTATTTTTAAGTTACGGAACTGGAACAACTGGGTTTATGCAATTTTGTGTATGTTTGTGTGTGTATTAGTGCACATTAGTGTAATCCTTGCTCTCTCACAGGCAAGGAGGACCAGCCAACATCCAACTGTAAGTCTAAAACGTCTTTCTTATCTTTCAATGCTGATAAAAAATCTTGGAGGAAACACTGGTTTGTACCATTAATAAAAACTAAATGTCCCACAGTTGTGTGTGTTTTGTGCAAAGGTGATTAATGTGTGTGTGTGTGTGTGTGTGTGTGTGTGTTATAGTTCATAACGTTGCAGTCCCAGTGCAGAAAGGACACAGTTTAGAGGTCCAGAGAGGGGGAAGGGAGGGTGGGTTTTGAGCAGCTGTCTCTGAGGTGCAGGTTGGAGAAGGAGGACGGAAGGTGCTAGAATTCCAGTAAACAAGGCCATTAACTGAAGAGATAAAGCACACATGTGGCTCAATGAACAAAGGTTACCATGAAAACAAGAAATTGTACAGCTTTTCAAACCATTCTCCGATTCTCTTCCTTTCTTCCAGAAGGTGTTCACTTGATAGACTTCTGTTATACATAAGAGAAAGACAGAGAATCGGAGGCTGCGTGCTGAATGACGAAAAGCCAGGCGGTGAAACAGCAGAGTTATCCACGGGGAAGTTAGTTGCCTTTTGAGGATATTAGTTTTATATTCCATGTCTCTCCTAAGTGAGAACGGCGGATTTCCAGATGGTTCACTCTCCCAAGTTGACCCTGGGTGTGAGCTGATTTAAGGTTACTCCAAACCGAATGTGCTCGTTTCCTCCACAGCAGTGACCAGCTTCTCGTAAAGCATGGAGAAGGAGGGGTAAGGTGGGAGGTCCAGACGATTAAAGCAAGTGTGAGCCCTATGGAGACACATACACAGGCATTAATCAGATGAATGCCAAGATAAATCATCTGTGAGGTTTAAACTTAACTAAAACCAAATTTAAAAAGAATAAAAATCAGATCAGATGATGCCTTAAATGACGTTGGTAGAGAGAAAGTTTAATGACTTAGATATAAAGATAGTAAAGCTATAAAATGTACATGTTGGTCCCATTAGTTAGTTTTTTCATTTAGAAAGGAAGGTCCTGAGAAGGAGAAAGGACTGAAACACACATTGTGTCATTATTTGTAACTGTTTAATCTTTGTGTAATAATCAGTATTTCATTTTACAAGGGAATGTTCATATATAAATGAAGGAATTAGGACAAAAATAAAAGGCCCAACCCCACTTCAGCAAAAGAAAAAAATACACCTTTTTAATCATTTGTACAGTCCCTAAAGGCGACATAGTCATCCCATTAGTTATCAGCTTACCTGGGTAAGGAAGTGATTTTCCCCCACTTCTCCACACAGAATCTGCGGGGTCCATTACTGCCCCGTAGAGAGGCAAATCCCTCGTAGGGAATACTGGAAGTGCCTGTCACAAACTAGAGAGACGGCCAATAAAGTCACAAAAAGTTCGAAAGCAGCATAAAAACATTTATTCAGTTATTATTTATGACTTATAACTAAAGAATTTTTTTTTTTTTAGTTCTGCACGTTTTTATATGAATTTAAACAAGTAGTCTCATCTAAACTGAGAAGGTTCAACTTCAATGAAATTAGAAAATTGCATGCAAATTGTATAATCTAGTTACATAAAAGAGAGCTTAAAGTAACATCTTTCTGCAGCCTCAAGCAGGACTCTGCAGTGCCTGCAGGGCACCCAGCCTCCACATGGGGGCAGTCTGTGTGCATGCGGTCACCCACGTGCTGTACCTGCAGCAGTCTTAGCCTCTGCTCATTGTTGAACCTCTCTACAGCTGCCCAGAACCAGCGAATCACTATATGGTTGTCATGGTAACCTGAGAGGAGACAGATATGATGGTGCATGAGTCAGATGAATAACAAATATTCCTGGCCCCTGATCCTCACTGCTCTCTTCCACCTCCCGCATCACTGTTTCTCCACTGTGATTTTTGAATGAGCTCTGCTGTTTAATATTTAATGGCCGAGGCTGTTTTGTCCATCTCAGTCGATTCCTTTATTAAACGAGCTTCACACTGAGTCACGGCCGACTGCCCGTTTGGGTTCTCTTGTCTCTCTGCTTGCTGGCGGCTTTTCAACTGTATTGGCCAGACTCTTAAAAAGCCTTTTAATGTGATCTGTTACAAATGGTTTGGACACTGGTGCTTGTACTGTACACAAGATGTATTACAATAATTAAATAGCAATAACTCCCCGAAGAAAAATTATTTATCAATTATTATTTCTTCCCATCTGTTCTTCAGCAGCCACATTTCTAATATTGTTTAGAGTTGTCTTGCTGACACTTGTGTTTTACAAAAATATTAAATAGACATGTGCAGCTCATTTATGGTGATTATGGTAAGAGATACCTTAAGTCTTTTTTTAATTACTGTAAGCAGCATGCCTTTATTTTGTATCGGTATTTCTTAAATAATCCTGTAGGTATAAGAGGTTTAGAGGCATCCCATCCTTACACATGCAGTGGACATTGGCTGGAATGGCAGCGGACCACTGTTGCAACTTGAACCAGTGTTTTAAACAGTGGCCACTGGGGGGCTACATTTGTCAGTTCATTTTTTCTTCAGGAAGATTGCTGGGTTTAATCCCTGGACTCGCTGAGAAAAACTTGAAGAAAGTGAATGAGAAAAACTTTAAACCTCCTCAGCGATTACTTAACACTGAGGCGTTCTTTAGCAAGGCCTCTACATTATCTAATCCCCCCTGCTCAAAACAGAGGGTTAGCTGGTGCACACCTGCAGCTTTCAGTTATGAATGAATTGTGTGTGCATTTGACTTTGCTAGTTTTCTCACGTTGCTGTCAGTGTGCCATGAACACTTTCATCTCTGTCTCTGCTTTCTGCCCCACTGGCTCCCTGCTGCTTTACATACCTCCTCTGTACTCTGTGTTGTTTCTCCAGTCTGACAGATCGATCTCTGCGGTGCCCGCAATCACCAGCTCCAGCTCCCTGGCATCAAACACAGACACCAGTCGCACATCCACCACCTAACACACACACACACACACACACACACACACACACACACTCAAACGGATGAACACATGGTATATAACATATGATACAGCCTATTCATTTATCATCCTTCCCACATACATCATGAGTTCCAGCGACACAGATGGCAGTAGGATAAACATAGTGAAAACATTTTTTGGCGTCTCTCATTTTGTTTACAGTAAATGGTGGCGTTTATTTGTTTAGTAAACTGAGGCCTGTAAACTCACATTGACACACATGTAGCCCGCAAAGACCCCGTAATCTGTCACAAGGGACTTAAGCAGGGGTTGGGTTTGTACCAGTTATAAAAAGTCATGAGAAAAAGAATATGAGCACCAGTCCACATTATAGTTCACTCTTGTTTCACTCTGTCATGCTGAGCTTCCACAGCATGTAGGACTGCGGGCTTTCAGATGTAAACATCCATCTTACAGTTATACACTGGACATTCTCACTTTTTTAAATCCACATATGTTCATCTGTCATTATTAGTTATTAGTCTGAACAGACCACTCCAAACGTCCTTAGTAGGAATGTGCCCTCAGATTCATATACAAACTGAGAAGTGCACAAACACTCTGTAAGCAAAGTACATATCACAGTTGTACAGTAATGTATGCCATATATCTTAATTAATCTATTTAATTCTCAAATGTGAATATTGTCTGTTCTCTTAACTCCTCTCTGACAGTAAACTGAATAAATATACTGTTGCAAACATGCTGCTCTTAACTAATTGCCCCTAGTGGGATGAATAAAGTTGACTGAATTGAATTGAATCAAATGGAATATTTAGGTCGGACAAAAGAAGACATTTGAGGACGTCACCTTGGGCTTAGGGAAACACTGATTGACTTTTTTCTTTCCAATTTTCTGGACCAAATTTTCTGGTCGGATAATCAATAATGAAAATAGGCACATGAAAATAATCATAAGCTGAATCCCCAATTTCCACCCACTACATTTCCAAGCTAACTACATATGTCATGATGTAGTTCAGCAAAGTATAATGCTGCTTTGTCATTTGCTGTTTTGGCTTGATCAAAGTCTTTCTAATTGAAATGTATTGTGACACCAGCTGCTCGCTCAAGGCATCGTCATTCACCACTGAAAATTCCAGATGGCAGTCAGAGAATGGGCGGAAGCATGGGTTCTTAAGTTTGTGCTGGTCAAAAACAAAATCTTAAAACCCGAAGCAATGATTCAACCACACTGCGTCAACAATCCTGTCATATTATAGCCATTATGCAACATAAAGAGGGTCTGAAAGCCTCATTAATACCTGTAACACCAATATTAATGATGTACCTCATAGAAGCCTCGGACCAGGCTCTCCGTCTGCTGGGCTACTCCTCTCTCTATACGCCACTTGACCATACGCTCAATGTACTCCTTCTTGTTTTTCTCAGACACAGGGATACCAGCCCCGCCTGGCTTCAGCTCTCTCTCTGTAATCTGCACAATCACATGCAGACATTTTAAATACAGCTTTATTATTACATGTCTACAGTCACAAATTTAACAAATAAGACAACCCGTCTTATGCAATCACACACATACCTGTCCAAAGACCTCCTCATTGACAGTGAAAGTGAGGTCCAGCATGTCTTCGATGTCGTTGTCTTTCATCCACTGCAGGCTCTGGTGGAACTCCTCATCTAGGAACTCCAGGTCACTCAGGTCACATGGGCTGCACGAGCGCAGGCAGAGGTTACACAGAGCTTTCAGAGGGGTCACGGTAGGTATTGATGGGTAGCCCTACTCATAAACCATGGCTGATTGTAAGAGGGGAGGTTAAAGGTTAATTACCTCATGTATACCAGCGTAAAATAGCTTTCCCCAAATAAGCACATGCAGCATGATGCATGTCAAATGTATTATGGATACGGATAAACCATCTCAGTTATGACGTATGTGAGAGGCTTACCGAGTGGTTTTCACTCCCTTTATTTACAGGCTTATTTCATTGTCACTACATGTTTTAGCTAGCGAGGCCATATATTGCTATTTTCAGAATAGGTTAGGTTACTCAGAAATGCCATCACTTGCTATGTTGGTGACAGGTTTTGTACCAAAGTGCTTCACAATGACGGAAATGTATGTAAACACACACAAGAATAAAGGCATATACTGTATGTGCATGAGTGTGGAAATAAAGCAAGGTTTAAGTAGAATGGTGTAGGGTGTGAGATTATGAAATATGGCCCGAGACCATGGACAGATTTGTAGACAATTATAACTTAGATCACCACCAACTATAACAGCAAGGTTCTTGGCATGTGGTTGGATGCTGGCGGAAAGGTGCTTGAGGCTCTGGGCAGTAATGATGTCGGGGACCAAAGAGTAGGATTTCTCTTGTCCTCGTTTAACTTAAAGAGGTCATATTATGCTAATTTTCAGGTTCATTATCCTATTTAGGGGTTGTACCAGAACAGGTTTACATGGTTTATTTTCAAAAAACACCATATTTTTTGTCATACTGCACATTGCTGCAGCTCCTCTTTTCACTCTGTGTGTTGAATGCTTCCTTTTAACTATCGAGTGATACATCTTACCTCTACAAGATCTTTGTTGGGCGTTGCACATGCGCAGTTCCTAGTTAAGGACTACAAGCCAATCAGAAGCAGAGTAGGGCGGGTCATGAGAAGCCGGTAAACACGGCTTCGGTTCAGTTGTACATGTTCCCTTAGCAACATGGACTGGAGCAAGAGTTTCAGAGTGGTGAGATAGTCATCATTTTTTAAACTGAGCTCTGCTACATCGCGATAACAACTTAATGTCCATCGACTGCCTGGAGGGTAGCTAATTTTGGAAAGGAGAGGAGATGCAAAAGGCGGACGTCTTGTCACTGTGTGCTGCGTGTTTTTCCACCTGTGTTGTTGAGGGCGTGTCGGACTAGCTGCTTGGCGAGCGTTATGACTTGTGTTTTGCTGTGTCATCACAGGGATCAAAGGGAAAAGGCTGGACTACAAAGAAGCTGTTTGCAGGCAGTTCAGAGCAGAGTTTTCTGTGGGAGATGGTTAACTCCCTATGGGCTGGACTTTGGGCTTTTTGACTTTACATACCTATTACACATTCAAAAAAGGTATATTGATGGGATGTTCTGGGCCTTAGTAGTGTCAATTCATGTGCTGATAGTAAAAAAAACAATACATTTTCATAAATTTAACACTTAAAATATTATTATTTTGTTTCTTATGACATGAATATATTTTCATATTTTCCCACCACACACTAGCTAATGGAAATAGGAAGTATAGAGTTGGTATGGAAACAGTGAGTTAGCGGTTTTGCAGCCTTTTTATTCATATTTCTTTACATTTTTGTGAATGTGCACCATGAAAAGTATGGCTTTCGCAGTCACCTGGATTACTATATGAATATTATGTTTTTTATAGGGGCTCAGGAGCAGGTTGCCCACTAATTGGGAGATTGATGGTTCGATCCTCTAGTCTGCATGTCGAAGTGTCCTTGGGCAAGATACTGAACCCCAAATGTGGTGTGTGAGTGTGTGTGAATGTTAATTTCTGTTTCTGATGAGCAGTTGGCACCTTGGCCAATCACATTCTCAGCACGGTCTGAGGGGGATCTGACTGGAAGTGCTGGTGTCCTGCAGACTGGTGTGGAATCGGGAGAGGCAGAGGGACTTACATACGAAGAAGCCCCTTGTAGAAGGGTCGGGTAAAGAAGGCATCCAGCAGGTACTGATGGACAAGAGCCAGGCCGAGGATACGCCCACTGAAGCGAAACCTAGACACAGCACCAAAAATACAGGTGAATACAGGCACCAGGACCAGAACTGGAAGAATAGACCCCACAAAACAGAGGATGCAGCAGATGGTGACATTGTTCATGACAATAAATAAACTCCCCTCAGATTTACTGTGAAAACACTGCATTGAGTCAGAATAGTGCTGAAGCCTGTAGTACAGAGACCATCTGAGACACTTCTCTATCCATCTTTCTTGAGAACTTCAGAAAGATTGTCTCTACAGGAACAAGTATTATCTTGTCATTCTTCATTTTGAAGTGCCACTAAGCTTGGCCCCCGTGACAAACAAACCCCTGAAGACTTGAGTTTATGTTGCTACATCTGCTATCTTCTTCATCCAGCCAATGATGTGCTGAATTTCCTGTCAAGTTTTTGTCCATCCATTCATCAGTCTGATCATCCATCCATCCATCCAATCACTGTCACTCAGGCAGATTTTAGGATCAACACACAGCAGTCAGAGCAGACAAGCGTCCCTTTACAGTCAGCTCAGCAGCAAACTTACGTTCGACAGACTGATACTGTAGATGCACTACACAGATAAATATATGAAAAGCTCACCATTCATGGTGGTTGTCTACAAAGGCAGACATGGGGCTGATCTGGACAGTATATGTGTCATTGGCTGAATATTCAAACAGGCCGTAGTATGGGTTGAACAGTTCTCTGGACACCAGGAAGAAAAACTCTCTGGATGGCCCACTGTAGTCCAACCTGCAATCATCACACGTTATGCATGTGTTATACATGTCATTAGGAAAACCGAATCAGTGAATGTTCTCTTCTGCAGCTACTCAGCAATCACAGAAAGCACTTAAAGGAACAATGTCTAGGGTATATATTAGATTCTGCTATAGACAACTGTCTAAGCCAAATCTAGAGAACTGGTGGCTCAAGAAAAGAATGAATGCTCAGCAAAACACCCCTGGATCCTTTACAGTTAGCAAATACATACATTTCACACTTGAAGTGTCTAAAGCATGATGTGGAAATGAACTGGGAATGAAATGGGGCTTTCTCACCCGTCCTCGCCCACAAAGCTGACGTAAAGTTTACTCCTCTGTAGGTCTTTACGGGAGTAACACATGATTTGGTTAAAGGCGTCCTCCAGAAGGTGGTCCCTGCGTATGATGAGCCTGGGAGCACACACACACACACACACACAATCACACACAAATTGTTATTATTACAAATTTGATGCTGTAGTGAGCATTTACAGCAGCTGGACAGTGAGTGTGGGACTGAGACAAAATAAACAACGTGTGTGTTCATGATAACGGAGGATCCATAGACAGTGTGGCTTATATGTTTTTAATTGTTGTTAGACAACATTGGAGCTCCAAAGAGGAAGAAGAGACATCAGGCCATCTTCAGTGCTATCACACAATTTATACATACATCTCTTTCAATTGTAGGGTTTAAACCTACTTGACTTTTCCTGGTCCCTGTCCATAACCCTTGGTCTCCAGCTTTCGATAAAAGTTCCTCAATTTAGCCTCAAAATCTCGCTTATAGGGAGCAGGAGCGCGGGCATTGGCTCGCTGGGTGCCTGGGATTTAAATGAGAGAGAGAGAGAGAGAGAGAAGGGAGAGAGAGAAAGAAAGACAGGAAGAAAGAAAACGGCTGAGAAAATGGGCAATGAAAGTCAGGCGTCAGGCACAACAGAATGGTAAACTGACAAATAAAAGGGGGACAAAGATGGGTAAATAATGGAAAACAGATATAGGGACATTGAGATAAGTGTAACTTTAATGATCCCAAGCTAAAATTTTCTAAAGCCTAAATTGGCGAGGAAGAATCAGAATGTGAGAATCGGAATTACTATTTGCAGGTTAACAGTTTAAGATTAGAGGTAGACAGTAGTAGATAATCACTGACTTATGTGTGTGTTTGCGTGTGTGTCAGCTCCTGTACATCCCACTTAAAGACACATCTAACCCTCAGTAACTAACTATTCTATTGTTCTATAATTAGTTTCTATTCGTTTTGGTTTAATTTGAAAATGATATGGCTACTTGATATGCTCATATATTAATTAGGCCAACTGGCTGTGGTTTATTGTAGTAATTGAAATGATAATCAACAGAGATGAGTTTGTTGTACATTTGATCACTGATTTATCACTTCATTTGTTTTTTTGTTCAGATAAATATGAAAATAATTATTTAGTTTTTTATAAAAAAATGTATATGGCCTTGAGGGGAATAAAGGACTAAGCGTGTATGTATGTAGAGGTTGAGGGGAGGGAGTTAACAGGGAATGCGAGTGTACATTTAAAGTATGTCTTAGTTTTAGATCTAGATCTAGTTTCAGCTCATGGTTAAACATCAGCGATGTCAAAAGTATTTTTAACACATTGTTGCCTTGTTTTATCTGTAGCCCACACCCAACAACTAGATCTAGAATTTTTAACTCATCCTCTGCTGTTAAATTAAATACTGCCTTCGACATTCCCACGAGTTTCTCTAGAGCACTGCTCTCTGCATCTGAGCAGCTGAATAATTTTAATAATACATGTTCCTCCATCTTAGGTGACATTGCTCTCTTCAAAACCAAAACAATCATGTCACCTCTCAATGCCCAAAGCCCTGGATAAATGAAAATATTATTATATAATCATCTAAACTCACAGTTCAGCTGGTTCGCTTCTCAGGTCTCTACTTAAGACCTTTAATGCAGAAGTTAGAAATTCTAGAGCTTCATATTTTGCTTCTTTAATTGATATTAATCAGTCAAATCCAAGACTTTTGATTAACATTGTGAGCCGTGTCACTGATCCTCTCCCGGGCCAGATATTAGATGCCACCCCTGAGAAATATGAAGAAATTCTTTCCTTATTTACTCAAACTGAAGTTTCATTTCTCTCCCAGATTCTCCAGTTACTGTTAGAAGCCCTGTGCAGTCTTCCTTGGCTCATTTAATCCAATCTCTCCATCTCCACAAACTGATATGGTAATGAAAATAAAACTCTCAGCTTTCCTTTAGATATTCTACCTGTAACATTTCTAAAGGTTGTTTTTAACAAAGTGTCCCCTTTTCTTTAGCAAAAAGCTGCTCTTGTTCAACCACTTTTAAACGGGCCTTCTCTTGATTCCTTTCATCTTAACCATTTAAGGCCTATTTCTAAACTCCCTCTTTTAGCCTTGGTTTTAGCAAAGGTTGTAACAGATCAACTGCTAGCTTTTCATAATAACAATATCTTCAATTCCAATCTGGCTTTAGAAATAAGCATAATACTGAAACTGCGCTTCTCACGGTCTTAAATAACTTATTACTAGCAGATGGTGCTGACCATAAATCCATTCTTGTTCCCATAGCATTTGACACAATGACTCTTGGACCGTCTTGCAACTAGACCATTTTTTTCTGCCAAAAATCTGGAAACAGTATTTTATGCCTTCATAACTAGTAAGTTAGATTACTGTAATTACTTGCTCTCTGGTATCTGTAATAATAATATTAATTATGGTGGTGAAAACTGGTCTGCATGGCTGTCGTCCCAGAAGGAAGCCTCTTCTAAAGATGATGCACAAGAAAGCCGGCAAACTGTTTGCTGAGGACAGAGCAGACTAAGGACATGGATTACTAGAACCATGTCCTGTGGTCTGATGAGACCAAGATAAACTTATTTGGTTCAAATGCTGTCAAGTGTGTGTGGCAGCAACCAGGTGAGGAGCACAAAGACAAGTGTGTCCTGCCTGCAGTCAAGAGAGGTACTTGTGAGATACTGTAACTCACAAATAGCAGCAAGTGAAATACATTATTTTTTGAGGTGAACCATAGAGGATGCTAACACTGTGGTCAATTCTGGATGTAATGAATGCGGCAGAGAACGTGAGTGATGGGCGGAGACGGGCAATGTTTGTGAGGTGAAAGAAGGCAGTCCTGGTGATATGGTTGATGAGGTGTTCAAAAGTGAGGTTGTGAGGTTCAGTAAGAAATCCCTCTCCTGTCTCATCCAAAACTCTGCTGCAAAGGATTTTGACTCGAACAAAGAAACACAATCACGTCACACCGCTCCTAGCGTGCTTTTAGAATAAATTTCAAGTTACTGTTGATTACTTACAAAGTTCTAAGAGGCTGAGATCCAGGTTATTTGCAAATCTTTTAGTGCCCTATGCCACTTCCCGCTCCCTGAGAACCTCGGATGTGTCATTCCTAGGTCCAGATTTACACTCAAAGGTGACAGAGAATCTGCAGTTAGGGCTCTGAGACTGAGATCAGGGCTATCTCGTCTTCTAAATCACTTTTTAAAAAAGGGGGTTTCTGCCTGTGAGCCCTGGAGGTGAAGTTCTCTCTCGTGCATTTTATTTTATTTTACTCTTTTTGTGTTTTATAATGTGGTAAGTTTTATGGCTTTTAGTTTGTTTTTTTGTTTTAAATATACTGTTTTTATTATAAGGCACTTTGTAACTGTGTTTTGAAAGGTAATATAAATTTAAAAAAATGATTAGTATTATTAGTATTATTGTGAGTGAATTAATATTTTATGTAAGTCTGTCATCCACCTATGTTACATATGAAGGTGTTATGAAATTGCTCCTTTTTTGTTAGACAATGTAAACCAAACCTCATGGTGGATGAAATGTAATAAAAAGATAAGAATTTAATAAACATAAACAAACAAACTTGGTGCAGTTGTGGTGATGCAGACACAGAATGAGATGGAGACTTACCAGGGGAGCTCTGAGGAGACGAGAGGCAGTAAGTTTGGTGGAGTAATGGTGGTACATATGACATCACCTCCTCCTCAAATAAGCTGGAGACAAGAGAGAGGTTCTCACACAGAGCACAGCCAGGAAGGAACAGACATACAACACTATAGAAACCAGACTTTTTAAAACATAGGTGGATAAAATGGGAATTCGACTTGTATTCCTGGAAGCCAATAGGTCATAATTTTCACAAGTGACCATTAATCAGTCCCCCACCCCTTCACACAAACACATGCAGTGGGACTCACCTCAGCAGCATGACGAGGTCAGCGTCGCTAGAGAGACGAGCCAGCCCACTGACACCCTCACTGCGTATAAACTGCACCTTCTCCCTGCGCGCACACACACGCACACACACACACGTCAGGAGGTTAACTGACACAATCCATTGGGATTAAAGGTTAACTGTGTGTTCAGGATGACTGATGTTGATGATGATAACGCAGTGGGCTGGAGAGGAAGAGAGAGAGTGGGAGAGAAAAGGAAAGCAATGAAAGACAGAAGGAGGAAGGGAGAGGAAAAGAGGGAGTGAGAGACATACTTGAGCGAGTGGTTTCTGGCGAGCTCGGGTTGCCTTTCCTGCAGGATCTCAAAGATGTTGGGTTGCCGTAGAAACGCCACGATCTTGTCATTGTAGGCTGGAGAAAGTGAGGAATATGCATTTATATCTGAGTCTTGTGTGTGTTTGCACTTTATGCTTGTATCTTTGCATGTGTACATAGATCCTGCCTGACTCACCCACAGGCACCACATCTTGGTACTGACTTCGACTGGAGCCGCTGAAGGTGCTGGAAGGGCGTGGCATCACGGGCGGGTTGGTTTGGCGAGAGTCATCTACTACCTGTGAAAAAAGGAAGCACTACAGTTCAGGTCGCATCCTAGTTCTCAGACCGATCCACCTGCTAGTGACCAGCCAACACTGACCTCTGCTCTGAACCTCTGGACATCAGTCAGCTCTGCATGTTCTCGTCCATGAACTACTAATCTTATTTCTTATATTTCTTTTTGAATAGAATACCACATACATAGATTTACAATCTCCCAAGCTGCCATCTATTATACTATTGTATAAAAATAATTGCAGAGATTTGAATTTTTGAAAAATAGGTATTTGATCATGATGAAAATGTAATCAGCCCAGCATTTAAGATTTAAGATGGCTGCGAAAAAATGCATTCACTATGTATTAAAGAAAGCCAAACCCAGAAGACTAACTGAAAGTAATCTATATAATAACAGTTTTACTAAAATTACTAATTTTCTGTATTAAAAGTTGTATTTTTCTACGTTTATTTTCTTAGATATTCCAGAAAGCATTTGAATGCATTAGTGAGGAAGATTTATTTTTAAGTAATCTCTGCTGCATTAGCATGCAAAGCACAGATTCTTCCTAACAGGAGACCTATCCAAAATCTATCTATCTTAACCAGATAATTGAACCCAATAATGCTGCGGATTCTATGGATTTAAGAGGCAACAACAGCCATTTATCATCTTCACTATGGCCCCTAGTGTTTATATTAATCATACTAAGGTATCACTACTAATATAACAGTCACTGAATGATGCTTATCATTCCTACATAAGTAGTGGTCTGGAAGAGATGAGTGGAAACAAGACAGGAGTGATGATGAACATAAGAAGGATCCATTATTTGATATAGTGTCTATGAAGATTGTCATTAATTCCAGTGATACAGCAAGATCTCTTTGAGTTTTGAAATTAAGTGATGTGTCACTGCACTAAAGGATTGTGTCAAATATCAAAATAGGTAAAATGAACTTCAGTGAACTTTCTACTTTCTACCACTGACTTGACTTGCAAATTCCCTGCCTGTGTCCACCATGCAGATACTCACTAAGCATATATAAACATTGCAGTATTTCTGCTAGTCTTAAGTTGACTCCAGGTGACAAGTGGCGCAGTGGCGGCTAGTCTCTCACCTCCCCAGCACTGTGGCTGCGTTGGCGGCTCAGGTGCTGGCGGTGGGCCAGTAGCCCGGTGGAGCGAGAACTCTGGAGGGGCAGCCGTGGGTCAATGAAGGTCGTGGAGCGACAGTTGTGGTCAACAAAGAAGGGCTGAGGATTGAGAAGCACAGTCATGCATGAATAAACTTCACTATTTGTTCATATACTGAAAAGAAGGATTACTGAAAGACTGCTGAGAGACTACCGGGACTACTGAGCAAAGATTACAATTACTATGATATGACCTTCAAGGTTGGAGTAATCTCAGGTCAAAAGCCAAAGGTTATGGGTCACACACACACCTTCCCAGTATGGTCATGCTTCATCTCCCAGCCCCGGGGAAGCTCCAGCTGCTTGTTGGAGAACATGTTGAGGAAGGTGACGAGGTCGCGGTTATGCTGGTAGCGCTCAAAGTAATGAGCGTCCCGACGCACCTTACTGATCATGTGCTTCAGACAGGTGTTGCTTGTAAACATGCGGTAGGCACTCTGGGCAGAGAGGGCAGAGAGGTGAGGTCAACAGAGAGGGACAGGAGGCGGACAAGGGAACAGCTTTTGGGTCATTTTCAGTTCATTCACTCAAGATGGAGGACAATGTGGATAATGACTGAATTAAGAATTATTTACATTTTATTGTCTTACATGATTAGTGCAGGATCAGTCGTTTACAATGATAAAACAAAGAGATGCAAGTACATCTTTGAGATACTTGAGATCGTTTGTAACTAATACTATTTTTGTAAAATGAAAAATGCTACTAAATAATGATAGCCATCATTGAGCATCGCTTATGACCAACAGGTCAACTAATTTAGCACCGTATGGGACAACTACGAAACAACACTGGGTCATACCCGCTACATTGCAGTACTGTACTGAAAAGTCGAGCTGTGTGGTGAACTGATACTGTGGCTCATTCAGGCTGCAGTCACTATATCTGAGTCCTGTGACTGTGATGTGTACTCACAAATTAATTCAGCCAAAATGCTGAGTCTGCAAAAGTATTTGCATTTGAGTTTCATTATACAGTGTGTCTGCTTGTATGTAGACAGATCTATGTAAAAGGAGTACAGGGTGAAAGATGACAGAGGAGGTGAAGTATGTTAGACTGACAGGGTTAGAATGCAGCACGGTGAAGAAGTCTGGGCTGCACAGGAACTTGGCGCTGGGTGACTGCAGCAGCAGGGAGAGACGCGAGCGACCACTGGAGTGAACGACTGCACTTTCTCGTCGGTATTCTGCAACAAAATTAATGCACACTAGTTAAACCTTGAGACAGGGAGACACTACCGAAGGCAGCTTATTTCATGAACGAGACATTTCAAAATGACATATCCATCAGTGTCAGGAGTATAAAAACAAACATCTCCACAGGCTACTGCTATTCTGAGTAAAATAATATACTCATGGCTTACCATAGTATTTCAAGAGATGAATCATTTTCAAGAGGTGAGTCATTTAATTGAGAACATATTTATCTTCAAAATGTGTACAAAGCTCTAGTAAATTAAACCTCAAATGCTTCTATTTTTGTGTTTTCTGTAATAGGTCTATTGAAACTAACCAGAAATGTTGTGAGGCATCAGGTCACTTTCTGGTTCAGGAAGCAGGTCAACAGAGGCTTCCTCTGACCGATCAGTGTTGGTTATGGTCCTCCTGATGCTTTGATACCTGTGTTTGAGAGTAATGATAAAGTTACTGTAGTAAAAGTATAGTTTTCTACTATTTTAGCAAAGAATGTAGTCTCTTGAATAGAAATTAAGAGAGGTGAATATGAAATTTGCCTATATTTCTCTGCTGAAAGTCTTTGTATTCCTTTATTTTATTCAAAGTTACATTAGTTCAAAAACCTGAAGATAAAAAGAACTACTAATAACTGATGATAGTAACTCTTGGTTTAGTGAGATATTGAATAAATACCTATACCTTATAAATAATAAATAAATAATGGTATTTACTAAGAGAAAAAAATTATGGTTATTGCAATACATTTCTTTTTACAAAGCCCACCTGCGGTTGAGTTGCTCCATCTGCTGAATGGAGTTGGAACGGGTCAGGCCCTGCGGGGCAGGAGGTCCAGTAGGACGCTGCCATGTGGTGGTTCTGTTCACATGGTCCACAAAGAAGATCCTCCCGTGGCTGTCGATCCGGGCCTCCCAGTCTGAGAGGCAATTAATAATTGATATACAGTAGGTGTGGAATGCCTCAGGGGAACGTAATGGAAAAATAAATACTAGCCAAAAATGAATGACAGATGATGATACCAACAAATAAATCTAAAGTATGCTCTGGGAGGCAAAATGAGAATGCTAACATGCTGATGTTTGGCAGGTATAATGTTTACCATGTTCATCGTTCATTTTTAGTGTGTTAGCATGCTAACATTTGCTAATTAGCACTAAACACAAAATACAGCTGAGGCTGATGGGAATGTCATTACCTTTTCAGGTATTAAGTCATAATCCCAAGTATTACATCTGTACCAAACTTCAATGCAATCCATCAGATCGTTCATTTCATTCAAAACCGAACCCATCAACTTAATGGTGGCGCTACATGAAAAGTCATGGGGATCACCAAACATGTATGGTTTGGTCTTTGGTTCCACGAATGAAACATTTTCAGCAATTATCAAGATTTTAGTGTGGAGTCAGTGGACCGACCTACTGACTGACATTGGCATCCCCAAAGTCCAGCTAGTGTGGCAACAAGAAATGCAAAACTTCCGATAATTTTATCGACATCTTTGTTGTAGCCATTTCTCAATATAGGGAGAGACTTTGCTGTGTTAAGGTCAATAGTCATTCTTCGGGTCATTTGGGATTAATTTGTGGTCCAAGAATTGTAGTTTTACTCAGGATCAATCAGCAGGACATGGACACACAAACACAGATGCATAAACACAAAGACACGTTGCTACACACAGGCGGTGACATACAGATACGACAGACAAACAATACGGTGCATGCAGACACACACACTCACTGGGAGGTAGAGGTTCGTCCACACGTTGGTATCTGTGGATGTCATGACGCACAGAAGGAAGTGAACGCACAGGATGGCCATTGACGTGAGTACCTGATCAGAGAAAACAGGCAGAAGGAATTTGTCTTAACATGGAGACAATGATAAACAGTAAAATCCGTCCAGAACGCAAACTGAGTAATTTCAAAAATGCATTTCTTCGGAATTCAAAAATGTACTCTGCAAAAGTGAAAGCTGACTTGTTTAAAGCTGGGTACCTTCCTCTCCATCTGTTTCTGTGGTGACTTGGTCTGAATCAACAGAATCAGCCTCCTTGTGTGGCTTTGTCCCCTCCCCTTCCTGTTCTTCAGCCACGCCCCCCGCAGCCTGCAGGCTCAGCCTCCTCACACTGATCCCCTCTTGCACGCCGGCTGGGGGAACTCCTCCTTCTGCCTCAGTAATAACGGCTTGCCCACCCCCTTCATCGTCTACAGCTTGATTTGTCGGTGGGGTGCGGGAAACCACATCTCCCCCAGGATCTATGGCCGTCTCTGCTCCCTCCTCTGCTTCCTACAAAATAAAAAAAACTACTGTAAACTAGTGTAAAGAGTGGACAAAATGATCTATAAAAAATCAAATCAGCCTCACTGACAGGGCTTTATAGTGAAGTAGGTAAATCACATATACAGTACATTGATATGTGTTGTGGAAATTATATTCCTGGTGAGGGGCTGAGCAAATAATTGAGTTACCACAAACCGTTGTCTTTGAAGAATTTATTTAACAAAAGAGAATAAACAGAGAAGTACTACAACACAAATCAGCTGGACCAGAGGTTCTGTCTCCTAAGACAGTCACTAACGTCTGGCCCCAAACAAAGGGATGTATCATGATTTACACAGTCTAGGTTTCTATGTTTTGGGGAACAGAGATCCTCTCTCGGCCTTGAATGAACATTCCAGGAGAGGAGAGGAACAACAAGAGGGGGAGTACACCAAAACAATCTCACAGCTCTGACCTAAACCCTAGTAAATGTGGACGGACTAACATAAGGAGTATAGGAGAGGAAAGGTTAAGGATAAAACACAATACATAATAATAATAATAGTAAAAGAACATACATAAAAGATTAAATGTAAGAGGATACAATTTTCTGCCATAACAATATGCAAGACATTCACCACCCAAATGGCAGCTCTAACATGAGGCACCTTTGGTTCCATCACCAAGGCAACAAAAAAAAGCTGAGAAACATGTTCATCAAGTTTGTGCAAATGCATTGGTGCGTAGGCGCATGAGCTAAAAGGAAACAATCATCGAACAGTTGTCCAAAAAGTAGAAACAGATAACTGGTTCCCACTCACAGCACACAAAACTATCTCCAACTAACTGATCGCTTGAGAATATGCATTTAACACCCTATATTATAGGTGTAATGGTGGTGTTACATGTAGTAAGGTGGTGTTGCATTATGGCGCAATGTCGCATGAAAACAGTTAGGACTAGAACCTATGTGTGCACTGTGGGGACAGTAATGACACTCTGCCACAGCAGAGTGGACTGTGGGGTTTACTAGCTTACTTTTTAGAGCTTAATAGATAAGGGATTTTTGAGGTTGATACCAAAACTGATTTTAAAGGGGGAAAAAATCACAGATTACTGATATGGTTTAGTGTAGCTATGAAGCTAGCTATGAGACTCATGTTACCGCCTTGTTCCAATGGATTGATCTCCAATCAGAAACACTTTTTACTTGCTTATCAAAAAATGTCAGCAATATTTCACTGCTAATGTATAACATTAACAAGTAAGATAATCTTGTCACAGAGAGTAAAAGACTCACTGAACAGACTCAGTCCATCACTGTACTGTTCTCCACTGAACTGCAAAATGACTGGGAAGAGATGCTCTGATGCTTACCTTGCAACCTGCTACGTTACTGACTCTACTGACAAATCATAGGGGGCTAGCTACCTCGCTTACTAAGCAAACAGATGTGAGATCATGAGTGACATGGCGGTTGTCAGGGACAGGGTTAACGTTATATTACTTATATTGAGAAGGGGAAATGATGGGGTCATTGTTTATTATATTTTCCAGTATGTATTTCTGCACCACTGTCTGCTCAGCTGTGATGCACTCTGCAATATGCTGCAGACAGTGCTGACTGAGAGAATAAGTCAAAGTGCGCTCTGCTGAACAAACTACGTGATGACACCTTTTCTAAATCACCCCAAGCATCGTTTTCTGTGTTGTGTTATTTTTTCAATTTGGTGCATATCAGAAAACATACATGCCAATAGCGATATATCTGTGATAGCATAACATAACATAACAGCTGGCAGTGTTGCCGGTGATGAACTCACAACTGCCTTGTTGGTCTGTGCTATTTATTAGAGACCAATTCGAATTTTCAAGACAATTTTTTAAAGATCTGACCTGCTAATTCCGATTTAGCATTTGTGAAAATTTGACCAGCACAGAATCATATGTGAGGCTGATCAGCCTGGTCACCTGTCATGGCATCAATTAAGAGTAGTTAACTAAGAAGTGAAAAATGGTCTACAGGGCACCTTTAACAAACACTGATTATTTCACAACTTGCTAAATTTCCTAATAAATAAAACATGTTAAAATATCCATTTATATGTAATCTGTGTGTGAAATATACCTATTCGCAATTAACACTACAATACAGACAATAGCGCTGAACAATTCAGTTTAGTGACTAGTAAAATGCCGGAAAATTAATCAACAACTATTTTGATAATTGATCATTTAAGTCACTTATCAAGCATAAGCATTCTCAAATGTGATAGTTGGCTACTTTTCTCTGTTTTTTAATCATTGTAAATCATTATTATCGATTAATCAGAAAAACAATCCTTAGTTGCAGCTCTAATAGGGACCATTGTGGTTTTGTAGTAATACATATACAGAAAGTTGAATCTTGGGTTGTGACCATAAAAAGATAATGAACTCACCACAGCAGTAGTCAACGTTATTGGACAGCTCTCTGATGACGAGAATACTGTCTGTGGGGCTGTTGCCATGGAGCAGGTGTCAATCTCTGAGGAGGGGTCCTCACCTAGGCCCCTTTCTTCCTCATGCACTTCACCCTCTGGCATAGTGTTATGGGACACAGCCTCTGTGAAAGGAGCCTCCTCCACTTCAGAGAAGACGTCTGGCTCCAAAACATCCTCCATGTCCAGACTTGCCCCCATTTCTAGGGCCATCTCTGCATCAGGGGGCACATCGTCTGTCGCACCACCTGCACCCTCGGGCGACTCCTCCGCCACAGAGGGCTCCAGCTGCTCAGGCTCCTGCTGGAGCTCAGGAAAAGGGTCGTCTTCATCGGGGCAGCTGACATCTGGAGGTTCTCCATTCATCAGCAGCGGTGACAGCGGCACCGGAGTGATGTCATTGGCCCCGGATCTCTCCTCGTCCTCGTCTGAATCAATGTGCAACATGGCACTGAGCCTTGTGTGTGTGGGGAAGCTAGAACGCAGTTTAGGTGAGGCCGCACCCAGGGGTCTTTCACCAGGGCCTTTGGGGGCCTCAATAGCATCCAGGCCTTCAATGAGTGACCTCTGGAGCATTTCATGGCTTGACAAGCTTTCGGGCTCCACAAATCTACCCTGGGCTCCAACAACAGGCAGCTCCTTTTCTGGGAAGGCTGTGGCCCCACCTTCCCACATGTTTTGGGAGCCCTGGGAGCCGGTAGGAGAAGGGCCTGCCGAGATCACTCCCGGAAGATGATGGGGCAGGTCCTCATCATCGGATGGAGTCCCTGGAGCTCCATTCAATGATGACATGCCAATGATAGACTCGGGAGAGGCCCCTACAGCAGGCAGAACGGGTTGAATTTCCATGTTTAGAAAGACAAATTTAGAGAAAATACATAGTGTCAAAATACAATTTAAAGGCAGATTTACCATCAGGCCCAGTCGAGGTGAGCTCCACTTTAAACTGCAACTGGCCGCTTACATGTTCAGTGGGTAGGCGCCGACACAGGGAGAAACTCACAGGCTGGACTCTGGACAGCCAAACAAAGAGAAAAACAGATCCTAACACCATGATATCTGTGACGGTGCCCGCATCAAATATGAGTAATTAAGCGGGAAATAAAATATATCCTTCTGACTAAACTGAAGCTGTAGCTGTCTGGTGTTACATACAGGTATATGTCTGTGTGTAATTCTGTGAGTGTCTGTATGTTTTCCACCTACCCGGGTATTTTTTCAATAAGCCTCTGCACAGGGATAGTGAGCTGACCAAGGAAGCGTTTGATGATCGGTCGACTTTTCGCAAACTTGTCCTTTACTTCGATGTACAGGATGTCTGTCATTAGAGCTACAAACGTGTATTTCTGCAGAGAGGAAAAACATGCAGTCATTACATTCTCAGTTGTGTACTGACAATACATTGTTTGAAGGAGAACGTGTGTGGATATGTCCTCCGAGTGCTGATGCTCAGTGAAGTATTGTAGTGTAGTGTATAAAAGCCTAAACGTCACCTCTCCGTGCCAGACGGGGTTGGTGGTGTTAGCGATGATGGCTGATCGGCGTTCTTGTCCGTGGTGGCTGAAAATGGGGAAGACGCTTCTCTTCCCCGGGTGGATGGACATCTTCAGGTACGGGTCCGGATTGAAAAACATGCCCTTCTTCAGGCCAGTGGCGCGTAGATCTGCAACAAAGCGTGTGAAGAAGAGAGGGTTAAATACTAGGAGAACTAAAAGACTAATGCTCTTTTCTCTGCGAACAAGATTTAAAGTCTACAGACGTGCTGGCAACTCTGTCTGGCTGCACTTAGTTTCAGCAATGCTTGGATGTAAATGTTAATTGTAATGTCATTACAATTCATCAGGTAGGGATCACTGATGTCTTTGCCAAATTTCCTGGCCGTCCATCCAATATTTATTGAGACATTTCATTCTCATCATCTGCACATCCTCTGGGAACCATAAATATTTTAACCCAACTTTGTTGCAATCTCTCAGTCTGGACCACCATGGTGGACCAGATGACAGACTGACATTGCCATCTCTAGAGCCATGCTAAACCATTTTCAAGTTGCTATTTAGTACGAAACAGCTGGATGGATAATGACAAACAGAAGAAACCACTGTGGTTGAGAAGATCTCTATTGTCATGTCATGCCATTTTATTTCCCTATCCCCAACCTAACGCAACCCGAGTCTATTAACACAAAATCGGGGATCACCCATCACATTGGCCAATAACTCCCAAAACTATCCCTAACTGCACCAGAGCACTCCCAGTGCATAAACCTCTTCCTGGTTTATTATATTTTCATCTGGAAAAAGGGTAACTTGGGTTGCAGCAGGGCAAAACAGCTAAAAGCCATTCCTGATGCAATGCATAATTAAAACAAGCTGTACACGTACATACCGGTCTTTTACTGTAAACTTATTTTAAAAAATCCTGATACATACTGACATATGTAGAAAACTGACAACATTCATTTTTTCTGTCAGGAAAGCACCTCTTTAAATTCCAAGACTACCATGTTACCTGAACACTACGGAGCCCCTGAAGTCCCATAAGATTATATCAATTATCTGGAGCGCACAAGTTATTATCTTGTTCCCACAAAATAATAACTTGTTCCCACAAGATAATTATCTTGTGCTCAGAAGCTGATAATCATCTTGTGCAAACAAGTTGATAATTACATTGTGCACACAAGATAATAACTTGTTCCCACAAGTTATTATCTTCTTCCCACAAGATAATAACTTGTGTGCACAAGATAAAAAAAAATCATCTTATGGGACTTCAGGGGCTCCGTAGAAAACAGCTTTAGTTTACTCTAGTTTATCCCACAGGACTGTAAGACAAACATGAGAAGAGAGCATCACTCAGCTAAAATACAAATGTCTGTGTTTAAATTAACTTTAATTTAATCACCTCACTTTTTCTTTGACTTGTTATTGTTAATGTCTTCCAACACGTCAACCTCTCAACTCACCTGTCAAAGTAAAGCTTATCAGTTTTCGTGGATGTTCAATGCCCACCTGCTCTGCCAGCCCCTCCACCTGAGAGAGAGAACCGACAAGGTTACACTCCATATACCACAGACCTATGACAGACCTGTGCTCGTCCTACTAAAGTCACATAAATCTAAATGCTAATACAGTAACATAAAATGTACTGACTATTTGCCCGCCAATTAAGTGGATGGGATGAAACATGATATAAGCAATGACGGACCTGCCAGCTTGAACCACGGTGAGGCAAAATTATTTAAAGACAAAGAGTTTTTTGAAGAGTACTATACATTTTCAGATAGATTTCTAACATAACAGGCAGTCACTGGTTTTATACTCATTTCAGTTCAAAAAACAAATTCGCAGAAACTAGAATGGGGTAATTCGGGTTTACTTGTTGGTGCATTCGAAAACACAACTTTGAGTCAGGTGCTGAACAGCAACTGTTTAATGTAACTAAAGACAACTACAACAATACTATTCTTTATCTTCACCCTAACACCTAATTTTCACCATAATGACAGAGCTACGCCTGAGACTCTGAATGTCTATATCTCACTCACACACACACACACACAGACCAGGACTGCTGGATTCTTCACGGTGATACAGGGGGTCGTGGCTCTCAGGGCGCCGCTCACTCCATGGTAGTACTTGAAACAGATCTTGGTCTCAGCTGCAGAGGAAGCAATTATGGAATGTGGAAGCAGTGCAAACATTATCTGCCTATTGTTGGCCACAAAACCGAAGTTGAACTGTAAACTGTAGAGAAGTCCAACTGTACTGTGTTTTGAATACATAATATGGTCTTAATTCGAAATATATCATAAATATACTGCATTGATTTAAGGCTTTTTATGTTTTAATGAAATGAAATATTCCCATGGTAACTTACGCTCCATAAAGTAGGGCCCAGGCTCCAGTCTCCAAACAATCTGACCCTTCTGGGTGCCATTCACCCCTCGGTTCTTACAGTCCCACACATTGGACGGATTGGTTTCATCTGGAGAAGAGGGTTAGATGTCAGTTAGATGTTGGAGTGTGTGTAAGTTCTGGAGTTAGACAAATCACGCTCTTGCTGTGTTAACATTTCCCGATTTGAAACCAAAGAATGTTACATTAAACAACAGATGACAGTGTTTAAGCTCTGGATCCTGCTCTTGCTATGAAAAACTGCAACAAAGCTGCATCTGTTCAGTCTTTTAATATGTTTAGTCTGCAGACTTTGTCTTCCAAAACACACGTTTGCCTTTAATCAGTGAAATTCATTCCCAAAATAGCCTCCCTACAACCTCTATCCAGAAGGACAAACACCAAACTTCCTCTGAGTTAAAAACAGGGAGGGGGAATTCCGCTGTACGTAGCACTTTCGCACACAGATTAATGAAGCACCACACGCTGACTGGTGGAGAGAGTTGGGGGAGGAGTGTGTACAGTATCTGTGTGTGTATGTTTGAAGGGGAGTGGAGGAGGGGAAGGCAAGTTGCTTCTCATTGAATGTCTGCTTAGTCGATGAAAGTGGTAGCCCCTCTGGGGTATAAGACCCTTCAGCAGGTAATGAAGTCCTGGCGGCCTTATGATCGATATGAAGTGACCTGACGCCCCGCCCGGCACCAGCAGTTTACACTATCTCTTTCTCCCATACAGCATTCTTACCTACAAGGGAAACGTTCAGGAAATTTAATCAACTCATCCAGAAAGGTTAAGTCCTGGAGGTCATCAGAACTGTAACTAATCATTTGGTAAACAAGTTAAAGCCATCATGAACTACATTCTATTTTTATTTTTTTTATCAAAAAATTGCACGGTATCCAGAATATACTGCCATCTGTTGTACTGCAGGTTTGTCTGACCTCTTAGAAGTCAAAGACACCCATTGTTTTTAGAAATCCATTATCCATTACTAACACAACACATCATGCTGAACAGCTCACAGGCTGCATGGCCTGCAATGGCCCTATAGAGAGCTGAAATAAAACAGGAAAAATCTCTTTTCTGTTTCAGAAGTAAGAAAAGCTAATTCAAAATCTCACTGACATTTGTAATAACACAAATACCTACGAATCCAGTTTTGGGTCATACCTGTACTGTACATCTAATCAGCTCTTTATTATGTGAGCAAACCAGCATAGAATTCATAGATTCTTAATAAGGAATGTGCTGGTTATACACTATTGCTCCTGTATTACATTTCACCACGATGGACAGATCTGCCTGACAGTTTGAGCCTGATAGCCTCTTCAGCAAACAGGTCAATGTATTGTCCCCCCCTGTCAAATTCCTGTCTCTAAGCAGGATTAGCAAACATTATTGAAGACCACCCCATTTGCCCCAGAGACGTGCATGCTTTGTGATGGTGTGTATGTTATTGTATACTGAGGCAGAGCTGTTACATGTTGAGTCAGCCTCCAGGCCTGTGTAAAGTCTCAGCAGCTCCTTTTGCAGTATTGACTTGGAGTTTGAAGCTCCTGCATAAGACTCTACCTGGCTATTCTCAGCTCCCAATAATAAAACACCTGGATCAGCTGAAAGGCTTTAAGAACAGGTAGGGTCAAGTCAGCTCAGGTCCTGGATGCCTGCAAGTTTTCTAGTTAATAGTTAATAACATGTTTCTGATTGCATATTCATAATGCTGCAATTCACTAGGAATTTATCACACAATCTGACATACCCCAAAATGTTACGCGATAAGAAGTTATTAGGTTCATCTCGCACAGTGCGACATGCAATTAACCTGCAAAACTGCTGTTCCAGCCAGATCTAACCTACAATAATCCCAGAACATAAAAAAATGAATAAGACAGCAACAAGCAGGCCTTTCATATCTGCATACCTTGCATATTTATTATTAGGATGCTTTGTCATTTTATTATTAGGATGCTTTGTCATTGCTTTATTGGTCATCATTCAGACCTAAAGAATTTCATCTTGACCTCAGACTTGTCTCTCACTAACTTGAGATCTGACCTCAACATATCCTAGTTGACCAAAAAGCAGCTCTACTAGCAACTACATATGTACAAATCATCATCTCACCAATGTGGTACAGCCCAATCCAGTCGGTAGCATCCACTTCCTCCTTGATATCCCAAGAGATGACGAGGTTCTGGCCACGGTTCAGCGTGTACTCCAAAGTGGACGCCGTTAGTGAGGACCGGCTCTGAGAGGTCACCAGATCTGTGTCACTGTTAGCCCGCGGAAGCCCGATAGGACTGCTGACAACAGAGACGGTATCCACGGCAGCCCCGCCTCTCTCCGCCAGGGTTCGCAGATTCTCCGGGCTGAGTGTGTGCCGGAGGTGGGGGCTGCGCCTGCGTGGAGCCGACAAGTGTTCACGGCCCCCCACTGCGAGGTTGGGTGGATTGTGGGAACGGGTCCTGGGAGGTAGGACTGCCGTGGCGAGGGAAGGACGCATGTTGTACGATCGGTAAAGAAACAACGAGGAGATGATGAGAAGGAGCTTCTTATCAGTTGGGCTGGTCGTCAAAGTGATGGCAAATTTGATGCATTTTCCCTGTTGACTCAACTTAAATCCTCATGTTTGAACAGCGAGAGTTGGTTTGTCGCAACTGGAAACATGTGGGAGCCTTAGAAATGGCGTGATTCCCTCTCCACAGAAGCTCACATCATCGAAACTTTTGGTCCTTGCATCATAACAGGCCTGTCGAAGTAGAACTATCCTACAACAGTCGCCGTGTTCGCCCCTCTTATTTCAAGTTATCCAAAGGCAATGGGAATCTAAAGATGGGGAAAGAGGAAACAGAGAGAAAACAGTAAGAAACAACATTGCTCCCACACAACAAAAACAATGATTGCATGTTGTGTGTTGCAATCAACAAATGACTGAACAATCATTAGTCACCAGGAGGGTTGTTTTCTGTCAAAGAACCTGACAACAACACAAATAACCCAGCACAACCATTTCACTCCATCCTTTCTTCTCGGACAACCCTTCTAATGAAAGAGGAAATGGATGTGAGGAGGGCTTTGACATGTGCACGATTACTTTTATTATTTCATTTGAATTATGTTTTTATTAGTTTATTGCTCACTAAACACTTAAAGTCTTCTTGGTGGTACAAACAGACTGCCTTAGTTAGAAGAGGGAAGGGAGACAGGCAGCTGTATATGCCTCCCAGGAAGCTCTTTAATCAGCAAATGCCAGTTTGGAGACTGTCTGGGGAGTGCTGTCAGAGTCTCAACCAGAGCCATTTTGTTTTTAAAGGAAGGATGGCATGTGACTTCAGAATCTAGCCAAAGGCAGCTGGTTTTAGACGGGCTGAAAAGCAGAGGTTTTTTTCCCCAACAGAGAATAGGTTTGGTAATATTCAGCTAATATGTGCCTGGTGCAGTCACTGGAAAACCATGTGGGCTGCAGTCTGAGCTAAGCCCTGATAACTTTGGCATTTTAAGTGCACAGACGTCTCAGAAGCTGAGCCGTTCAGCGATGCTTCCTCTGCAGGCCTCAGTGTGAGGTCTGCACTGTATGCATCATGTATTTAGTAAAAACCTTTGGATTGTAAAGTTAATAACCTTCAAATAAGTAAACCTGAAAACCCAAAAGCTCAACATCACTCCAGTTCAAATGACTGAACAGAACTGTCAGTTTACGCCCCCACTTATATTTGCATATTAAAGGAAAGTTCTACATTTTGGGAAATACGCTTTATTGCTGAGAGTTTTGCCTAGATGACAAGATCATTACGTTTCTTATATCAATGTGGTAGCAATGAAGCCAACCCCGGCAGCCAGTTAGCTTTGCAGCATAAAGAGAAAATAGGGGAAAACCTGCCTGATTCTGTCCAAAGGTAAAAAAAATATCTCACATTAACTAACTCTCAAGCTCTACAACTGTATTCCTCTTTTGTTTAATACAAAGTCTGCGATGTTAAAAGAACTGTGGCTGAGCGCAGGAACTTTTCTTCAACTTGGTACCATTAAAAATATCCCAAATTAGCTATTAGCAGTTCCTGTTTGAAGTGTTCCCATAGATGTACAGACAGCTATTACTACTGAAGATAACTTAAAAACATGATGATTCGCAGGCAAGTTCGGCAGTCGAACGTCATTCTTCTGTGATTTCTAAACTCATTTATGAATTTTTATTCAAGATTAACATTAGCGATATAATGTAGAGGGTAAGTCGCACTAAATCTAAAAATATGTGTGTAATGTCTGTGTGTTGAGATTTGACTGAGAGCCATTTTTGACAGACTCACTTCAGTTTTAAAACCCCTACTTTAATGTTTACTTTGTTTTTAATAGTTATTTCTGTTCTTCACTTTGTCAGAATGGTTCCCTCCACTGCATCCACTAACAACGTTCCCTGCCTCATCTATCAAAGTAACAAAAAGAGCAAAACTGAGGCTCATGAAAGGTTAAAACCACAAGCAACTGCTGAGGTGGATGTCTCCTCTAGTCAGTTATATCATCCATTTTCAATCCTTAGCTCTGCACTTCCTTTCTTTACAGTCAGATTTGTAATAATTTTCCATGAACAGAGCCAAAAGGTAAATTGCGTGAGTATGACTGTGGAAATTCTGCATGAAATATTGTCTAATCTATTGTATATACTGCTCCTGAGCTTCTGAATCAATTCACTTTGCATTTTGAACTGACTGAACAGAAATGATGGACTGGCCCCTGCTCTGATGTATGTGGATTGGCTGTGTTTTTCCTGATAGCCAAGGTCTTACATTGAAATAAGATCTGCTACATTTGACATGGGGAAAGCCTGGACGCCCCTGATTCGACAAGATTACCAGAGCAGCTCCATCACACACACACACACACACACACGCGCACGCACATACCGCATATAGGGATTTATGACAGAATAAAACCTTCATCACAGATGCAGGAATACGTAAATCCTGCTCATGTGTGCGCAAGGTCTTACACACAGTCACGTAGCAGCAGCAGGGAGGGGCCGTTTCCATCAACAAGCCGAAGCTTACTCAGTTGAAGAAGAAGCAAAAATAAGTGTATATGTAACTGCTGAGTTATGTAAGTGCCAGGCACTGTCGAAACCTGATGTGGAGTGGGAGATGCAGAGGCTGCAGTCGTCCCACTCAAAACAGGGGGGAAGAGGAGTCTACAAGCAGCACAGACCAGAACTTGACCTTAGGAGAGGGCATTGAACAATCTGGACTCACTCCACTGCCTTTTCTTCTAAAAGCCATTTCCCATTATAATCCACTGATCTGCACAGCTTTGACCTGAAGTGGGATTAGTGATTGATTCTCAGGAAAGGGACAGATAAACAAGGGGTTATATGATTACCCAAAAAGGAAATTGTGCTTCTAATTCTAACCATTCTCTGGGATGATGTTGAATTTGACACCTGTCTTGCAAAGACAGTCATTTGAGTACTGTTCTGTTATTAGGCACCAAATACTCTGTACTCTGCACCACTGTGCTTTGAATACATAAAAGAAACACATCTACTGCAGAGGATCTGATGGAGCAAGTCAGAATGTGCTGGATTGTTGTTTTCTTACATTTTGTCAAAAAGCATTTCTTCAGAGAACATTCCTAGAACAGGAAGATGATTTCAAGGTATACTACTACTATACTATACTACTGCAAGTGCATGTTTGTGTTTCAATGTGTCTTTTACTTCTAAATCTGGCCTAGCGGCTAGTGTTGCACCCCCCTCAAATACAAGATCAAATAGAGTGTTCAACACACAGGGTGAAAAGCTGCAGCAATGTGCAGTATGAAAAACAAATGTGATTTTTTCAAATTAAACCATGTCCAAACCACATACACACATTCATACACTGGCGGAACAGCCGCCAGAGGCAATTCGGGGTTCAGTATCTTGCCCAAGGACACTTTGACATGCAGTCTGGAGGAGCCGGGATTGAACCACCAACCTTCCCATTAACGGGCAACCCACTCTACCTCCTGAGCCAAACCACAACAGCATCTGTAAAATAAAATAACAGACAGAACAGACTACTTGTTTACACACATATCACCTTAAGGAATTGTGATGGGCATATTTAACTAATTTCTGGCATTTCTTGGAAACAATGAAAGAAAATAACAAACAGAGACAAATCAGTAATGAAAATAATCAGTTTCAACCTGTGTGTTTTTGCCAACTGGATATGTGTTGTGTGCTGTAGGTGCTGTGATGTTAGTAACTTGCTTTTCTCTGTTCCTGTGTGTGTGTGTGGGTGTTAGCAGAGGGACCCCTCTGTGCCCCTGTGGAGGTGACTGCTGCACTTTACAGCCTGACAGAACGGGCACCTTGGGGAGCTGGCACACACACACACACACACACACACACACACACACACACACACACACACACACACACACACTGAGGTCTTATTGCACCTCACCGAGACAGAAAGTTAAGAACAAAACACACAACCAGCACGACAAAGCATTACACAATGCTGCTCGAAAACACCACACACACATTCTTGTCCATGCTTATGCAAACAGCATTTCTGACTCAGAAGATGAAAATACATTCTCTTCACAAACTATGTCCTCGCTGAGCTTTCAACATGAACTTAAAGGTGGATGAAGACTGAGCGGTCCACCTGACTACCGCTCCTTGCACTGAGGCCTCACAGGAGGTGCAGCTTTATAAGCCTGAAAGAACACAGGCCACAGGGTCGATGCCAGAGTGTTCCCACTTCCCAGAAAAAGTGCAGCCCTGTCCCGCTCAGGTTGTTTCTCTAAACACATCGCCCTGGGAGAACATATCTGGGATGAGTCACTCCTCGGGAGGTATCCCTCTACGACAGAAATGGCATTTACGCTGGAAGACTTATTGATATCGCGCTCTCCAAATTTAGAATGCTGACCTTTGTAGTTACGTATGGATTTGTAAAAGGCAGAAAAAACTGTATACAGACATATACAAAGTATAAAGACAGATCTGAGGCATTTGAGCAGACTACTGTCTCTTTTCTTCAACCTATATTTAAGAACCATATCTAGAGCAATGACTGTGGGGACAGTCTATACAAATTCAGGTTGTACAGCACGTGCAAATTGCACAAACCCACTTTTAAATTTTATATCATAAAAATCAAATGTACAAAGTATCACAGGCTGTATTTTGGGGAAATGTACATCAAATCATGCACAAAATATCTAGAATATTTCTATTTGATGGAATGGTGCAGTCATAAAAAAGTGGTGAGTATTTCACTCATTGTAAACATCCTACCGCTTCAATGAAGAGCTCAAACACACATTACTGTATATATTACTGTCAGACAGCGTGGAGTAAGATCAACCTTAAAACTACTTAAATAGAAACAAAATGGCTTGGAAAATGGGTTAATGATGGATTAGTATTGACCTATACATGAAGCAGACAGCGACATCACTGCAAGGTGACACAACCTCTATGTCGCGCTTCCATTTTAAGTCCTGACTCATTGGCTAACTCAGTTTCTTCCAAAGGCTTTACAGCCTGTCAAGTCAGTGAAGCCTTACCCACGACTCAATAAGGATGTGTTTTTAATTTGATAATTAATCTCTTTCTTATCACATCACTTCCACTACACCAACATCCAAAACGCAAGCAGTGTCTTAACTCACACTCCACAACTCTCTCTAAACAACACAATGAATGCTGAACAATTAAGGGTGCATCGAGGGCTGGGTGTTGTTTGAAATGTTTTGTGGTGCCAATACAATACCTTTGTTTCAGTTCTGACAGCCAAATACCTTTCTAGGGAAATTAGGGCTGGACGATATGGCCAAAAATGTTATCACGATAAAAAGTTTTGTATCTTTTGATATCGATAAATATCACGATAAGTATCAAATCGTTATTTCTTTCGAGTTTAAAGGCTGATTTTTGCTACTGAGTGAATGTTGAAAAAAACTGATGTTAAATTGTGGTTTAAACCTCTTTAGGGTCAACTCTTGATGCTAAACAGTGGATCCCTTCACAAATCAGATGTAGAACATTCAAAACAATTATGATAAAAGCTTTGTCAACAAATATGCATGAGTAAAGTTAAGTAAAAGCCTTTTTCCTCAACAAAATAAAAATTTTAATAAAAAAAGTCCTAATTCGTTTGTTATTTATATTGAAAAAAATGATATCACGATAATTATTGTTATAGTTTTATTGTATAGCCCTAAAGCCATTTTTCATGTAACAAAAGGAAGCCAATATTTTTAACAGCAGTTGCATGTAGTCTATCCACAAGCAGCCATGCAGGCACCTAATAAATCTAAATAAAATGCAGTGTAAAACGTAATAAAATGCAGTGTAAAAGATTAAGTAGTCGCAAAACTCTATGCACTAATACGAATTCATTAACAATGTACGATGTTCTGCTCTAACAGGAGTAAGAAAACTAGCGAGGGAGTCAAGAAGATGTCAATCAAGAGCAGTTTGAACACATACACACATCCTCAAGAAGAGGTCGAATCAGGTAACATGAGTGAAAACACCTGTGTGGGTGGACCAGTCTGCAGGGGTTTCCACAACACGTCAAACGTGTGTGTAATAGAAGGTGTGTTCAGGTTCAGGTGTACTTTTTCTGCATGTTTACAGTGTTTTAATATATTAAAGGTTGGGGTCAAAGAGGATGGCTACATATTCTTAACTTGGGTTTGATTCCCACTGTGACCCATCCACTGTTGTGTCCCTGAGCAAGACACTTAACCCCTAGATGCTGCAGAGGAGTGTGACCTCTGACATGAATAGCAATTGTAAGTCGCTTTGGATAAAAGCGTCAGCTAAACGAAAAAATGTGAAACGTGCACAGGACTTCATGACATCTACTTAAAAACTTCACATGTACACACATACTCAGCAGTTATCAGACAAATCTGCAGCTGACATTATAGGTTCTGTTCTCCCCTTTCTGTCAATTCTGTCAAGTGAGGAAATTTGGATTTTTGTGATGATCTGCTGCAGCGAAAATCTAACAAAACTGTATTTCTGCTTGTACCAGGCCATCTCAGGTAACATATTGCTTAATGTTTCATATTTTGTTTAGAAAGCTGTGCATGTTGGCACTTTTCAACCAAAAAAGCAGATCACATTAGGAAAATATAAGCAATTTATGCACTGGGAGATCTCAAAGGGCGATTTAGAAAAGACACTGCAGGCCCATATGATAGGATTAGCCTATAGCACTCAATCTCACTTATGACCACCACACCACATTTTCTTATTATATATAAATGCCGGTGGGGTTATTTACAAGTCGCTAAGTGATATTAGTTCTATATGAATATAAACACAGGCCACTTTCTAGACTAAGGCATCTCAGAGCAAAAGAGACCAGAAGGTAACCCCCGCTTATGGCAAAAGCGCGTCAGCAAAATCACCTTACATAACAGTTTGTCTCCAACTTTAATCATTTCAAATCAATCTTTGCGCTGCCGAAGCCGCGCACGGTCGCTTTGCGCACATGACTGAGCAGGCCATGTAGGGGCCGCACTGGCGGAATGTGCAGGTGTCATCGCTCGCTATTGGATTACTGTGGGAATTCCCTACGTCATTTTCTTTTTTATGCATCTCTTTCACAAGACGCATTCGTGAAACCAAAATCGATCAATTATTCCCTTCAGTACAGAACCACAACAAAAGCAGGTAACGCGACACGCATGAGACTGCGCTGCGGTTGTTTAATGACAGATTGGGCTGCTTTGAGCATCACCGTCATCATCATTATCCCCATCACTTCGGGAAGCCATGAACACCTACGCGGTACCTTCATTCCTGACGGCGCCCTGGTGGCAGAGCTTACCTTTGGCGCAGGGGTGCAGGATGGAAGAAAACGGTGTACGGGCGATGGCAGCGTTGGCACCAGCACTTACTCAGTGGTCTCTGCACGGGGATATCACGGTTTAGGTCGTTATCCCTGCAGTCCAAATGAGGAGAGGCGGGCGGGGTGCCGCGCTAGGGCCCCCCTCCCTCTCTCCCTCTCAGATCCCGAGCCAGGGCAGCTTTGGGCTTGGAGTCACGTATCGAGACGGTATCCCTCTGAAAAGCTGCGGCGCTGCAGAGACACTTCGGCCCTCTTTGGTAGCAGCTTCCAGAGGTGTGCGCATAAACTCCACCAGCACCTCCCTGCACTCTGTCCGCACTGGAGGCTGCTGCTGCTGCTGCTGCGGGCTTCAGGCGTGCATCTCATACAGGCATCGCATGTTTAATCTCGCTCTCTGCATCGCAATGTGCTGCAGTCAGTGCCGACGTCCTCCCACCAGTCCCAGTTGCAAAAAATCTGACTGGGCAGAGCATGCAACCACTGTCAGCCCCCCCCCCCCCTAAAAAAAATAAAATACAATAAAAACGTAGGCTAGCGGAGGATGGCGTAATGCATGGTTATTTGCAGTGGAGTGGCTCTCCTGGAGGGCGTGGAGGAGAATTTTCAGAGGACTGTAATGCCTGAGATGTACTTTTTGCTGTTGATAACATATATACACTCACTGAATATTAATGTGTGAAAGCGCGAGTGGGCGGTGACTCAAGACACGTCCCAGATAGAGGAGAGAGAGAGGGGGGGGGGGTAGTCAACCTGTAGAACAATTACACTGCACAGGCACATCCAATGACTGCTTTAAAATGAGACCATCATGACTGGTCTCCATTGCTAGAGATTTAACTAAACAGTAGCTACACAGAAGTTAAATGACTCCATCTCGACCAGCTACAACATTAAAATGTTGCTTATTCACTTATGCATCACTTCAATCCAATGATGTGATATAGCCTAGCCTTCATCACTCAAAGAGTCCATTCTGCATAATGAATACTTTGGTGATGGTAGCCTACTTTATTTAGGTTACTGAAGTAAAATTTGTGCAGGACTTTTACCTACAACAGAGTATGTTCATGTTGTGGTATTTCTACTTTTACTCAAAAGGATCAGAATAACTCTTCCAACATTGGTGGCATCATCTTTCCTCAGCCGACAGGCAGGAGAATGAACAAACCAAATACCGCATTGGCATACATATATGCCAATAGATAGATATATACCTTTACACCTTTAATGGTAGGAGTTTTCAGTTGAGGGCTATTTGCCTTGTTTCAATTACGCCAAATTATGACCCCTGGAATTCCTATTCAGCACTTTCCGCCATAGTGAAAGGAGTCACCTGCGCAGTGACACTTTAAAGCAAACATTAGGAAATGGCACTGATGCGTTCATGCAGCCGTTTTGCAACTTCCCCACTTTGTGTTGCCGCAGACTGCGGACAGTCAGGTGTTGGCAGGGACACGGAGCCCCCCGGTGGCCGCTCAGCAGAGAGGCAGGTGATGGCGCGATGGTGTGAGAGACGCGGGTTCAATCCCCAAGGACCCCTCCACCATTGTGTCCCTGAGCAAGACACTTAACCCCTCGTTGCTCCAGAGGCGTGCGACCTCTGACATGCTTTGGCGTCAGCTAAATGAATAAATGTAAATGTACTCAGTGACAGCAAACATAGATAAAGATCAAATGAGAGCATGAAGCACAATGAAGTGCTGCTTGCTAGGTGTCGCCGTTATCTAGTATGAGCTAAAGGGTTGTATTTCTGTAGCGTCAACTATTACCCTATCTACACCATAGACTGTATATAAAAAGATCTACACTTGCATTTGTTTACCTCTCACAGCATGTTTTTGACCACCAGGAGACGGAAAGCCAAGCAAAACAAAATAGGCTACACTAATAGCTTATCAAATGACTTCCTGACATTACTGACCAAGTAATGTCATTCTGAGGAGGTTTCTGTCTGGTCACCCGTTGAACATGTCCAGTATTCACTTAACTTTAGCTCTGGTTTGGAAAGCTCTCTCTGTCATCCTCAATGTTCGACTCCTAGCAGTTATTTTAGTCAGTTTTAGCTCTCTGCTTTTCTGCGCGGGCCGCGTTGGTACAGTTAGCTTGAGCTCTTGTCCTGGAAGCAACTGCCTAACGTTACGCCTTTTCAGTGATATCAATGAGCAGGCTAGTGACAATTAGTTGATGCCGTGTCCTGAAAGTTAGAATAAAATAAATAATGTCTGCACTCTGAGAGATATTGTCACATTTGCTGGAAAAAGCGATGTCAGAAAGAAGCAGACAGTTTTGCAGTTGTATTAAATATTTGAAGGTTTTATTACGTTACATTCAGTAGGAAGTTAGCTAACGTTAGCTAAACTGTCTGCGTCTTTCTGACATCGCTAGCTATCGCTAACTGACATTACATTAGGAACAATCCACAGCCGACATTTTTGTGGATTTATTTTAGGTTTTGGAAAGGGAATAAATCGTACTTCTCCTTTCAACCTCCCTGGGGAGCGACTGTAACTATTACAAGTGCCCCAGGAACAGCGTTTGACCAGATCTTGGAAAAATACGGCAACATTTTTACATTAGTCAAAGTTTTTTTTGTTGTTGTTGGTTGTTTTACCACTTTTTTTGCTTGTTCAATAAACAAACAGGCACCATTGTAACATTACATAGACCTAACATTTAAGTGCAACTAAGCAGCATACAACCGAAAGTATATAAGCAAAAATAAATAGATACAAATATATAAATCAATAAACATAAAATACAATGAAAGTAACTCAGAGAATCTTAAGGCATTATTCTTTTCCAGTATTTTCAATGCCGAAAAAAATCTTCAAATAATTTATAAATGCATTAAAAGTTGATGTAGCTTTAAAAAAATCTACACTTATGAATGTAAAATCTTGCTATAATAAAGATATTATTACACAAGAACTCAACGTCTTTGTTTTCCATAAACAACCAAACTTCACGTTATGGTTATCAAACACAGGTATTTCATTGTACCTAACCAATCCAATATTCTGTCCCACAATAATTTAACAAGATTACAGCCGTAGAAAAGATGTTCCTGAGATTCAATATCAGTCTGACAAAATGTACAAACATTACAATCTAAATTAAATCTTATTCTTAAGAATTCATTACATGGATAAATGTCAGTAATTGTTTTGAAATGAACCTCTTTCATTTTAGGAAACAACGGAAATGATAAAATCTACTTTGAACAGTTTCAACTCTTGAAAGTCTTTCTGACAAAACCTTTCTTTTCACAGGAAAACAGTCTTTTTTCATTAATGACCTCAAACATTTGTTATCACATTTACTATCTAAGAAATTATACTCATCAACAAAGAGATTAGCAGATGTGGGTACCACAGCACTGTATTGTAACATTCCTTTTATCTGGTTTATCAAAACCTCAGGAATGACACTGACTACTAAGGAATATTGTCTAATTGAACAATCCAAATTAAATTTTGTTTTAAAATCATCATGATTTCCCATATTCATCCATTAGATGTACTATAACCCACACTCCTTTTTTCCATCCAATCTATATAAAATAGTATTTTCCTCTTGTGTAAGATGTTCCTGTTGTTCCATATTGTAGCCTTATGAGGGGAAAAATTATGCTTATACATCATTTCCCAATACCTTATGATAATCACATAACTTAAATGGCATCTTTGATGGGTCAAAATCACATTTTAACAGAAAACCAATTCCTTCTACCCTCTGTAAAAGATAAGCTGGAAAACTAAACCATAACCTATGTTCATGTTTTATAAATATTTGCAACCATTTTAATTTAATAACTCCATTCATTACTTCAAAGTCAATCACAGCCAAGCCGCCTTCTTCTACTGGTTTAACCATGTCACCTTTTCTAATCAAATGCTGCTTATTATTCCAAATAAAATTAATGTATTTGGTTTATTTTCTTAATACATCTGTCTGGAACTGCTAAAGAGTATGCAGGCTATAGTCTAGAAATCGCTTCCATCTGCGTTAACAAAATTCTTCCAAAAATTGAAATATTTCTTTGTAACCAGCTATTTAAAATTCTTTGATTCTTTTACAAAACATTGAAAGTGACTGCTTCCCCTGTCACTATGGCCTTTACTGATAGTTACTCCCAAGTACTTAACCTCCTTTTTGACTGGGATGTTATGAGTAAAAGGTTGTGCGCAATCGTGAATAGACAAAATCTCACACTTTTTAAAATTTAAATACAGCCCTGTATCTTCCGAAAAAACAATAGAAACAGCTTTTAAGGCATTAGGTATTTGATCAGAATCTTTCAAAAAAAGTACCGTGTCATCTGCTAATTGTGTTATTATTAAGGGATTACCCATAATATCCAATGGTTTTATAGTTTTATCATTTTTAATATACACTGCTAACAGTTCAGCTGCTAAAATAAAAAGAAGAGGACTAACTGGGTCTCCTTGTCGTATTCCCCTTTCAACCTTAAATCTTGTTTTAGTTCCTGACTGAAGTAAGACTGCACTTGTTATTCCCTTGTACAACATAGAAATAACCTCAAATTTTTTTTTTTACCAAATCCAAAATATTGTAGTATAAAATAAAGTGGTGTTCCAGTCTGTCAAAAGCTTTTAAAAAATCCCAAAATAATATTAACACCTTTGTCCTCCACCAAGTGTGCATAATCTAAAAGATCTAAAATAAGCCGGATGTTCTTATGTATTAACCGATTCTGAAGAAAACCTGACTGTGTTTCATTTTATCCATACCACTTTTAAGCCTAGAAGCCAAAACATGGGTAAATATTTTATAATCAACATTAAGTAAAGTAATCGGCCTTAAATTATCTATAATTGTTTGGCTTTGTTTGGCTTTGGGATTAATGTTATTGTACCTTGTTTCATTGTTGTTAGTAACATATTACCATTTAAACATTCTTTCGGACCTCAATTAGAGCGAGTCCTATACTGCACTGTGATTGGCCAGCTGTGTAGTTGGGGCGTGGCTTAGCAAAAGGTCAATTGGTTAGACAATCTCATGCAGCTCCACCTACCTTCAACCTGAGCAGAGGTCTAATCAGCCAGAATTAAGTGAAAAGCACATGAAGGTCTGGTGGGCATAATAATTTCATACTCACAACATTTCTATAATAATAAAATAATAATAATGATAATAATAATAATAATAATAATAATAAAACAACAATAGTTTTTTTTGGTTTTATTGCAACAACAAAAGGTGCCAAAAATTGCACAGTTTGCCCATTTACAATGACATCAGATAAAAATGTGAGAAATATAAAAACATCAAAGCAACCCATTTGACACAATAATGCTTAAACCTGAGGATAAAATACGCTTCCACATTAGAGCATCATCAGAAATTATAAATAAAAGAAACTATCCCCTCAGACATGGTATATTTTCACTTCTTTCACCTAACTGCCTGTTACAATATTAGCAAAGGCCAGAGGACTAACTAGTTCTACACAACAAGGACCAGCTAGCAGAAGGTTACAGGTTTTAAAGTCACTCTAGGCAGAAGCAGAATAAAGGAAAGTGATAGTATTACCAGACTTTAAAGCACTTATAGACAGTAGTAACATGTAATATGATCGTTACCTCCATATTACCAGATGAACACTAGAAGAGGGTCATATGTAATTACCCTTTTCATTACTTGGCAAAGAAGATGGTAGTGAATACAAACAATCCATCGATCAATCAAAATGATTAACGCTACTAACACTTTTCAAATATGACCTACTTTGTGACTGAATTTGAGAGTTTCATATAGGTGTAGCAATGCTGGTTGTCAAAAGGATTTTCTGTAATGGATATATGGTTAATAATATAATAATAATGGTTATACTGTTGTATTGTTCTACAGTTTACCTTAATGCAAGATGTATGTACTTGGACCATCAGACCATGTTTATGACAAGCTGATTCAACATTGGAACAACTTTAGAAATAAGAAGCAGAAGCACATTATTCTTGGCAAAAATCGTTTGTTTCTAAAATGGAATTTGGTTTGACTGAGCAACTCTTTTTCAGTAAGTTGAACTAAGAGCCTTTATGTTTGATTATTCAAAAGAGCAGCTTAAGTTTTCAGCAGCTACACATTTCCCAAGTGGACATTGACAGTGATCAATCCGACTGAGTGGAGTAGAGGATCGAATTTTCTTAGTGTGCCTTGACTTGAATGCTAAAAAGCTTGGGAAGAAAAGTGAGCTTGTGAAAAGAGAGAAATCCTGTCTGTCTGTCAGATATTTGATGTTTTTTTGATCCTATATGCTCCATAAGTCACTGTACATTTGGTGGACAAGACAATGAAATAACAACATACCAAAAACTGTATCACCTACTGTACTATCATGAGAGAAAAATTATTGGACACTAATCTTTATGCCCTTTTAAAAAAAAAAAAAAAAGGAATCCCTTCTATGACATTCAGGATGTGACAAAACTGTCCAAGACATTTTTGACACATAGGAAAGCTGCCATGACAGACAGCGGAGTCTAAAATATTTTGCTTCTGAAATTGTCGGGTCTCATCTATAAATATAATTGAGTTGTCAGTTTAAGCTAAAGGTCCCATATTATGCAAAATGCACTTTCATGTTTTTCAACCTAAATGTGTGTCCCCACTGTGTCTAAAGACCCCCAAACTATGAAGAAAAAAATCCTTTCTCCCGGTCTCTTCTTGATGTCATGTACGGATATGTTTAGCATGGGACCTCCTCCAGCCCTGTAGCCCACTGAACATGTACTGTTCTCAGCCATGCCCCCACTGGCCAACCTGTTTTTCCAACATCGAGCAGTCATTCCATCTCTAAGCTGAATGTTGTTCAGTGTGTCTCACAGAAAGAGCTTTTAGGGTTATGAAGGAAAGGAATATTTTCAGTTTTTCCTTCTGATGTTCCCTGGCTGATCTGCCTCAAGTCTGTGATTTACAGAGTTTCCTGATGGACAGACAGCTTTACTTGTTGCTAACACTACAGTAACTGCTAGCTACTGCTAACTGCAGCTGCCGTTATCAGCCGACTCTGCCCAAACTAGGCGCTCCCAGTGGTCCAAGGCTCCTGTACTAACGTTGTAATAACCCCCAGAGCACCAAGCTTCCAGTCCGGGCAGGGTCAGCTCATGATAAAGATAAAAAGTTGTGTTTTTGTACTGTAAGGCCTTGTCACTCATAGCAGACCTAGCTCCACACAATTCAGCGCTGTGCTAGCTAGTTCCTGCCCCTGGGCAGGCTTCTAGAAGTTGGCCAATCAGAAGAAAGTGGGCTGTTAGGGAGGGGGCCTTAAAGAGACAGGAGCTACAACAAAGTGTTGAGACAGAGGTAAGCGGGAAGCTAGCGGTCAGCGATCTGATGCAAATGCGAAGTCCCTGAAACCTGCATTCTATTGAACGGCCAGCAGGGGGTGACTCTTTTGGTTGCAAAAAGAAGTCCGGCTCCACTAGAAATAATGGTAAAAAAATTTCTCACCTGAATAATTACCTCAGTAAACACTTTCCTAATGAGTTTATGGTCTCAGTTGCTAGTTTCATGTGTTCTTCAATATAAAATGATGTTCATTTAATAAATAATGGTCCCATTTATTTTAAAATAGACCATAAAGCAGAGTATGTTTCAGAGCGGGATTATCTATGATTGACAAGTTGTTACCATGGCGACCTGTCAATCAGGCTAGAGCCGACTCGTACCCACGGCACTGAATAAATTTAACCAGTTCCGTTGAAAAAGCTTATTAGGAGTTGGCTGTTCACTTTCTTTAGTGAGTACATTTAGTTTTAAGTAAGACTGTTGTTTGCTAGACAATATTGTCAGCCCTGTTAAAATGACGCAATGAATGAAGCACCTAGCTTAGCAAGCTAGCTAGCTCTGCACACGGCTGTTAGCTCCACTGTTTTGTCCAAATATGGTAACTTCCGGGCACTTCCTGATTGCAAAAACTCAACATGGCAGCGACCTATCAGCCAAACTCGAGGCTTCAAAACGGCAGTCCACAAACAGCGGGTGACGTCATGATGACTACGTCCACTTCTTATATACAGTCTATGGACAGAGGTTGAAAAGAGGGGCTGAAGCAATGGACACCATGAAAAAAATAATGTGTTTTTTGAACATTAAAGTGTATAAACATTTTCTAGTAGACCTGTAAAATAAAAGAATCCTGAAAATGAGCATAATATGGGATCTATAAGACTGGAAAGAGATTCAGTGGCCGCTATTCTCGTTGATAATGGTGCCATTTTACCAACTTACAGTTTACTCAATTTCCACAAATGATTCATATTGGTACACCCAGAAGCATTTTAATATAGAATAAAAGACAATAATGTTAAAGTGGAGAAATAACATATTCACTTGCTTCTTCCCTGTAAAGATCGATTTGTCTGAATTCAAAATACGTAACCCAATATAACAAAATTAATAGATAGGCACATTTTCCATAACTGCATTACAACAAGAGAGCAACGGGAACACTGTTTGTTTTATCGGTTTTTAAAATGGTAGTATTTATAAGACTGAGTGCTTATGAAATGTAGAATTTGATTCCCTGCATAATTTTAGTCCAAGTTTTCAACCTAATTCTGGATGTATTCAAGAAACATATATGACAAAGAAATATGATTTTCTGTCTTACTCTAAAATGCGAGCTAATATTAATGCCTAATATTCCAAAGGATAATTTTGTCTGAGAAAATGTAAAAAAAAGAAATTTTCCAAACATCGGTTTTCCAGCTTGGAAAGAAAACCCTCATGTGTAAATCTGGAAGTACGACATGATCACAGTGAACACCGATATAAATCACATTTATATTTATATAAAACAGAACTCTGGACTCTTCTAATTTGTTCTACAAAGTAGTGTATGCCACCAATTCACAATGAGGCGACAATGTGCATCTCAAAGCACTAAAACTGCACCAAACAGACGAGTGCACAGAAAAGCACTAAAATCACTTACACCACTAGTAATTGTATAAAGTCAAACACACGTAGAGACATTCTGCGCAGGTACATTCACATTGGGAACAACAGTGGCGTCTTGCAGAGCATGCTGACATGATTGTATGCTTGCTTGATGGGCAAGAGTGATTGGTCCCTTATGAACTTATCTTTAGTATGAAGTTATTATCAAGTCACACAAATTCAAAATCATACTACCGTGTTGAGGAAATATTTTTGTGGGTAAACTCATTCACACAGAACCAGTGAAGTACACTTACATTCACCATAGGCCTTTATCATTTAGCCAAGACACTGCTACTGAGGACTACATGGTTTTCAACTGACAGGCAGGTATGAACAGATGCACTGCTGCATACACGAGAAAGCAGAAAGGCACAGCAGCTGCTTCACTGATGTGAGGAGGTGTGAGCAACAGTAAGAGGATGTAACACAAAGCAATACAACACAATCTTTAACACAGAGAGGCATAAAATAAAACAAAATTGAAACTGGTACAGCTGTCATGTCATGTCTGTCATGTTACCCACAGATACTGTAAACCCCTAGTCAGACACTGATTCACAAAAGTTTGTTATGAAACTCTAAGGGGTGTCGGTGTCAGTGCAACACTTGACTGAAGTCAAAAAGCAACAAAATGTTAGGCCTACATGCCATTACAATACACCACACACACAACATGCGTCACCGCACAGAAAACAGTTTTCGTCAACAATCATAATGATCGTTTGAAGCAATTGTGGCAACAGAATTTCACAACTGTTTCTTTTCCACTGAAATCTAAAAGCTTCATTCTATCAAATATTACATCCTCCTCTTATAACAAAGGAGAAGGCTTGTTATATTTTATAGTTCTCTTTCTGTCAACAAATCCCATGAAAAGACCCAAACCAGCAATGAATATATTCATCCATCGTCAACTGCTTATCCCGCGTACAGGGACGCAGTGGGCTGGAGCCAATCCCAGCTTACATCGGGCGAAAGGCGGGGTACACCCTGGACAGGTCGCCAGTCCATCACAGGGCATGAATATATCCACTAACAAGTATTGTGTGTGGAGCCAAAACCTGATATCATCTTCCTCTGTGCCACAGAGCTCCACTGTTATCCAAAAACTATTAAAACACATCAGTGAGCTACACTGTTGCACTGGGAGACATTGTAGTTTACCCACTAGAGCACCAAATGTGGATTAATCCACAGTTGGAAATCATCAGATTTCCTCCTGTTTAAATTACATTTACTAAAAATCACTGACACCAGCTGCTTTAGGAAATTATATAAAAAAAGAAACTATGTTTTTAAAAATGTACATCCTCAGTAAAAAGCATCAGGCTTGGGGCTGAGTGCCACCAACATGGTAGGGACGTCAAAAAAGTACTAAATAGCCAAATAGCACATTGTTGGCTTTTGTTGACAGTAAGGAAAATATAAAACGACCCCAGCCTCGTCTTCTAAGTTGCTCTTAAAATGTTAAAATCTGGAACCACATGTTCTAACATATTAAGAGAAAATATTCAAAAATAAGAATAAGAATTTAAGTTGTTGCTTGCTATGTACTGCTCCATGCGTGGCTGACTTTGTAAAAGGACACACAGACCAGTAGTTTTGTGATCTTTGTTTTAAAAAGGTATTAAAAAATTAAGACAAAAAGGTGGATTCCTTGGTTATAAATATTCACCTGTACACCTGCCATTAGGATAGCTTACAGTGCCTTAAACAGTCACTAAACTGCAGCAGCACAAAGCAGATAAAATTCCAATTACAATATGGGGTTTACAAAGTGTTTGTTTAAAGCTCCAATCACACTGTATGCTGCAATACTGAACAGACGTCCCATAATCCTCCACTGAACCTAAATCTGAGGCTTAGAGAAAGCAAGTAATCTGCTTTTTAAACTTTGCTAGCCAGATGCTTCACCAAGAACAACGTAGAAGAGGGTGTCCCTAGTGTAATAGTCCAGCATAATTTGACCGTCAGACCTCACTCCAGAGTGTCTGAAAGGACACAACAAAGCCTGTTCACACACGACAACCAACACAGCACTGACGGCATTTTAGATCCTTTCTTTAAGAGTTCTTGCCTCATGTCTTTCAAGTAGGAAATATATATCAATATTATTTGGCTAAGCCTAGCCTGCTGCTCATTTAACAGCCGCTGTTACCTAAATAAACGAATGAGTATCGAAAAGCGAGTATTTGTCACACAGTGACACGCAGGAAAAAAGGACTAAACAAGACCCCAAAATGAATAGTGCTCATAGCCTGGCCACGCCTATGAAAATTGTTTGGCTACACCCCTGTATTTTAGAGAACATGGAGTAGATCATAATTTTCCTCTTCTGAATTAAAATGTGCGACAGATTAGAACCTGCGCATTCACTAAAACCTTTTCCAGCTCAAACGTTCATTTTGCTGCCCGTGCCTGGCAGTGCTACGACAGTCAACAGGTAAAGATAACATAGAACCATAAGTCATCGCTAAGCAGTAGGTAGTGCAGGAGTTCACAGCGTAGTGACCACAGTGAACAGTGCCACTGTAAACACTAGAAACAAACAAAAACTAAAAGAAGACGTTTTAACAGTAACACCCTGTTGTGAATCTCTAGTATCAGTAGCTTCACTGGTTGTGGAGTTCTTGCTCCTTGAAGACAGAGCTATAGATATACAAAGTAAGGCAAACTTGGTTTCAGGTCAATCCTTGGGAGCCATATTCACACCAAATGTTCCAAGGCCATTACATCCTCTCATTTTAAAACACAGTGTAATCGCCATGGAGCTTTCAGTGCTAACATTGAGCAGACAGTTCCCCAAGCTATGTATGTCTATGGCTCTGCTCCATGGCAGCTAGATGGCGTAAGTCTTCCCCGGACAAATCAGTCTTGACCAGCTTCAGTGAGTAAAGCTGCGCTTTAGAGAAAGGCTTGTTATGGTGGAGATGTGGACTGAAAGCTGCCAGATACCGTCAGAGAAGACAACACAAGGCCAGCGGGGCTAGTGCTGCCAACAGGAAGTAGGTGACCCTGTAGAGGTGGAGTGGAGAGAAGGTCACCATGGTGATGGCCAAGGGGAGAGGGAGGCAGGATGTCAGAGGCAGGAGTTTACTGAAAGAGATATAGAAAAAGTTGTACACTGCAGCAGAATTCCTGTGACAGGGTAATCAATGAATAGGGGATGTGTGTGTTGGTGATGGTGTCCTCTTACCTGTTGCTGAGTTTTAAGGTGTTGCAGTTAATAAGCAGCATGTACACACTAATTAGAGGCACAATGTGTGGCCAACAGGGGTCAGGATCCAACTGCGTGGAATACCTGCAGAGGATCACAACGAATAATGGTACTGATTTCAGCCAGTTATTTTACACAAATAATTTGTAGGGAACTTTAAATGAATACAATAATTAATAACAGTGATCTGCCACAGAAACATCCTGTTCTGCCAACAAATCAGAGGTCAATATTAGACAAACCAGCACCCCTGCAGCTGGTAAAGATTCAACAGTTATATTCATAGAAAGTAGAAAGTTTAAAGATGCATTAGTGGACCTGCTTACATAAAATGGGCCAATTTTTATCTGAACATGTGGTGGAATGTTTGAAGATTTTATTATGTTTTGTTTGACATAACTAATACACCCTTTGGTGGGTAGTATGCAAAAATGGAGGATGCTATTCAAACTCAATTTATTGAAGCAACACATGTTATTGTGAGGTTACCAAGTCATAACCCCCCCCCCCCCTTAAATCCAACAAGTTGTACCACATCATCACAACAACCAGACATTAGCAAGCCCTTCATCTCTTGGCCTTTACAGTGTAGCATAGGGAATCGCAGCTCTCTCTCTCTCACCTGGACTAGATCTCCATGCAGGAATGGAAGCACCAAAGGAAGTCTAATATTTGCAATGGACTTGATTTTCGTAATTGGTCTTGTCAAATCAGATACTTAACTACACATTGCTGTGGACGTCCAGTTTTTGTACATGTAGAAACTTTTGCATTTTTCTGAACAGATGCATAGTTAATAATTAATAAGCATTGTTAAACATGGGGTGGTGATTAGCATACTCTCTAATAAACACAGCCTTGGGTGTGTTCATCTCAGCAGTGCAGGTGCTTCGTCTCTAACATGCTCTCTCACACGCTCCTTCCATTTCAATACTGTACCTCAAGTTGCGGATCCAGTGGAGGAGTGAGGGTGTGATGAGCACAACAGGTAGTGCCATGAGCGCCGACATGCAGAGGTGGAGCTGTAAGTCATCTCTCACCTCCTGCAGAGCACACTCAGACAGCAGGGGGGCGCCATTACATTCTTTAGACTTGCTCATGGATTCAGCGTGAACTGTGCCATTCTCTGCTTCTTTGTGCTTACGTGGTGCCTGGAAAGATGGTGGAAAACATTCAATTCACTTATTGTAATTGTATTGTAATTTGACAAGAATCAAATTGTAATATTGTAAAAGATTCTGAACCCTGGTTCTTCATTCATGCATCACCATCTGATGCTGGTGGTTTGACTGGAGCCATTCAGTCCAACCTGAAAATCTTACCAGATTCAACATGTGACTCAAAGATCTTTCTGTCATCTGTAGCCTCAGTACCTGAACATGCAATGGCAAACAAAGACAGATGGAATAAACAGAGTCAGTACAGTCTTTCAACTGGTTTCATTATTGGTGCTACTCTGTAAAATGAATGGGAGGGGCTTCCTTTGTATTACTATGTCCCAAGATTTACCCTGTAAAAGTGGAGCAGAAAGGCAGCAAATATTGACAACGCCCCACAAGACGTCCCACCCAGAACAGTCAGACACAGAGCGATGAGGAGCTGGGTCCGCAGTCGCAGGGTGCCACAGTCTCGAGAGACAGATGGTCTGCATATGAAAAAGAAAAAAAAAAAATCAGACAGAATCCTACTTAAAGGTTTACAGTTACATAATAGTATGTGAGACATGTAAGAATGAAAGTGCTTATATATATATTCAGAGTGCCTAAAGAGAGTCACAGTTTCAAATCACACACCTTGATGGTTAAATGTCCAACCATACCTGTGTAGTGGAGCTAATATCAGCGAGATCAGTCGCATAATGAGACGGAGCAGTGCGCTGCCCCAGTATGCCACAGCTGCCCCAAAGATATAAAGTAGAGGGGACAGAAGGTGGGGCCATTCTTCAACTGGCACCACACCCTCATGAAATGTGGCATCAGGGACTGTTGGGGGGAGTGCATCCATAGGCGGGAGGCAAAGAATTGACCAGACCTCTTGAAACCAGCTACAGCTGAGGCGAGGGAGAAAACAAAAGATTAGCAAGAAAAAAATTTATTCAAAAGGCTGTGAGATGCAATAAATAAGCTCTACATATGGCCAGTAAGCAGACATTGAGTTAAGATTATTTCTGCCAAAGTACTGTTTCCAAAGGGACATTTTCACATCTCAGTTCAACATTAGACTTCCAAAGCCTACCTGAGTAAGATGTGGAGAATGTAAACGGGCAGATAGACTTTATGAGGCTGCAGGCCTTTCCCTACCACCTGGCTCATGTCTGCAGCTCGCCTTGACTTCAGGATGGAGGACAGCTGCCCCCCACAGGCCAGGAGGAGGGTTACAGCTGTATACACCGGCACCATGGGACCACAGAACCTCAGTATCTGTCAGATGAGAATGCAGATCATGCTGATAATTAAACAAAGCAAACAAACACACACACAAAAAGAAAAGTCAAGAAAACACTGTACAATACTGTTCCTGATGTCACTACAAGCCTTTAAAGGGGATGTTGCCCAAAAAACAGAGACAATAAAGTTGTACCTGTCCCAGCACCCTGGGTAATGAAGTCCTTACTGACACCTGAGGTTAAAATCAGAAGGTAAACATGTCATTTATTTCACATCACGTTTTTTTCCCTTATTGATGATAAAAACATGTTTGTCATTAGGATTTGCAGGACGTTGAAGGCTGAGGACTAGTACCTTATACTGGCAGTTGGGGGCAGTGTGGAGCTGAAGGAGCACACCTGAGGTGTTGTCTGGATGACTTGTATGGAGCATCCCTGAGATCTCAGTCACTGATGGCACACTGGCAGACACATCACATCAAGTCATGACAGAAACAGTGAACATGATGACGATCTGCCAGTAAAAGAAACTGCTAAGGGACGGACGCTGACATAACTAACCTGACTGTGGTTAAAGTGTCTTCCCGAAACCACGGTACATTTATTCGGTACACATTGGGCAGTCTATCTGCAGACAGACGTACAATGATCATCATTACATTTTAACATGTGCCTACCTATGAATCACAAAACAAACTTACCTTTATGTACTTTGCACTGGCTTGAAACACTAATTCTGAAAGCCTGATAGACCTAAAGACACAGAGGTGTTCAAAATGTAGTGACACAGTAGGAACAGAGATACTGAGTCCAGAAAGCACCTGAAAAAATGAAAGCTACCTGGTGAAAGTGCTGCAGCTTGATAGTGTGAAGAAGTCCAGAGGAGTTGACCGTAACATCGCTGACTGTCAAACCTGGAAAATAAACAGTTATTGAATAGGAATGTGTCTTTTCTCTCCTGAGTTTAAGAAAATCTGCATCAACAGTAAGACTACTTACCCAAGGAGAGAACATGTGGCACTGGGACAGATAGAGTCTGAGATTCTTGTCTCTGCCACTCACACTCCACTGTGAACTGTAGACCAAACAGACTTTGTAATTTGTGTAAATGAACATTAGTGATGATTCCAAGTCAGGGTAACCTCTTCCTTGGCTTCTTTGACTGTTCTTCTGGCCACTTTTGCTGGGCTTTCTCAGGCTTTTATATTCTACAAACAACCCTTTTTTAAAGTTGTTTTGATTCTGATTCCACCGATTCCACCTGTGGCTGTGACTGAGAAGTTTGTACAAGCATTTATGGTTTCCAACTGATGCACCACAATGACACTGGTGGTCCCCAGATGTTTGCTCTCGCACCACCATTGGCTGACCTTTGGGTTTATTGTGAATGTCTTGACAACAATGGTATGAATTGTCGTGAAATTTGTTTCAGACATTCATGGTCCCTTCAGAATGAACTGTGATTTCTTGACTTCTCATCTAGTGCCGTCATCAGGTCAAAAGCCGATTTACATTATTACATTAGTTTATGAGTTTTATTAGTTTACCAAATACATGCTGTTAATTAAAATGTCAACACTTACCAAAGATAACGAAGACAGTAAATAGTAGAGGTTACCTGCTAAACTTCAGCATTTTAGCATTGTCATTGTGAGCATGCTGAAGTTAGCCTTTAGCTCAAAGCTACTTGTGTTGAGGTACAAGCCTCACAGAGCCACTACCATGGCTGTGGACCTATGCCTTGTTACAGTTTCTTCCTTTACGACAGCCCAGCAAGATGGACAGAGGCAGAACAGAGAGAGAAGGACAACGAAGGGGCAAAAAGCACCTCATCAGAGTATTGAGATTCTCATTTTGTTTCAAGTACCTGTTTGCCACTGAGGTTGGAGGCTGAAACAACCAGATGAGTAACTGAAGACAAGTCACTGAGACTCAGAATCAGGACCTGGGGAGAATAACAGACGGTTTTGAGCAACCAACAGCAGCTCAGACTGGACTGCGTCTCTTTAAAGGATAGTTACCTTGTATGGTGGCAGAAGCTCAGTTCCCATTGACAGATCCACTGCATGCACACTGGAAAAAGAGCATGAATGAAGAAATATTTATTTTTTTGATATGGCAACCGGCAGCGCTTGTAGAAGCAGCAGGCGGTAGCTCCTTCAAACTGCGCTACACTTTTGTTTTTCATCAGTATTTTCTGGCTTTATTGCGGAAACACGTATCACCTATGACAGAAATACAGTCATTGGGAAAAGAAGACAGGGTTTTTGGATTACAGAGCAGTGGACCACGATCCACCAGCCAGATAGACTGGAACAGGCACCATGGTGGGTGCAGTGATGGCTCAGAAGAGAGGAAAGACAACTGGGAAAGGAGCCATGTAGGCCCAGCTTTGACATTATTTTATTTTATTTAAATGTTACCATATTTTAATACGCATTTAATTATCTGCTAAGTTCTGAGTGTGTAGCATGAAGGGACTACAAATTTCATTATACAACCTTACGTAGTATAATGATAGATAAACTACCTTGTAATAGGAATACATACAGTACATCATCTAATATAACCACAAAAGACATCACATTTTATCTAGTAAGTAAAGAAATAGGTGGCGGGGAAAGAGATATCATATTCTTACCATGAGGAACCATTCTTGTGCACACAGCCGTACACCCAGCTAGACATCTCCTGTTGGACACCAACAATAAATCTGAATCAGAATTTGTACTGTGATTACCAGAGATTACTCTGGTTTCTGCATTACAAATTGTGTGGCTTTTGCACTTAAATCTTAAACAGCAAAATGCTAGCCTGATAATCAGACTGAACTGCAATTCCATTCATACATGTGTGCCTATATGAATCACTGAACAAATCAAAGATATGGGTGGCGATTCACCAGGCACCAGGCCAGTGAAATGGTCTTACTCAAACCCAAAGGGATGACAACATTAGCACAACAGTGCTGAAAACTCACCATGTTGTTGCTCCGGCAGTAGAAATGGCTGTAGGCTTTCCTGCGACTCGACAGGGCAAACAGAAAATATTTGACCTGTCCTTCCTGTAGATGGAGAGAAACACTGAAGACACCAGGAACATTTTGTTGGTCTGTATCAGGTCTTTGCTTTCTTAGATCATTAGCCACACTACTAAGCTGGACAGTCTGCATGACTGCATTTGAATGCGATGAGAAAAATTAAGTTTCCAGTCTTCTTCAGTGAAAGGACTATGGTAAAGCAGAAAATAAAATTAGCATTCCTCTTTGACTGTGTCTAAGGAGCTCATTTATCATTTACCTTTGGTGTGCTGTACGCCAGACGCAGTGTGTTCACTTCACTCCATGCTTCAGGAAAATCTGGAAAACAGAAAAGAAAACAAGGGGAATAACAGGACACAGATATGGGTGATTCATTAATAGTTTGACTCCTTCCTTTTGCTGTGTAGAGTGAATGAAAACCAAATATTTTAAAAATACAATACAAAATATGAAACACGTAAAAATATGGCTCTATGACAGCTAAAAGTACATGAACAGGATGGTGCTCTAAATAAGACACTAATTGCACAGTTTCTGTGGTTACTCCAGCCTCTCCATGGTGAAGTGTTTCTCACTAACCTAAAATGGAGATGGAGGTGTCTTGTGTTTCTCCCAACATCCTGACAGGATGTCTGACGAAGTGATGGTTTAGTACGGCCATTTTCTTCTCTGGGTTTTCTGTGAACTAATAAGAAGACACTGGTTATCTTGGAAACAGATGCCGCCTGATTGCAATGAATGCTTATCAGAGATGTATGGGCTTTGATGTTTCACAAAAAAATTTATTCAGAAAACTGTGTTTTAATGTTTGTTGTTCTGACCTGTCTAGTTTCAGGATCTATTAGGTCGAAGAATGCCCTGACAGTAGCAAGTACAAGCTCTTTGCACCTGGAACACAGACACAGACATATACATGCATACCACATCTGCATACTATTTTAATATAGTTGTGAGTTAATGCATAGTCTAGTAATACATAATGCCATGTCTTTTACCAAACGATGGACAGATGGTCAGTGGACACCCATGTCCTGGGAACTGCAGTTGCCTTAACAAAAACAGTAAGACATTCGAACAAAAAGTGAAGAGCAGTGCAGGATCAAACAATCTATTTATGCACCAAATAGTTCCAGGAACTTACTCCAGGGACTTCTATGGGGGTTGAAACTATACAGCAGAAACAAACTTAGTCCCCACGGTAGAAATGTAGGTAAAGTTCCTCACTTCTTAAAAACGCACCAGGGCAGAATGACATGGTCAAGTGCCACTTCACAAACTACACTTACCACCAGTGACAATTTATTGGGGTCTCTTAGGGGACAAGGTAGACATGTCAAGCCAGAGCGGACCTGGTAGTCACGGTAACCCCCTCCAACAGACAGAACTGTGATGTTCCTGAGCTTCTTCGCCTGGTTCACCCACTTCTGTCTCACTGCAGAGTAGAAATCTACATAGAGCAGGGACAAAGAAATATTTATTAACCATTTATGTGAAGTCATATTCTCTATTGTAGCTATGATCTGGAAAAGTGCTCATTTACATATACAAGGAATATGCTGGAAGTTAAATTTAATACCTTATAAGACCTTTTTAAAAGACCCTTTCCATTAGGGCTGTGCCATTAATAGAATTTTATTTTAAATTTAAATTTTTGATTCAAACGATTATAAATAATTATCGTGATAAAACGATTATTGTTCCGTTTTGTCTTGTGCTACAAATCACCCAACTTAGGATGGGTTAATGCAAAGAACAAATTTCCCTATAGGGATCATTAAAGGACATTAAACTTTATGCCTAAAGTCCACTGGCTGTTCTGCGGCTGCCGGAGCTAATCACACCCATTCTTGTCAATACTCATGAGTCCACCAGACGTGGCCGCAGCGCGTCCCAGAAGCGTCTCTCCGCCCCACTCCGCAGAGAATAGGTAGCAGGTCTACATTAGAAGGAGGCATTCAGGAGTGGTGACAGGGCCGGGTGCAGGGCGTTAAAGTACAGGTTTAGCAAGGAGGTGCGAGAAGCTAAACGACTGTGCTCAGAGAGGCTAAAGAACCAGTTCTCTGCAAACGACGCCTTCTGTCTGGAGGGGGTTCAGAGAGATCACAAACTATAAACCCAAAGTCCCCCACTCCATAAACGATTCTCGCCTGGCAAATGAGCTAAACCAGTTCTACTGCAGCTTTGACGGTCAATTGGACACCATCCCCGCGTCTCCTCCGCTCAGCTTCAGCCTCAGTCCACCAAAATCCATTACAGACCCACTCCTGGACCACCTGCAGTTCGCCTACAGAGCCAACAGGTGTGTAGATGATTCAGTAAACATGAACCTTCACTTCATCCTCCAGCACCTGGACTCCCCAGGAACCTACGCCAGGATCCTGTTTGTGGATTTCAGCTCTGCTTTCAACACCATCATCCCGGCCCTGCTGCAGGACAAGCTCTCCCAGATGAGCGTGCCTGACTCCACCTGCAGGTGGATACCAGACTTCCTGACGGACAGGAAGCAGCACGTGAAGCTGGGAAAACATGTCTCTGACTCCAGGATCATCAGCACCGGATCCCCTCAAGGCTGCGTTCTTTGCCTCCTTCTCTTCTCCCTGTACACCAACAGCTGCACCTCCAGTCACCAGTCTGTCAAGCTCCTGAAGTTTGCGGATGACACCACCCTCATTGGGCTCATCTCAGGTGGGAGATCGACCATCTAGTTGGTGCAGCCAGAACAGTCTGGAGCTCAACGCTCTGAAGACCGTGGAGATGGTCGTGGATTTTAGTCCAGCCCCACCCTCCCCCATCATCCTGTGTGACTCCCCAGTCACCACTGTGGACTCCTTCCGCTTCCTGGGCTCCATCATCTCCCAGGACCTTAAGTGGGAGCTGAACATCACCTCCCTCACCAAGAAGGCCCAGCAGAGGATGAACTTCCTGCGGCAGCTGAAGAAGTTCAGCTGCCGCAGCAGAGTTGTCAGCAGCAGAGTTGTCAGCAGTTCTGCCAAAGACAATGATGGTGCACTTCTACACCATTCACCATCATTGAGTCCATCCTCACCTCCTCCATCACCATCTGGTTATATGTACACAATATTCTCTTCCGTTGCGTTACTTCTGCATGGCACAGACCCAGAATAATGCACATGTATATATCTGCAACGTTGTTCTTCTATTCCATATTTATATATTTCCACATTTATTTATGTTGACTGTATGTTTGTCTTGATTTTGTGATTATTACTTGATTATTTATATTCCTTAAGTCTGTAAGGGTCCACAGATCATAAGTATCAAAATGGATTTACATAAAAATGAATTCAAGTTATAATAACTACAGTAAGCTTCTGCTTTCACCCTTTCTAAGTTAGGCTACTGGTATATTGATATGGGTCTCTCTCTCTCCATTCTCTCTCTCTCTCGTGTAGATGTGCTCTCTCTAGATCCAATGAATGAGTTGTAATTTTTATTAAGTAAGTAATTTACTAATGTTCATACTGGTTTAAATAAACAACTTATTAATAGCCCTTCCCACCTTTGCTGAGATTTGTAGGAAAGGAATCCCATGCCTGTCCCAAATATAGGCAGAGTGAGTTCAGTGATTTAAGCAAATAAAAACCCGGGTTATTAATCAATGTTTCATGGTATATATCAGTTTTTTATGTTACTTTCTTTTATATTTATGTTTTCTCACATTAAAGGATTGGAGGTCAAGAATTTAATTGAACTTAAATTGAAGATAATTAAAGGTAATATTTTAAAATGTGGTAAGCTTCAGAGGGGTAACGTCATGTCGGAGTTCTTAAATACCCATCATGGCAACTGTTGATGCTTCCAACAAAATCTATCAACTCAGACGGCTGTCAGACAGCCTTTTATGGTAGGCTATATAAAAAGTTTGGCGTCATTCAAGACCAGCATGAGAGTTGTTCTTACCCAGCAGATATGGGTCCAGGGCCAGCACCGGAGCCAGGTGAGGGGAGGCCTGGGTAATGATGAGGCTGACCAGATTGTTGTTGAAGCGGGGCAAAGTGAACAGGGCCCGGGCCACCACTCCTCCCATGGAGTGACCAACAAGCACCACACTCTGAGGGGGGGTCTTGACGTGCTGGCAGGTAGAAAAAAGGAGAAAAACCGTTATAATATATTTACCATAAAGTTTTGTTAGTAATTGCATCCAACAGTGCCGCATGTAGGGGTAGACCAACACTCCTTAATGTTGGCTTCTTGTACTGGAATTTTACTTTTTCTACTGTTGCCATGTCAACTTCTTTACCAATGTGAGATGTACAACTCAGAGGGATTAACTGAATGCCTTGAAGTTTAAAGATAGAGGTTTCAACGTGTTTGTAATGTAGCCTCCACACTGAAATAGAACTCCAACAATATCCATAATCTAAATTAACCCTGTCTGAGGACTAGATGATATTTGAGGCCTGACCTTGTAGAGCTTCAGGATGGCCTTAATGCTCTCATGCAGGAAGTGCGTCTGCCTGAGCAAACTGCCGCCATAAAGGGCCACCAGCTCCTCGTTGAAGTCCACGGTGAACACGTTGAAGTGGAGACCCCCCTCCATGTTTTCAGCCTTCCTCAAAGCCACAGAGCCCAGGGAGCGAGCTTCATGTAGAGAAGAAGACATATGATGCTGTCATGCAGTGTGATTCGGCTCAGATGGCATTTATAATCATACAGATGCAGATACAGATAATCACCACCATATCCTCTCTTTAAAGCACCTCTGCCGACCGACATGCTGTAATAATTATTTATACACAGCTCTTACAGATACACTAGAGTCATCATGTGCTGAGCTTCTTCAGATCCTCTGGGCAGCTCTTCGTGACCTAAAAAGAAAACTCCCACTCTACTGCTATAGAAGCTCATTAAACGTCCACAGACAGTACAATGTTCCTGTATGGAAGACCCCCGAAACATCCCAGCACTCTGATCTTATTTGACACAGGTACTTCATCAAGCTGTTGTAACCTGTGAAGTCGGGAAGCTTATCGAACAACAGCTGTTTTTAAAAATACACCGACTTTTAATTTAGTAAAATCTGTGGCTTTTAAAAAAATATTCCTCCAGAATATGCCCAAACAATCACGTGGCAGAGAGGGTTTTCAGATACTTAGGTATTTTTGTCACTCCTTATTTCAATAATTTGAGACCAATTACTCGCCTCTAATTCAAAAAATTTGAAGAAGTGTACCTCCTTGCCGACTTCCTTCTTTGGGAGAATCATCTATAAAAAGAAACATCCTTCCCTGATTAAATTATTTATTTCAAATCTTCCATTTTTAAGTCAATGAACTCTTATTCTTCTTATTATATGTGGAATAACAAACATCAGGATCAGGTTTTCTCAACTTACCAGGCCGAAGGAACTTAAATGTTAATATATTAGTTTATAAATAGACAGGATTCTTCATGGACTGGCCTTGCATCTGTAGCATGTTATCCTAGAAGGCTTAAATCCCTCCCCTTTATCAACAATGTAGATCAGATAAATTCTCTGAACAATAATATAATTATCTTCAACACCCTACTGGTTTGGAGTGATGTGAGAACATTTTTAAATATTCCCTATGGTATTTCTCTTTGGTCTCCCCTGGAATTGAATCCTTTGTATTAGTCTGATGGAGTGGACTTCCAAAAGCCTCTCAGATCGATTTTAACATTCATTTCAAGTATCTAAAGTAAATCTCTCTCTTTTAGGAAAGAATGAGATCCGCCTGAAACTTTCAGAACAGGAAAATGACATAGCCTCCAAGGTTTCCGCTCTACTGCTGTACTCCGACTCTTCAGCTTTTGATTCTCTGTGGGAGTGTGACCTGGGGGTAACACTTAGTTCTGCAGAATGGATCAAGATTTCCCCAACAGCTTAAGCCTGTTATAAATGTAAAACACACATAAAAGTAAATTTCTCCATGTTTTGGTCATGTAATCCCATCCAGACATTCTGGAAAGAGTGGTCCAGGAGCATCTTATTCACTTTACCTGTTATACAACACTTTGGAAAATCTTTTTAATACGGATACCAAATCTCTATTATTAATCCTTTTTTTTCTGGCTAAATGCTTATCTTGCTACTGTGGTCTGCTCCACAGGTCCCCACAGTCTGCATGTGGATATCACAGATATCGTCTCTTCTCCCGCTGGAGAACTCATGATCATAAATCTGACAAACTCTGGAAACTCTGGAAACCCTTGCAGAGAGTCAGACTTGCTTGTCCCCGGAAAGCAATGGCAATTGCTTCATCTGTATGTGCTATTAATTCCTGTCATATTCCTGTATAATTAATGTTTGTATATACATATATATATTTAAATACCACAGGGTCTGTTTGGGGAGGGATTTTTCTGTTGTTGTTGTTGTTGTTGTTAAAGAGTGTGTTTGTTAAAGTTAAGAAATGTTAAGGAACAGAGAGCACGGACCATTCTCACAAACACCACAGTGTAACTGCAACATTTTGTAACTGCAAAATGTGTTTGTATTCACATGAATAAAAGCGTGGGTGTTTTTCTCCTACACACAAGTGATAGCCAGAGAGCCAGAATAATCTCAGAAAGGATTTGTATCAAGAGAGCACAACTTACAATTACTTAGAGTCACCATAGGTTCCACGTTTAATTCCCTGAGACATCATAATTTTCCAACCATATTATAAACAGAAAGATAATATATAATACAATTTACTGCATATATATTATATATATAATTGTATTTCATTGTCAACAAAGCTAATGAAAAAAACAAAACAACAATACATTGATCCATCTTTTAATACATTGTTACTTTCCTATCCTGTGGTCCAAACACATATGTTCCTACTGAGGACATATATCTTTAAAAATGGATCACACAAATAAAGTTTCATTTTAAAAAGAGATTATGTCATTTCCTAAAACAGCAGGGCACTGTAGTTTTTAGATAACGTTACTTAAACGGGAGTCAAGAGGGCATTTGTTGGGCACTATTTTCAGCTGTGGATTAACACACATTTGATGCTCTAGGGAGTATTTCCAGCAGCAGGACAGTGTGTGTGGGATTAAGTCAAAATAAACTACAGTGTGTGTGTTCATGGTAATGAAGGAACATGTCACCCAGTGCAACAGTGTGTGACTCAGTAATGTGTTTGTAATAGTTTTCAGCTCAGCGGCACAGAGGAAGAAGAGACATCATGTGCTGACTCCACAGAAAATACTGAGGATCAGTTCATGGGGTTTGTTGACAACAACAGAAGTATAGAATAACACCAACCCTATCCTTTAATATTATCTATGAGTACAGTTTAAAAGATTAAGGGTATTGCTCTGGGTGTACATATCATGAAACCGTATCACAACAAAAAATACAAAACAAAAACCGAACACACTATTGGAAAAGGGTAGCATAAGCCAGGTTTTCAAAGAATAATTAATAACGTTTACACGTGGATTGCAGCACCACACACACAAAACAAACTGTCCAAACATGATTTTGTGATATGGCAAAGCTCTAACATCCTCTATCTTAACACACTGAAAGCTGGTGTGCAAAATTGTCAAGTCAGGTGCAGGCTAATCAACAAAAAACAACTTTCCCTCGCCTTGTTTCCTCCCTTTGCTTGTCGCTAATTTAAAGGCTAATACTGAACCCTCTCTTCGAGCAATCCATTGTATGCACTTACCTTGTTTGTAACTGCCTGCATTTCCAGGCAGGAAGAGAACAGGGGCCCCGGTGAGTTTGAGCGCTCGGGTCTCCTGGGCATACAGACCCTCCCCGTACAGATAGAGCCCATACGCTGGGTACAGTCTGGCCACACGGCGAGGCAGAGCCACGCGCTGTCAACACCACATGCACCCACACAGACATGGATTAGGAGGTGAAGTGCCACAGCCACATCAATCACAGACAGTTCATTAACCGTCTGTCACACCGTAACACATCCCCAACAGTCCCACTATTCTAAATACCTACAGTTAATTCTGCTTTTATGTGAGATGTTAAATTCCTGGTATAATTGTATACAACAGTGGTTCTAGGAGTGTGGTCTGGGGACCCCCGGGGGTCCTTGAAGGGGATCCAGGGGGCCCCCAGCAAAAAAGTGAACAATTTATTTTCACTATAAATCCATCCATAAGTAACACAGTAACAGTACGTATAACAATTCTGGTCACGTGTAATGGGTTCTTACACTGTAATAAAACCTCTAAAAGCGAAAATACTATCAGATGGGTCATCCTGGGACAAACTCTTATCAAATGGTGGTCCCTGGTACTTTTTCAAGCAAAATTGCCCAATTGATTGATTTCCTTCTTGTACCTGGTTTTTAAGTTGTAAACTGAGCATTTTTGAGGTTTGACTAATGTTTGAACAGAACCTGGAGTGCGTGGGATTATGGTGGGACATGTTTTAGAATTGTTATTTTTTTTCTTTTCGCATTCAAGGATTGATTAAGAAACACTCAGCCTCAGTATTGGAAAATTCCTACATTAATAAGTTACAGCCCTAAAATTGACCAAATCAAATATAATAGCATCAGCTATTAGATGTTTATTTTCACCTCTGACTTTTCTCCCCTTGCTCTAAATAACGTTAGCATGTTGTTATGCCCTGTATTCATCACAAGCACTAACACTGACACAGACACAGACTCAAAAGCCAAATGTCCATTAACCACATAAACAAAGCGCTATCTATATGTGTATATGAGATATATGGGGTTCTTTTTATTCTTCCTCCCTTACAACATAACTAAAAGGCATCCACTCCTGTCTCCTGTAAGGTGCCCATACAGTGCATTGCCCCCAGCTGTGCTCCACTTCTGGACAGATGAACACATCAGTGAGCATAAAGCAGAGGAAGGCGACCTACATTGCTTTGCTAACATTTTAACAGCAACTTCAGCTGTCTTCCCCTGACCTGGAGCCTGTGTGCAACAAACATCCGCACCTTGCTAAGCTGGTGTGCTGATACTACGCTGAGAGGATTCAAGGATCAGCAGTTGCTTTATGGTTTTACAACCTGGCTAATTTAGGCTTTTATAATCTGAATCCTTTAGAACACGCACGCCGCCCCAACCAGACAGGCGCGTGCGCTGATAGAAACCCCTGAGGAAATGCATGAGCCCGGTTCAGAGGCAACACCTGACGTGAGTTGCTGTGTTGGGCAATGTTAGCAGGTTTCAGGAAATAACGTTAAGTTAGCTCACAAGACCTTTGTCGTGGATAATTTATGCTGCCTGTTGAGGTGAAAACAAAATATGGTTCTCGGTGTTGAAATGAACAAACCATTTAGCAAGACTAAACCAGAAACAACGCGACGCTGCTAGCTAATTTATGCATTACGTACTGTATGAGGTGGTAAGTGAAATAATTAGTACTCACCCGGTACTCTGGGTATTCAAACATATAGGTCATACTGCATCTGTTCTCCTCGAAGCCAGTCAGCAACTCTCGGAGGCCAACCGCCAGAAGCCCCACAGCAAACCCGTAAAAGGCCACAGTGGCGAGTTTCATGGTTCAATTCGGGCTCTGGGTTTTAGATATTACAGGTGTTTCATCTTCCTCTTTTCATTTTTCATTCTGTAAACTCCTCGCCCATGAAGACGCTACACAGGCTGTCACTCTCACCGGCTGAACCCACAACAGGAACCACACGCTGTACAAACAGTAGTGATTGGCATGTTTCTCGGCCAATGGGAGGAGAGGACGTGAAAACTGGACCAATAGGAGAGCAGACAGCCAGTGACATATTTTTATACTAGGGATTGCTAAATGCAGCTGTTTTTTGTTGTTGTGAGTGGATTTTGCTTTTCACTTCATTGCATTTTTACTTTTCTTTTACAATTGTATTACATTTTTATATAGCCTTAAAGTGATCTTTATTGGTGATGCCACGTTTTTAGTACACCTTTGCTTTTTCAACGATTACAAATACATATTAATTTTAATGCATCAAAGACCAAAAATAAAAACAAATAAATGTAAATAAAAAGTCCCATGGAGCAATCATTTTGTCTAAATATATATGTGAAAAAGGAGTATATTAAGTGTTGAATGTTTGTAATACTACAAGAAACTAGTGGCACATTCTTAATTTCTCAAATCTTTAATAGAACAATCAATGTTCTGCTGCAGCTGCATCAAACTGCCTTAACCATTGCAAACACATGTACACACATACATAGCATGTACTTCAGGTGTCTGCAACAGGTCAAATATAGTGTGTGAAAAAAAATTATTTCAGTGTGGAAACAAATCTGGCACATTGAATTGCAACTTCTCTATAACACACAGTCCTACATAGAGAAACAGGAGTTCTCTACTTGGAAATACAGTTTCAGACTATTATCAGTCTTTTCAAAAATAAAACAACATGATCAGAAAGTTTCTAACAACAGGTGCACAGCACACCCATATGCACAAGCCCCACCCATATGATGTTACATAATAGTTACAATTAGGCTACAAATTATTTGAAAAATATATTCGATTCCTCTGGCCACAGTCCTGAATGTACAAAACCTTCCAGAGCAAGGGTTCACGAACCTGGTCACATTCTGATCAATTTTTGGGGAGATATCAGAGATAGCAAAGAAAACTATAAGAAATATTGTTATACTGCAGACGGTTTTGGCAGTATAGATGAGAACAGATGTTTTTGGCTCATGTGTGTTTTCTACAGTGACTAAGTGGATGAATCCAAGTTTGTCCTGGTGCTTCCCTCTGACTTCCCAGAGAGGTGATGGGTCTTGTTTTCCCTCTGTGGATTGACTTGTGGATTGCTGTTTTTTGTTTTTGTTTTTTACTCAATTTAATGAAAGCAAATACTGAGGAGAATTTCATGTCTTTGACCAGTTCAAAACGACCTTAATCCAAAAGCTTGGAATGTTCTATCCTTGTAATGGTCCAGTCTGGAGGGACTCCCTTAGTAAACTCCCTTTGAAATCTGCCAGAAAGCCAAAAAGAAAGATCAGAACAAGTATTCTATGTCACACAAAGATTTTTACAATTTTATATGTCATTACACTCCTGAAGATATACTCACTCATAATTTGCAGTTAGCAGTCTCTTAGTTTCTGTTTCTCTCTCTCCACCAACGGCCACCTGAAAGACACGGGTTCCCTCCATGGTGTCGTTAGGAAGACGGGCGCTTGTCAGATACCAGAAACGCATCAGAATACTGACAAACTTTCTCCCTGGAAAAAAAATAAAAAATAGTACAGACACTGATTAACACTGCACAAATAACCCCACCTGTTCTATTCCGTGCGCGCAACACCTATCCATCCTGGCAGAGGAATCCCTCCTCTCTTGCTCTTCTTGAGGTTTCTCACCCCCCCCTTCTCTAAATTGACAGTCTGTACACATTGTAAAGCCCTTTGAGGCAAATTTGTGATATTGAGCTATATAAATAAAATTTGATTTGACTTCATACTAATGCAATTAATCTACTAATATTGAGGATACAGAACCAACACAGAGAGCAAAACATTGTTTACATGTAAAATAATATGGTAATAATAACTATTGGTTCCTAAAGTAGACGAGAATCCTTAAAACAGCTCACCAATATATACTTTTAATTTCACAAAAAGACCCAGTAATTTTTAACAATAATAATAATAATAATAAATAATAATAATAATAATAATAATAATAATAAAACAGGAGTAAATTGTGTATTTGTTTGGAACTATTTTCAGCTACGGATTAATTCACATTTGGCGCTCTAGTATTTTCAGCAGCAGGACGGTGTTTGTGAGACTGTGTGAAAATAAACTACAGTGTGTGTTCATGGTAAGGGATGATGTTAGGCAGTGCAACAGCGTGACTCACTGATGAGTTGTTGTTTTTTTTTAATAGTTCTTTGGACAACAATGGAGCTCTATGGCACAGAGGAAGCAGAGATATCAGACTAAAATACTTGTTAGTAGGATCAATTCATTGTGTGTTTGGGTCTTCTCTTGGGATTTGTTGATAAGAAGGAACAGAGGTAAAAACATGCTGCTGACCATTATCATCATAGTAGATTCCCACGTCTCCCGGGGTCGTGTACATGATCTCTTCAGGATCTGCAGAGAGCGCTTTCTTGTGGCTCGATGGCAGCATGTTGCACTTTTCCTCGAGCTTTCCAATCAACTGCAAGGACATGGAAATTAGACCAAGATGAACTTGAGCAGGGAGAATACACCTGTTACATACAAGAGAAGGGTTTTAAAAGACTGCAAGTTCAATCCTTTGATACACAAAAACATGTCTTGCCATGTTTAGTAGTAAGACTAAGCGATTCCTTAATTAGTTATTCAACAGATGTATTTAATCCATCCTTGTAGTTATTCATTTGTTCCACAAATAGGTGGGAAAACCTGGCAAACAACCTTTTATTTTTATTTTTACCAGTTACTTTGTTAAACATAATTGTTATGAATAGTTATCCACACCTTACACCACTGGTTCTCAAGAGGTTTGGCTTGTGAACCTGTGTTTCCAACCAATTCCAACTTATGACCCCTCACCACAAGTTGCTTCTGTTTAGGAGCCGTTTTTTCTTTCTTTTTTTAGAGGCCTAAAGAAGGTAAACACTCCAGTCAGAACAGAAATATATCCATCCAACATCAACCGCTTATACTGCAAACAGGGTCGCGGGGGGCTGCAGCCAATCCCGGCTTACATCGTGCGAAAGGCAGTGTACACCCTGGACAGCCCGCCAGTCCATCGCAGGGCCACACAAACAAACACTCACATCCACACCTATGCAGACTCCACACAGAAAGGTTTGAACCCACGACCTTCTTGCTGTGAGGCGACAGTGCCAACCACTGCACCACCGCACCGCCCATAGAAATATATATTTGAACTTATTTCCTTAATTGAAAATATTCTTGCGAGTACTCAGAACTATAATATATATCACACTGAGGGCTCCTGGAAACACTGGCCTTGTCTATTATAATTCTATACAGTCTGCTGGTATTAGTCAGTCCTGTTTGTCCAGGATACAACTAACTTACATGCGGCTGCTTGACTTCACACTGGCACCAGAAAGAGAAAACATCATCCCTGCCTTTCTTTGCCGACTTTCAGCGTAGTATAGAACTGATCTTACTGTTTTGTTTTTTTTAAAAGGCACTCAGTGGGCTGATCCTTTCTTACATCTCAGACTGTCTCTGAGGTTTTCTGACCTGAAGTCTAATCCACGTCCTAGGGTGAAAGTCCAATTATAGTGGAACCTCTTAATTAGGAGTTCCCACACAACTGAAATTAGTCCCACCTCTATGTTACTTGTTATCCTTGCCTTGACAGAACTTATGATATATGTGTTTGTTTGTTTTTTAGATGTATTTTGTAAAAAACAGGATGCAGTATCTTGAACAGTTGAATTGTGAGGGTCAAGGCTCTTATTTTTGAGTAAACATGGGAGAGATGGTGTCCCTGTTCCATAGTACACCAATTTTTAGCAGGTTCACACTGCAAAAATACTATACTAAAAAAGCCAGTACCTGATACCTCAGCTAAGGGTATCTGCAGATACCAAGCTGATACCAATGCTCTATTTTTCTAATTTAAAAATCTGTAAAGATCACTGTGTGGAACTGATTGGAAACATGTCAATGTTAGGCCAGAGCCCACTGTGATTATCACGTCCATGATGTACACGATTATCCCACAATCTAATGCACAAAGGAAATGGGAGCAGGACTCAGAGCTGCAGAACATAAGACATAGTTGTGGATGTTGGTAAAGCAGGTCCAAAAAGATCTCAGAAAATTATAAATTATGAAATATGTTTGACAACCACTTTCTATTTTTGACATTTATTCAGCTGTTGCTCTTTGTAGGCAGATCTAACTGCAGTACACACAGAAAGAGTGCATATTGTATACCATTAGTATATAATATTGAATTGTGGATCAGCTTGAGTAATCAAGTGATCGTATTAGGTTATGGCACAGGATGGATAGCACAAGTTTGGACTTGCTAGGTTCCCATACTCACGTCTTTGGCCACGAGCCCTTCCAAAGCTTCAAACTGACACTGTGACAACAGTCTGGAAACATGGGAGAAGGCCTGCGAGAGTAAACAAAACGCTCAGCAGAACAGAATTAACACGGTATTAACTGGGTTTTAGGTCGCAGAGACAAACAAATGACGATAAATAAATGTGTAGCTGTCAGAGAAGTTGCTAACGTTAGCTAACAACCACTTAACACCACCTGTTTACAGGTTCTTACAGACCTGCTTCGCGCCCTCCGTGAACTCTTCAATGCTGAACTCTTTATCAAAGTAAGCCTTTATCAGAAAGTAGTATATTCGGGTGCGAAACCAGATGAAAGGGTTCGGGATGCCAACAACCACCACCTTCTGGTTCTGGTTCTGGTTCTGTCCGCCCTGGTCGGAGCTGTAAAGGCGGACCGCTGCTGCTACCACAGCGGCAGGTGATGAAGGACGTAGCGGCGTTTTACCGGACCGGTTAAGGATGACACTTTCATTTAAAAACAGACGAGTAAAGCTAAATGTTGACGGCAACCTGGAACAACCTCTTAACATGGGCAGCGCCATCTTTTTTTTTCCTCTGGCCTTCTTGTCCGTGTACTTGTATTGTCCGGTGAGGAACAAAGACCAACTATTAAAAATACAGATAGTAATGAAACTAAATACTTAAATAGTGACGCAGTTTTTAATATTTCATAAACAAAATTTATGTTATATAAGTAATAATAGTATATTTTTTTCTTTTTACAGTTGGCTTTCACTTTGTCATGTTTTGTTTCTATGGGGAAAGTAACACCCCGGAAGTTCCGGAGCTGTTTACTTTCATTAGTTGGTGAATTTCTGAAGCAGGTTAAATGGAGCTCCAGGAAAAAGTACCGGTGCCGATATTTACAGAAGTAGACAAGGACGTTTTTCTGCGAGAGATCTACCCCAAGGTAAGATAAATCTGCTTCCTGGGGACACGTGTCGGTCTTTATGGCTGCAGGAAAGCGCGACTACAGAAATGTACATGATCCAACCGGGGGCAGCTGCTATTCTCAGTGTTGCACGACGCCTTAAAGGGCAGTTTATAGCTGTATCTCTCTTCCTGGTATGCATTTGGTCTTGGTTCTTGGCCACATTTACAATAATGTTCTGCAGCATGTGATAATGACAGATTAGAAAGAAATTGAATCACCTGACAATCAGTTAATAATTTCAGATATTTACTTCGCAAAAACACCAAATATTCTCCGGTTTCAGTTTGTCAAAGAACAAGCATGAAGTTCTCTCATTTAAACTTTTAAGGACATAATCAAGTGATTTGTTCAGTGTCTCAAATGAGTACCTGTTACTCCAGTGTTTTAGTGTTGCACATAAAATAAAGAATGGTCAAAATCTCAGCAGAAGAGGTTGAGATATCCTGACTTTTATTCTCTACCACTCAAGTTCCAAAAAAACTCCCACAATTCTTATAATGCATTTGTGTAGTGTCTATTCATAAGACCATTCCAGCCTGAAAAATGCCTTAATTTCCCCATCAGACAGGGTGTGCAGATTGGGACTTGAGTAAAGTCTCTCCTGGGGGGCAGCTAAATTATAATGACTCTTCTCCAGCGCAGACCAGCAGTGCTGAGAGGCCCGTGTCTCGGACCATGCCTGGAGAAGTGGACAGCTGAATATCTTGGACAGAAAGGGGGAGACAAGGAAGTGAAGATTCACGTATCCGCTGTGCCACAGATGGACTTCCTTCACAAAAACTTTGTGTACAAGTGAGCTGTCCCTCACACACAAACAGAAAGACAAATCGGTGCTCCTTCTCTGCTCCCAGCTACACTTCTTTATTCACAGGACGCTGACATTCAATGAATTTGTGAAACGGGCTTCTGAAAAAAAACACTCTGACTTCTTCCTCAGTGAGGTAAGGCTCATGAAGCAAAGATATGGTATGTACTTCTTTTGCAGTATGTTATATATTTTAATGACCCAAAGTCCCTGGTCTTATTTTAGGATGAGAGCTATTATCTGCGATCACTGGGAGAGGACGTTCGAAAGGTTCTCATTTTTTTGTACGTTTCTCTTTCCACTTAAAATGTTTTCTGTCCTCTCTTGTCTGACTCTGCAGAAGCTCTTGACCCAGAATATAAATGTCTCTCTCACAGGAACCTGCTGATCTGAGCAAACAGTTCCCAGACCTGGCAGAGGATTTTCACATCCCGCACTTCTTTGCACCGGATCAGTTTTTCTCCAGTGTGTTCCGCATCAGCTCCTGCGGTCTGCAGCTGTGGACGCACTATGATGTGAGTATGCTGCGGTTCGTCGTTTGTTCAGGTTGCTTCATGTGGGTAAATATTTTTGAGGTTTGAATTTCTAAAGACACTGGCCTCAGTAAGCTCTCCCTCTTCTGGTCTTTGGGGCCTGTTCCCTCAGGTGATGGATAACCTGCTGGCTCAGGTGACGGGGATGAAGAGAGTGGTTCTCTACAGCCCCCAGGATGCATTGCACCTCTACCTGTCAGGCAAGTGGCTATAGAAAGATGCCAGTTTGTTTGAATGCTCAACATACACTTCACCAGCCTGGTCCACTTTCATATTAAACTCAAACTGATATAATTTGATTGGATGAATATTTGTTGTTTTTTTAATAGCTTGGCTAATTTTATCGTACCCTTTTAATTTGAATCGAACCCATCAGGTGATAAATCAGAGGTCCTGGACATCGACTCCCCAGACCTGCAACGGTTTCCTGAGTTTGTGAAGGCAAAGAGATACGAGTGTGTGCTGGAGCCTGGAGATCTACTTTTTATCCCTGGTAAGGCGAGCTGCCCCCATGAACCAGATCTTCCTGCAGTCACACCTGCAGATTTTCCATCTGCTTGACTGTTAAGCCACTTCTTCTCATAGAACTCAATTGTAGCACACGGATGTAAAACACTGACGTAAGACAGCACACTGTTAGTATTATAGCAACTTTGATGCATCAACAGTTACATGGGATTTTGGGTAAATAGTTTCTCATGTATAAAAGACATAACATGATGCAGTGTCCCTTTTGTTGTCCTCAGCCCTGTGGTTCCACAACACCCTGGCACTGCAGTTCGGTGTGGGTGTGAATGTGTTCTGGCGCCATCTACCTGCTGACAGCTACGACAAAAAGGACCCGTACGGTAATAAAGACCCCGTGGCTGCGACCCGGGCCCTTCAGGCGCTGGAGAGGGCCCTGCACACTCTGGATGAACTCCCGGCAGATTATCGGGACTTTTATGGCCGGCGTATGATACAGCGCATCCAAAAGCGGACGTACTGTGACAATCTGTCGAGCACAGCCAGGCAGGAGGACTCTGACAGTACATTACCCAGCAGTCCATTCACCAAGCCTGGATAAGTGTGCAGGGAAATGTGGAGTCGCCAATAAAACACCTGTGTTGCTCTTCAGCTTTGTTTTGTTCATCTGACTTTCAGCTTGGAACATGAATGTGATTATAACAAAGTTACAGTCTGTAGAGCTGCAGCAATTAATCAATTAGTTGTGACCAATTAAATGAATCACCGATTAATCGGTTTATGTAATTTATGGGGAAGAAAAGGCAAAATTATCCGATTCCAGCTTCTTACAGGTGAAGGTTTTCTGGTTTCCTTATTCCTGTTTGACAGTAAACTGAATCTCTTTGGTTGTGAACAAAACACATGTCAAACACATGTCTCAGAAAGTGGCCAACGTATAGATGTTTCCTGCTGAGGAATGGATCAAGTTTGGAAAGTATGGAATATTTTAGACATTTAGAATTGAACATTGCATAATGATGAAAATAAAAGCAAAGCTTTTTTTGCTGCATTAGCAAAACTCATAGACAAATATAGACAGTGTTTCTAAGAGTCACTGTCACTAGTGTTCCAGCTACAGCAGCGCTCATCCTCAGTTTCTCTCATAGTAGGCTTGTGAAAAAGACATTCCGGCATGTTATTACTTTTATGCATGCTGCACACCAAGGTGAGTTTCACTGCAAGTTGATCAAATTTAAACATGTTGCATAACTCCTCTGCAATTGACAATGCTTTAGCACCCTGATGTGTGTCAGACTGTACAGAGGAAAAACCCTGAATCAGTGGTGTTACTTTACAGAGAAATGCATACATCAGTGAATTATAGGTATGCGAGACATTACAAGGATCAATGAAGTCCAATCTAAATTTTTCAATACACGACGGCACATTCTGTGCTTTCAACCTTACTGTTCAGAATAAGTCCATCTCTTTAGAGAAGATGCACCTTTATCATTTTGGGGAGCTCATGTAATTCCTAGAAACCCAACCTAACATCCAAGTCAGCCTACACCTGGCCTTTTTTAAATAAGAAAAACAAACTCAGAAAACAAAAATGACTGAAGATTCACAGCTAATTTGCTCACAGGCAACGTGCCGAATTTAGAAATCTAGAATATCTTCCCTTGAGAGTGAAGCGTGTAATACTGGATGTTATCCAGTCATTTATATTTTTCTTTATACCACTGTTCCGTTTTAACTGAGTATTGTATTTAAGACCATTTTGAAAAGACGATTGCTGTGTCGTCTTGTACATGTACGTAGTGACATTTAGATTCTCTTGTAAAACGGCATAATTATAGTAGTAACATACACTGCTGCCAAGACAAAAAGATATTTGCTCACTTGAACATGACTTAATAAAAAGTACTTTATTTTTTTAAAAACTGATTAATTTATTATCCAGTAGCGAGAAAATGTTATAACATAAAATATTGTCACATGAAAAGGCACTTAACACATTTTTATTTTATATTATAATAAGAGATGGAGCAAATATGTGTTTGTCATGGTGGCAGAAATTCCCTGCTGTATGTTACCAATAGATTAAGTGACTACATAAATGTGATATTGACAACAATCTCAACTCAAGGTCCACTCGTTCTAGAGCTTTCCAAACTTCTGTTTCAAAGGTCAAGAATGAACTGTCAAGCTGAGCCTCTAATATGGCCCCGATGAAGATGGCATTTGCAGAATAAAGCATGGTCCAGGACTAAAACACACAGGTGTATAGATACCAATATGATTTGAACTTTTATTGCACAAAGATTACATTTCTTTATGTCTCCTTACAAACATCTGAAAGCTTTGTAAACAGTGAAGCAGCATCTCCCCAGTGCGTTCAGTATCTCCTGCTAACACTGCTGAGAGTCCCCGTTGTCACATCTCTTCAGTAAGTCTCAGCAGTGAAATGTGTGCACAAGAGCCAACCAGTGACTGACTACATGGAGCAGGAAGAGCTCGGAGATATGCTTAGCAGAAGGGCAGTTACACGCTGTGGGTCAAACTGTTCCACGTTCAATAACCTGCATCAAGCCGCTGGCTACAGAAAGGAACTACAATTTAAAGCTGGTGACTTTCTGACTGTGGTGATTATATGGTGTCGGTGGTGCTCTGTAAAAAGTGAGCTATCCTTTTGTCTGCAAACAGGTATCGTTCAGTTTTACCACAAGTGACAAACACACCCAAGAACTTACATCTTTAAAAATAGTTTGGCTTTGGATGCAAATCAGGAAAAGGTCTGAGGAGGAAAATACTCATTCATTTTGCTCTTTCATTCACACATACAGCACTCATGTCTTCTCGGCAACGAAGGTCAACAGTCTTGGGCCTGGGAAACTGTTTGTCTTTTCTCCGTCCTCCATGCGCGAGAGCAAGTAAATACCTTGAATCTTGATGAGAGGCGGCGCAAAGAGGGCAGTGCAGCATTTTGTCTCTCGCTATGCTGGACAACAGAGAAGTCGTCTTGGTGTCGTTCAGTCCCGGGACTCTCCATGTGGCCCATTCACCCTTCTAGCAGAGCCGTGCAGATGTTCGTACCCAAACATCTGCTCCCGCACCGCATGTACTTTTTCAGGGTGTGTGTACAATGCTACGAAGAATTCTCATCGGACAGAAAATAGACAAAGTAATGGCACATTGCTTGTTGGTGTTCTCTATTCTGTGGATATGTTAACTAAGAGTCTTGATTTCTTTTTTTTGTTCTTTTTCTTATGGTTACTATGAGGCAGCTGCAAGAGAACCCCATATTGCAGGATGACCCTTTTCCACTTCATTACCAGCCAGTTTTGGATAGAGAGGAGGTGGAGATGATGTGTGGGGACGTTTCTATGGAGTCTGCGCCATGCCACGACTAGTCTTCATCTTCTCCAGTCGTTTAGACAGGTGGCTGTTGTTCGACTCGAGTTCGTCGACCTTGTCCAGCGCTGACCGCAGCTATCGAGTCAGGTGGTAAGAGAGAATATATTGGAATTAAGAGATTAAGATTTTTTTTTTTTTTTGCCAGTGTGAGAAAACAACGTTCTACCTCTCTCTGCAGTTTCCGTTTCTCTGCCTTCAGCTCGTCCTCCACTTTCTCTGCGTTCTCTGCACAAGTCTTGTAGCGTGTCACCTGACCCTCAAGTCTGGCCACCTGGAGACCAAAGAAATACAAACATAAGTGAGAATGAGGTCATGTTTTTAGGTACGCTGTCAATTCAGAACTCTTCTCAGCTTACATTTTGTTCCAAAGCCGTGACTTCCTGCTCTGCCTTCACAAGTTTGAACTTCATGTCGCTTATTTGCCTGCTTGAATCTCCTGGAAAGATTTGAGCAAAAGCAAAAAGTTTTAGGAGACAATAAAACATCAAACTGCGGGTCTGTTTTCATGCTAATGAAAACTTACTCTGCAGTTCTATTATGTTTGGATCAGTGCCGTTTTCAAGAATTTCACCATCTGGACTTGAAGTGTTCTCTGTGCCGTTCTTCTGTGCCTTCTGTTCCAGCTGGGCCTTTAGCTTCTTTACCTGTAAACGGAGCCATAACACATCAGCTCATAGATGACTCACCCAGCTACAACCTTAGTGCATTTCTTAAGCTCCATGAGGAACATACGACAGCTCACACACACACTTTCTCAGTTGAGGAAATGTTTGTGTGTTACACTGCAACCAATCCAATGAAAATACCAAAACCAACCATGCGTTCTGTGGGACTCAGCACGTTGGAGGATATACATTAAATATATGTGTGTGTGTGTGTGTGTGTGTGTGTGTGTAATGGAAATAGAGGAATGTGTGGCTCACTGATGGGTTTTTAATAGATTCTGGACAATAATGGTATGGCAGGCCATTTTATTTAACATTTTACTAGTCACTAGTCAGAAAATTTAGTAGTAAGAATGAAAATGTAACTAGTTTCTTTTGGAATAGTTACTAGTAACTAATGAATAGGTACTAGTATCATATATAAATAATAGATACTAGCAAAATGGAAAGAGATACTAGTAACTATTCGAATAAGTACCATAAAACTTTATATAATAGCCTGGGCTTTTATTTGCTAAAATCACTGAATTGACCCCATCTATATTTGGGACAGGCCTTTAATTCCTTTCGCACAAAACTGAAAGAGTTTATTAACAATATGAATATTATATATATATGAATATTACTTGTATAAAAATGATCAAATACACGTTATTCATTTGGTCAAGCTCCGACAGACTGTTTATGCGCTTTTATTTTGAAGACAGCAACGTAAGGAGAACAACAACAGGGTGCAGGATGAGAGAAGTTAGCAGACAGAGAGTGAGGGACTTCACATGACAGGATTCACAACTTGGATTCATTTTATGAAAAGCTGTTTTGGTTCTTTTGATCGGTGGACCCTTACAGACTAAAGGAAGATAAGTAATCAAGGAAGGACACATTCAGACTTAACGGGCGCTTCAAAGGTATCTAACCATGTGCTGCATGTCCATACTGACATATCGATCATAGGTTTAAACATTAATATTTGTATTATCGATCTAAGCAGCTTAGAAGCAGCTAGAGCGGGCACCCCGACAGAGTTTAAGATGTTTTTATACATCCAAACAACTTCTATAAAAACCAGACCAGGCGTTTAATGGAGACCTGCGTTTATTTGTCAAAATGTGTTCCCACACCAGGCCAGTAAACGGGGTAGGCGGCTATTTGGGACTCAGCTATTAATTGAAGTTTTACAGTATTAGTAACTAATGAATAGTTGATATCTGAACTGCAGTGTCCCATAGATTTCAATGGCAAATGGCACTAGTAAAAAATAGTTACTAGCAACTAAAAATTAAGTACTAGTATCTAATCAATTGTTACTTGTAAAACAGGAATAGTTACTAGTAACTAATAAATAAGTACTTGTAGCTTTTAAATAGCGACTACTAAGTTTTAAGGAATAAATGTTAAAACAGCCTGCCATACAGTGGAGCTCTATGGCACAGAGGATACATCAGGCTTTGAATACATACACACACACACACACACACACACACACACTACACTTGTTAGTGGGATCCATTCATTGTTTATTTTGGGTTTTAATGGGATTTGTTCACATTAAGATTAAGAATATAACCTTTTCCCGTAAACACTCTTTAAAAGACAACTGCCATATTCAGAATAAACATATGAGCAGCATAAAGTTGATCATTATACTGTAGATACATCAATCTTACCAGTAATGGGACAACCACATATTTAGAAATTGAAATATACATAGGCCTGTCTGTTAGCAGTAAAATGTCTTCTTGGTGTATGTGAGAGGCTACAGCTGAATCAGAAGTAAAGCTCATGACAGCCACATCACAGTCTCAGATAATGGATGAATCAATGACCCACCTGCTCGATCATTTTTTCACGCTCATCCACCAGTTTCCTCAGGCGGATCTCTAAAAGATAAAGCACATGTTTGAGAAGACGACGACGACGACGACGTCTCAGAAAAACTCATTTGACGTCTGAGTCTTGGTCACGTACCATTAATGCAAACAGAATGGCATGCATCACAATGCAACACCAATAATTCTAACTCTCATCTTTAAAATGAAAAAAAAATGAGTTAACATACCAGGGGTGGGAGGAGCCAAGGACATGGTGAGAGGGGGGGGCTGGGTCAGGGTGGGAGGTTGATGCATGCAACAGAGCAGGCATCCATGGGATAGTGATGGAGCGGAGTGTGAGGGGGAATGTTAGCATGCACAAACTGTGGAGAGTACGGTCAATGCAAGAGCACACAGCTGGCAGGACTATGTTCATACTGTATGACAACACAATAATAAGATCTGGACATCTATTCTAATTGGATGGTAGTAACATTTCTTGCCAAAAGCTTAGAGTATGTCACTGAAAGAATTTCATTACAAAGATGCCTTCAAACGTTTCAATCTGGTAACAGCAGGGTATTTATTGGCACTTCAGTGTGGACCCACCACATTCATCTTTTCCATTCAGTGCAACAAAACACAAACATACATTTATCATACATTTTCTGTGCTTTAGAATCCAGAGTCCTCGTAGATGGAAATGGATTTGTTGTCAAACAACAGCCTTATTAATCCCTACATCCCCTAAACAGAACAGCGTCTCCAAGCATTTTTCATTTTTAACCATCACAACTTTCAACACTACAGCTCGGACATGGAAAAGCTAGTTCGCAGGAGTCTTAATGAGAATGACCAATTAACATGTGTGCTTTTATTTCTTTTTTATTTTACACCTATGAAATGAATACATGTATGAGTTCCTGGAACTGTAGCATGAGAAAATGTTGCAATATTATCCGTGACACATTACAAGCAGCACGATACATGTGCATCAATAACAAAATAATGTTAACTGAGCAAGTACAGTACTGTCCAATGGTAAAGTCTACTGTTACCAAGCCGTTTCCATTCCCATCTCTACACAAATCAATTGTTTTTGCACATTTAACTTCAAAGAAAACTCATGTATGGATCTTGGACTGGTTATATGGAATTTAATTAAAAGAATGTACATACTTGCACCATTAGTCAAATGGGAAAGAATCAAAGTGCTGGAAGGATCAGCATTTATTTACTTTACTACTTTGCAAACAGCTAAGCAAAGACTATACTATATACCATGTATAAGCTAAGACATTTTACAGTCCTCTTTGGCCTTGCCTTTGCCTCTCTTGCTGTTCTTCTTCGCATCTTTCCCTGTCTGCGGTGGCTCTTTATTGCTGGCCACTTGGTCTGCACTGTTTGGCAAAACCAAATCTTCGCCCTGCAACTCGTGCTTCATGGCGTCTAATCCTTCCTCTATGGGCGAAGACACAGCCTGGTTAATGTTCTCTGCATCAACAGCCACCTCCCCAACATTCAAAACATGTCCTTCCTCTATGATGTGCCCGGGCTCCTCTGCTACACCTACGTCTTCCTCAGGCACGCTGTTCGGCTTTTCACAAGCATTTTCAGACGGGGCCTCCTCGTCAGCCGAAGAGTGTTGGTTGTCTTGAGGCACAGTATCTGACGCTTTATCTAGTGTATCTATCTGGTGACCCCCATCGACCGTACACTTCTCGGCATTGCTTTCTGGCTCGTCTGGTGTACTCTCATTCGACTCAGTATTTCTTTGGCACAACTCTGAACTACCATTGCTGCTGTCGTCTAACATGACTTCAACTCCCTCCTCGACTTCTTCCTTTTTTGGATTTTTAGAAAGATGTGTCACTATAGCCGCCTCCATATCCACGTCATCAAAATCAAAAGACTGCCCTTCCTCATCTTCAACGCCCCCTTCATCACTGTCCTCCAGGGTGGGTTGAGATGCATCATTTTCCCCAGACTCGTCTTTGCTGGGTTCATGCAGTTGCTCTGCCGAAGGACAAACAGGTGTCTCACTTTGCTGATCCTTTTGACTGTTGTTATGTTCTGGATCTTCTACAGCTGATTCTTCAGTACTGTGGTCCTGTTTGATAGAGGACCCAATTTCAGTAGCTTCTTTTGGAGAGTCTGGTGTATTTAACGTGTTAATGGTATCGATCTCTTCTGTTTCAGAGGACACGGCTGCATTGGATTCATCAATCGGATCCTCACACTGTAATGTCTGGCTTTTTACATCATCCAGTTCTTCTACCTGCACTGCGGTCTCCAGCAGACTCTTTTCGCCGTCAATTGCGTCAGTGTTTTTCGTTAAAGATGCACAACTGTCTCTTTTTTCGTCAAGCGAGGGGCTGTCTGGCTCGGCTAAACCTTCGGCCTCCCTCAAGTCTCCACTCAGCTCCTCTTTTTCTGCTTTTAGCCCTGAATTATCCCCGTCATGACTGGCACTGGCAGAAAAGGATTCTTGTTCTGTCTCTGCTCCTGGCTCCTCATCATCTTTGACTGTCACAGTTGCCTCCTCGGGACCTCTATCAGGAACCTCGCTGCCCAACTCCACGGTTGCGGACAGCTCCGAAGGCGGCTCTGAGCCAGACAAGCTCTTGAGACCATCTGTGAAGCCATCAGTAGAACACAGGGAGACTGACGTGTTATTGTTGGTCTCAGAATTGTTTGTGGATTTAGATTCATCAGCAGCACTGGGACCATGGCTTGGAACTTGAGATTGAGCTTCAGTGTTTTCCTTCCCGTTTCTTTCAAAGGTGTTTTTGGGTTTACTAGTTGTGCATTCTGATTTCCTCCCATCAACAGACCCACTTTCACCCTCCACACTATCAACAATTTCTGAATCAGTATGGATGACATTAGTTGAGATGTCTGCTTCACTTTTCGAGTTCTCTACACTGGAAGTACACATTTTATCAAGACCATGAGAGCTCTCTGCACGTTTGGAGTTGTCAATAGGATCACATGTACTGAGGTTGGTCTCTGGTACAGGACTTGCTGGAGATCCCACTGCTTCTACCATCTTGCTTTCCAAAGTTTGTTCCTTGTCTTGCTCATCCGTTTTGGGATCTGTGCAGGTTTCCTTGAGAGTTTCACCACAAGAAAAGTTTTCAGCGGGTGCCACTGTCTGCGCTGCTTCTACTGTTCCTGTTTCCTTGTTCTGTTCATCCAGAACATGATCCAGTACTATTTCGTTGGGAGTTTCAGTGTGAGAAAAGGTTTCAGTAGTTGCCACAGCTTCTACTTCTTCTATATTTTCCGTTTCCGAACTTTGTTCCTTGTCTTGCTCACCTGAAACATGATCCACCCTCGATTCTTTGAGAGGTTCATTGTGAGACCAGTTTTCAGTCGGGTGCACTGCTTCTATTCTGTCTACCTCCTCTGTTTCTTGTGTTGCCTGCTCATTTTTAACTGGAACCACCCTCAATTCTTTGAGGTTTTCAACATCAGGTTCTGCCGGTTCTGTCTCATTATCTTGTGCAGCCGATTCAATGTCTTCTTCTATTTTGCCCTTTTTTGTAGCTGTTCCATCTTTTTGTTGTTCCTTATCTTCATGAGTTCCTCCTTTCTTTTTGCTTCTCCTCTTCTTTTTCTTCTTTTTCCCTGAAGCAGAAGCGCCCTGAGGCAGAGATTTATTTGATATTTCCGCTGCCCCGTCGTTCTCTGCGTCTCTGTCGTTCTCGGGCTCTTGTTGGGGTTCGGTGTTTGATGCAGCTCGGACAGACCCGTCAGGTAAACTCTCTTTCATAACATCTTGTGCAACTTTTTGCTGAGGACATGACTCCGTATTGCTCAAACTGTTTCTCTCAACATCTTTCCCTTTGTTGTCTTGCTCTTCTAAAAAGTCGTTACATGACTCTCTGTCAACACTGTGTGTCTCAACACTACTGCTTGTGGTTTGTGTCTCCCCTAAATCTGGGTTACTTATGTCTACAACATCTCCCCCCTCAGGTGTTTCTGTTTCTGGAACATTTTCCTCAGAACTTGTTACAATCCCTTGAAGCCCAGGGCTGCAAACATTTATATCTTTGGCTTCTGTGATTGAACGGTCATCAATGTCAACATTTAAGTCCTTGCTGAGGCCACTTTCTTCAACATTGTCTTCTTCAGTGGCTAAGCATGTTTGCTGTTCTTCACTAGATGTTTCCAGTACGGGGACATCAGCAACATTACAGAGTGAATCAGAGTTCAAATGATTCTCTTCGGCCTCCTCAACCATTTCTTGATGCTGCTCTGGATCCACCTCTTCCTCTCCGCTACTTCTCAACTGAGTGTCCTCTGTGTTGCCTGAGAGATCGTGAAGAGGTGATAGAGGGCCAAAAAATGTTATGACTTCACACATGATTTTCAAAACTGTAAATCTAAAGGAAGTGCATCAGCAGAAGTCAAGGTAAGGCCTGAATGATTTGGTGGCCAGAAAAAGAAGCACAGAGCCAAGATGACCAAGAGAAGCACAAGTAGAACAAGAAGAAGAAAGGCAGGAGGAACACCGAAATGAAGTTCTCGATTCCCAGATCATCAATGTGACAAGAAAAGAAGCCTGAAGCTGGCGTCGCAAAGATATACATACAAATTTCTCCTCACATTAACTACTATTTGCTTCTAAATTACACTCAAATGTTTTATAGAATTAACCCTCTAGAGACCTGTCAGCATTTGCACACCAACACCACCTGCATTAACACAGTTAGTTTTGATTCAGAACTATATGTATTAGCCGAACTGGTGAAAAAGTTGGAAGAGAAACATGAAGCCAACACATTGCTAATGAAGAAGTGAGGTGTTGCTTTAAGTGAAATCTTAGTTTCTACAGGAAAGCAAGATGTCTGATAGATGTTGCTTAAAGGATAAGGCTGCTGTTTCTCTACATTTTACTTGTAGTTGGCAAATTTCATGAAAAGACCAAAACTAAGTAACAATGCATCGGTCCGTCTCACTACTTTGCGACCTCCCTACCCTGTCTGAACCACAAGCCCATTGGTTTCCACTAAAGACTACAGAAATACATCAGTTTAAATTAGCCTCTGTTATGTCCTTAAACAGCTGGACAGTGTAGTGTTTAGCAAACGTTACTCAAACAGGAATAAATTGTGCATTTGCTGGGGACTATTTCAGCTGCAGATTAATACACATTTGGGGCACTAGCATATTTACGTCCAACACCGTGGCTAAGTTCTATAGCACAGAGGAATGGGTCTTTTCATGGAATTTATTCAAAATAATAAAAAGGTCCATTTAGTAGTTTAGTAGTAACACAATCTTCCTCAGCAGAGAGTTTGTTGAAATTGCCATTGTCCTCTCAAAGAGGTCTCGTCAACATTGGTTCAAAAGTTAAGATTGAAAGCTTCATCACCAGACTTATCCTTTCAGGTGAAAAATGTGTTAAGTGACACTTCCAGGGGCACAACACTGAACTGAAGAGTTCACTCCAAAATCAGACATTAACCATTTGAAAATTCAGATGTCAATTGTGAGAAAAATGCCTACATGTAATCTCACTACTCAGTATTCATTTTCATAGATTCATTTCCATCACCACGAAAATTTTGGAATGAAAGTCTTCAGAAAGTTTTATGCCGAGCCATGCAGTAAGAAGTTCTTAATTCACAATGCGTCTTACCGAGCATGCTGTTCCCCTCCGTTGGAGAGGTCTGGGAATCCTGAGTCGGTTGGGAAGCAGGGTCCGCACTGGGGGATCCTTCAACTTCTGCCTCACCACCATCTCCATTGATGTTCAGATCAGGTCCCAATACTATTCCATGTTTCTGGACAAATAAAAAGTCAAACATTACTTTATTTTTATACTTTAGAGTCTCACATTTGCTCTGCAAAACGACACACAGCTGGCTTAAATAAGTATTCACACACTGACTGAGTACCTTCAGAATGTCTTTCAGATTCACCACTTCTTCTCTGAGCTCATCTCGCTCAATTCGGATTGCATCTGTGTATTCTTTCTGTCGCTCTAAGGCCTGAGCAGCGCCCCCAAGTGGCAGAGTGCGAAAGGAAGTAAAAACAAACATGTACATGGGGTGGGGAAAAAAAGTGAAAGTGAAAGCTCATGCAAAGGAGATACTGAATTCATGTCAGCAGAAGTAAAGCTGAAGATAATAAAACACAAAATGGCTGGACCAGGGCTCATAGGCAGGGCGTACCCCAATTTTTTTATCCTTCCACTCCACCGTCTCCTGCAGGTCAGATATTTCTCTAATAAAACCCTCCTGTTTCAAACGCAGCTGACGGATCTCCTAAACAGCAGGAAAAGGATTTGAAGTTTGAGACGCAGAGAGAGAAAGCAAAAAGAGAAAAGCAGTGTAAGCATATAAATAGTGTATGAAAAGAAAAGAAAGCTGTGAAATGCACCCCAACATGCAGCCTTTCTCCGTGACAAACTGAGTTTGTTTGTTTTCTTAGTATCTGTCTTTTAAGCCCATGGGAGGCTTTCACACTCATTGTTAGGCACATTCACACCAGGGGACAAATACTCACATTTAGCAGCTCTTCACTTTGTTTTAGCGTCTCTTTCATTTCATTGAACTGGAACTGAAGCACACTGTGGGCATGTTTCTCTCGCTCGAATTCCTGTGAGGAACAAGAGACAACTTGACAACCAATAACTCCTTTGATGTCATTTTGAACGTCCATCTCATACATGACCAAAAACTTCATAGGAAAGCTACTTGCATCGCTGTCAGTATGTCGTCTTCACTTGAACAGTTGTCATTCTGAGACCTGAAATGTGCATTACGGTGCTCATTTGGCTGATATGTTGTATGTCCTAGCGTACCACCGATATAATGCTGTTTAACTGCATATGTGGAGAGTAGAGTGCAGTGTTGTTTGTGTTGAGTCAAAACAAAGCATCATTTATTCTCTCATGTCTTCTGTAAGAAAAAAGTTGTGAAACCAGATTTAAACACTTGATAATGTAAGTATACAGTATCTAACAAAAGTGAGTACTCCCCTCACATACTGTAAATATTTGTTTATATCTTTTCATGTGACAACACTGAAGAAATGACACTTTGCTACAATATAAAGTAGTGAGTGTACAGCTTGTATAACTGTAAATTTGCTGTCCCCTCAAAATAACACATCACACCGCCATTAATGTCTAAACCGCTGGCAACAAAAGGGAGTACACCCCTAAGTGAAAATGTCCAAATTGGCCCCACTTAGTCATTTTCCCTCCCTGATGTCATGTGACTCGTTAACTGGAGGAGCGCAAGGTCTCTAAACATCCACCAGCTCCGTGATGTCGTCATGGAGGAGTGGAAGAGGACTCCAGTGGCAACCTGTGAAGCTCTGGTGAACTCCATGCCCAAGAGGGTTAAGGCAGGGCTGGAAAATTATGGTGACCACACAAAATATTGACACTTTGGGCCAATTTGGACATTTTAGGGGTGTCCTCACTTTTGTGATACACTGTATATAAAGGCAGCTTCATTCATTGGGACTGATTACTTGCATCAAAGTTTCTGCATGTTTATTTTTATAAAAACAGCTTTGTGGAAGCAGAACATTGATTGAATAAATGCAAGAAAAGTCTCGTCTAGGTCCACGTTCCATCCATGAATAAATGACAGCAAAACTTGTACAAGCTAGCAAGGTGTAACCCTCCTGTGAAGTGTGTCACTTTCAGTGTTTTAAACACACTTTACTGGCATTTAACGAGAAGAGGTATGACCTCACAAGCAATGACATATTGATTAACATTTCTCAACAGCTGAGTGCTATGAATCACAAGGGAATAGGTCATAAGGGTGTTTTTTGACACCAAACAGATGGACACATTTATGGTTTCTTATTCAAAACAGGAACCAGATTTAAGCCATTCAGACTTCCTACAATTTCAATATTTACTTTTATTTTAGGTCAAACATGTGGCTTAATTCTATAATATTCTCAGTTTTAAAGACTGCTGTACCTTGACTTTCTCCTCATATCCACGACGTGACTCAGACAGCAGTTCCTCCAGCTCCATGAGCGAGTCCTTCAGTGTGTCCACCTGGTACATCAGGTTGTTCTTCTCGTTATCCAGCTGGGCGTTGGACACCATGGCCTTACGATACTTCTCCTCCACTTCTGCTAATGCATCCTAATGTCATGACATTTACAGAATATAAGAATATAACAGGTGCTGGCTCAGGTATAACACATCATACTTTCCTCGGTCAAAGGGTATGGAAAAGTTTCAGTTTGGAGTAACAGATGGGGTGCAGCAGGCAGAGAATCCAGGCAATGCTAAAACGCACTTGGAAGTCAAACCTGTATACATATCTGTATTTCACAACTGTAAACCCTGGTGAGTGGAAATGTGAGTTAAGAAGTGTAGGCTAATACACACACACACACACACACACAGACACACACACCAAAATTGAAGAAAGAAAGCAACATGCAGGTGAAACTTTGCCGGTTAGATCGCCAGTTTGCAAGTTTATACACAAAAACATCGGCATTGCCCAGGGGAAAATGAATGACAGGAACGGCATCTGAGCCTTACAAAAGGACTACAGTTATACCACTGCCCATGTGTGTCAACACTTGTGTCGAGTCTAGAGCAGCAGTATTGCTCCTAAAACACTCCATGGAGAGTTTCTAGATAAAGCATTTATTTTATAGTTAGGACAACAAAATATTAATTGTTTGTTTCCATTTCAATTCAGAAGCCCTGTAAGCAACACGTCTTATAAAATAAAGTCAGGGACACCAAACTTATTAGTTCAGATTAGTGAGTCTGGAGCTGGGAGTTCTGTGAGGGTCTCAGGCTTATACCTTGACTTCTTTTAGGTTCTGTGTGTACTTGGTTTCCACATCTTGAATCTGATCCTTCAGTTCGTGAATCTCCTGGTGAAGAGTGCAGCAGCATTGAGCAGAGAAGCGCATCGTGACAGCATCAGAAAAAGGTAACCGGGCAATGAGAACAGCACAAGAAGTGTTTGCAGAAAGAATGAAAATGGCATGACAGCGTGCAACTTCATACAAGAACATGATTTAGACAAAAATAAATCTCTGAGTACAACAGTAAGATCCAGTTTTTCTAGAATGTGAGACTTGTGCCCTCTAATGTCTTGTGGAATCGTTCATGGACAGAAATATCTCTGTCCCTCTTCCACACTGAATTTAACCAAATGAGTATTGACATTTGACTCTACACAAAAGCTTCTGCTCTGACATAATACAGCAGAAAACTTTTCTTAAAGTCTCATCGGTAAAACGATGAACAATTTTGGCCAATTAAAGAGTAATTCATCATTGGAGCTGAAACTCTGATCTTAATTATCTGACTGTTGTTGTTATTGTTTTTAACTATGTTCAATTAAGTACATATTCCATGTAACGCACACATTAGAGACAATTACTCAAGTCAAATGATTCAGATTGTCCATGTAAATTCTTGTTTTCATGATGATTTTGTCAAAATGATTGAATAACCCTGCATGAGGAAGCTACACCTCTTCAGCATTACCTTGATTTCTCGTATAGAGGTCTCTGCGTCGACATTTATAGCCGTCTCGCCGCTTCCTCTCCGTGAGGAAGTCCCACCCAAGGAGGTGAGGGTTGCTGCTGTTATGGCAGAAGCTGCTCGAGATCCCTGAGGAGGGGGAAAAAAAACCCTCCTTTATATATATATTTTTTTACACTCACATAAAGGATGAAACACCCACTCATAATTCTTCATTAACTGTCACTTCCTGCATCATGAGTAATAAAATACATAGCATTTGGTGACGTAATTCACTCACCTTCTCAAGATAATCTCTGTCCTCCACCTGTTGAGGCAAATAAAATAGAGTCAGAGCAAACAGAGGGTGATGAAGAGGCCACAGGGCCACAAAAACTAACTGAGGGAGGAAGAAAGTCCCTAAATCCTCACACACGGCACCTCAGCAGTAAGAAGATTTGCCTTTAACACATGAAACAAAACTTCCAACTATTCCAATCTGCTTTCTACTCATGAACATATTAAGAAAAGGCACAAGTTTATTTTGACGTGCAACACCATGCAAATTATCAGAATGGGTGGCGTCAAAACTCCTTCAGAAATTAAAACCACCAAAACTTAACAGGTGAAAGATTAGTCAGACAGTATTCCACAGCAGAACAGCAGCTCATGTGTTACAAAAACACTTCAAACACTGGGCCATCTTCTGCCACACGCACAAAAACAAACTGTCAACACACAAATTAACCTCTGACACAAACACAGTGTGCAATCAGCCCTCCTTGTAGGGCCAAGTGCACACAGAGGAAGGACGGCGGCAAAAAAAGCAACCAAGCAGGAGCTCGGCTCACATCACTGCCTCCTGCGGGTGCGAAGCCACTCACATCGGAAAAGTCAGGAATAGTAACATCGTCCAGGTCTCGGGGGAGGCCACTGCTACTGGCCGCGCTCCTTAAAAAACTGGCAACAGAGCTGCAGTTGTCCTACATCGGCCACCAGGAGGCGAACCAGAACAACAAAGAAGTCAAACACACACCAGCCAGTTAGAAATACACACAAAAACAAACAAAAAAAAAAGCATAGAAAGAAGTTGCAGAGAGAAGAACTTATTTTCAAATCCTCATTAGTGCTCAGAAAGACTAAAAGGAGATCCATCTTTACTCTACATGTAAATTGTGTTACCTCAGGTTCTTTTTTTGGAGATTATTTTTGTGTGGACTGGTGTTATGGCTCATGATGGGAAAGATAATCACCTTCATTTTGAATTTGAACGAGAGTTAACTGAATTAGTTGCATGTATGAAAATAAAAAAGTGTCCGACCCAGCCCCTGAACAGTAATGACGGCATCCTACAGGCCCACTTTCAGAACACTGTTGCTAAAAACAAGGTTTGGGAGCAGATAATGCATCACATTTCTGAGTCATGGTGTTTCCCCATCAATCACTGACATCACACAGTAGTAGGCTACATTTTTAAGTAAAAAATGAGTATTGTGTATATGTGTATTCTAAGGAACATTTTTCAACTGGTGACTGATAAATCAACGGATCTAAATCCAAAGAAAAGCATTTTTAAACTGTGTTCTTTGTGAATGACGAGCCTCTACTAAAACTGTGCAGCTCCAGGCTTGTGGCAGATGGACAGAAACTGTGCTGTGGCTCGTCTCTGAACTCACTGAGCTGGACTGATGACCACACACTCAGACTTGTGTTTCATAGTTACATTTCAGGTATTATTAACAGGGAGTTCAGTGCTTTTCTGAGCTTTCATTCATGGCTCATTAAAACAAAACATTAACATTCAGTACAGGTCCATCAGGAAATACCTGCTTGTATTCTAAACGCAGAACAATTAATGTTTGCGCATTTCCAAATTCTGCAAATCATGCCAAGTCTGAGTCACTGTTGCACCCAGAATGAACAGGGCCTAATGATATACAGAATTCCTCTGATGTCAGTGAATCATAAACCAAACTGTAGTGTAAGTGGATAATGGCTAAGTTCAATCATAGACTTCTGTGGTTACAAAGCATCATGTTCATGTGGCTTAATGCTATTTAAACCCCAGTGTTGGTGGAAGGGTGTCTGGAGATTGAAGGCTCACCACTGGGCTGGCGCGGGCCGAACTGGCCCGGGAAGAGGCTCTGGAGTTGGAGCTGCGATAACTAGTGTACTCTAAAGGCTGCAGAGAAAACGCACAGTTATGTTTTCTGTCTACACATGGAGGCAAACAAACAAGCATGCGCATATTCACACCAAGAGTACTAATGATAAACGCATGCTGGGGAGGACTGATGCCACAACTTGGAATAAAAATCACAATCTGCTTTATTCAAAATGTACATCTAAATTCTTTTTCACTTTTTGAACAATTCACAGATATTAGACTTATTAGCAAAAAGCTACAGTCAGTCAAAATTCAGTGAAGGCCTTGCTCGTGTGAGAACGAAACAAACGCAAACTTCACACATGGTCCATTCCATTACTTCACACCAGATACACGGTGACACTTAACTGTTAGTCAGTTAACAATCCAGGAACAGAAAGACGTTTCACAGGTCATTCTCAGATGTGTCAAACCAACAAAGCCACAGTTCCCTTAAATCTTACATGTGAGCCAGCGACTCGCCGTGGCCCAATACTGAGACCATCTTCATATGCAGAGCTCTGCATATGTGACATGTCACAAACACACAGACACACACAGTAAGCTGTATGCTCACGCTTCAGTGGTGTGAATTATTACATTTTGTGATTTTATTACGTGCTCTTCTACTCTTCTACTTAGTGTCGGACACGTGGCTCCATTCGGACCTGACGTTAATGCTGGGAATTTACAAAGTGTTCAAGCATTTAACTGAGAGCCGCTGACTTCAGCATCAAATCCTTTGCTTTGAAAACAAACAAGCTCAGTTATGGGTGTTCTAAAGAAAGCTGGTGTGAGTGATTGATAATTACAGGTGTCATTTAACACTGTGGAAGTTACAGCGGGGGAAGGGTAAGCTGAAAATGAATGGAACCAACCCTACGATAGAGCTGCTGGGTGATCTGATTGAGTGAGCTGCAGAACTGCAACAGATAAGTCGGGCGACAGAATGAGGTCTGCGGGGCAGCAGGTTGGAAAAGGTTGTGAAAACAGGATGAATGATAACTTAACTATTTTACTTTTTCTTGTAGAGAAATTCTCTTCTCTTTCTGTTGTCCCTCTCTACAGAGAGGTGGAAGGTCAGGTTGCAGCTACAGAGTAGCAACAAACCTGACCGAGTGTTTACAGTATTTGTCTGTATACAGACCTGGTAACCATTGAAAGCTGAACCTGGGTTTCTGGAGGAGGACAGACCATTGAAGCTGTACAAGTCAGAGGAAGCATAAGAGACCTGAAAAGGAGGAAAGGGAAGAAGACAGCAGAGAGTGTGCGGGGGGAGGGGGGTGGAGAGGAAACAATAGGAACTTCAGAAACATCTTTTTTTTTTTTTTTTTTAAATCACCCAACTCTTCATCCAAAGCGTAACTTTCACCTGTCAGCAGTGCATTCATACTACGCAACTAAACAGCAGTGAGTGAGGATCAGTGCTGTATGAATGTGTAGCAAATCAAATCCCCCCCCCCCACACACACACACACACACATGCACAAACCAATCCAAATAATTCTGGACAACATTTTCATCTATAAGCAGGGAAATATGGCCAAAAATGTAATCACGATAAAAAAACTTCATACTTTTCTATCTAACCATTTTAACTTAGCCAGCCTTTACATGTGTGGTTGTGACCCAGCGCTAGCTAATGGGTCCTTCCCAGCAAAAGTCCAATCCACATCTTGTTTTAACACACAAAACAACTACATTATCAGCATGCTCGCCGAAAATCTGAATCAAAATTCAGAATTCAACACAAAATTCTGCCACCCACCGGCTGCAAGTCTAATCTGGAGGCACGAGACATCCGGTTGTCATCACTTAGTCTGGAGCTCTGCGGGGAGGACACATCAAACACCACAAAACTAAATGTCATCCTCAATTCATCTGTCTGACAGCGCACAGCTGTGTTTCAACATCACAGAGGTTTAACTTATTGACACATCACATGCTGTGAGTATGCTGATATGTAGCAGGTTTGGAACATATGATATCAATCAAATGTGTCAGCGCTAGAAATAACAAGGTAAAATCAAAGATATCAGCACAGGCCTCTAGCTGTTCTTTTTTATTTTTACATTATTTGTGTTGAGGAGCTTCTGATCTTCCTTCTACTAGAATGGAATGACTACAGGAAGAAATGTAAAGCATATTGCTGCCTTCTATAGGCAAGTCCTGTTCATTTTTCCAGTTGATTAAATTCTTGTGCACAAACCAGCAGAGTGCAGAAATGTAGTCATCTTCAAGATTGTTTTTAAAGACAAATAAATTGCTTTAGATTCTACTAACAGATTGTAAAATTGACAAGAATGTTTTCTTTGACTCCACCCCCTGCAGTTTGCCCAAACAATGAGATTATTTCTGTGTCCAAAATATGATTTCCAAAGCAAAATTCAACTCCGCATTACAGTGTTAACAGGACAGTTTGCCCTCAACATGACACAGCTGTATCTGGTTCATCAAAGCGACTGTTACGCTAGATTCTGTTTTGGACTACTGTACAGCAAGTCAGCATTAAGGATGATAGGGGCCCGCCACGCACCGTTAGGTCTAGTCTGGAGGAGCGAGACACTCTGCTTTCATCACTGAGTCTTGAGCTCTGACGGCATGAGAAAGAGGAGGGTCATGAGTGACAGGTTGAAGGTTGTCCACAAACGTGCTAGCATTCCCTTATTTTACAGCCGACCAAACGCAAATGTCAGTACAATCAGTTCAACTACGAACCCTGCTGGATATTACACTGTAATCATCATCACAGCCGTTCCTCTGTGGAGAAAGAAGACGAGTGAGAAACATTTCTGTGGAGGCCGTTTGTGCATTCACAGGCTGGGTTTTTACATACATCTCTGTCTTTGTGCTTATGCTTCTTCTTTTTCTTTGACTTCTTGTGTGAGTGTGATGGGGAGTCCTGAGAGTGAGAGAAAGAGAGGGGGGACAGCCATGGGTGAAAACACGCTATCTGGAAAAATCTTTTCTTAACCCAAAACCAGAATGCCTAATGAACAGTATTTATTGGTGCACAACTGTATTACTACTGTAATCCAGGAAAACCCAAGCAACACAGCACATACATGCATGATGGACTCTTAACACTGGCCAGACTGCTGTAAAAAGCATACAGAAGGCCACAATGTATTTAATACGTGCAATTATATGACTAAACTAACTGATTCAGCTGATGAAGTGACTGACCACGTATACTGGATCTCGTACGCCCGTGAGAATGATAAGTATGAAGAATTTTTCCACATTACATAGCACAGAAGAAATGGCACTTAGCATTTTGAGACATAACAGAGCCTAAAATAGTGCGGACTGTGTTTTGGTTGGAGCGTGATAGCTCTATAACACAGTGTTCTTTTTGTCCAAATCAAACCTGACTGACTCCAAGGTAGTGGATGTTGCAACAGCAAAAACAAATACATGACAGAACATAATCACTTGATGGAATCGCATAATACTTATTAAGTAAGTCCACACTCATGCAGCGTTTCCTATTTATTGCAACGATTAAATCAAGCCGACAAAAATGCGTCATAGATGTTGCTCTACAATCATGGACTATGCAACTCTAAACCATAAGAAAACCTGACTCACTTTCACCTCACATAAACGGACAGAATATAAAAAAAGATGTAACTGATTGTTATGCCTTCTATGTAAACCTGATTTTTATCACAATGACAGATTTACTCCATGCTTTGAGGTCTCTATAACAGCTGTTAGTCAAAAAAAAAAAAAAGTCATTGTCTTTCATGAACATCAACCCTTACCCCACCACCATACGCCCCAACGGCATCAAGATCCGACTGTGCAGAAGACACAATATCATCATAAACAACAAGTGCCACCCACTCTGACAGCACCTTAATAAGTTACCAAGGACAGACACACTGCCTCAACTCAAGGGGAGAAGGTCTGTCCTTGTGAAGCGAAAAGGTATTTGATAATGGTTAAAAGGGGGAAAAAGGTTTAAAGAGAGTCTTTTGGATTTTCGATGCACGCTGTTTGAGTGATACTGACCCTGACACTGCCCCGGCTTCCCACTGACATCCGCTCATCATCGTCTGAGAGCTGTGTGAGAGAGTGAGAGATGAAACGGATGGTTAGGGTTTGGAAAATGGTCACCATGTGGGATTTCCGTCATCAATGCGAGCAGTGGATTATGACAGGAGGTATCCTGCTACAACGACACGTGGTTCAATTTCACCGTGTTTCCTTCTGTGAATTTTTGTTAACCATCTGATGGGTGTTTTATGTGACCTCGTGGAAATTACAGAAATTCTCCTGTGCAAAACCAAAGTAAAAAAACAAACAAAACATTACTGTGATTTACTTCAGGGCTTTATGACGCTGCACATTCTTAAATAAAAGCTGATATTAAAAGAATGCATACACAGTAAATCCAGCATAGTGGTTTAATTTTCTTTCATCATCATAGTTTCTCTTTAACAAAAATACTGTTTTCATGATGCAACTACAGTCACTATTATGTGCCGTTTTTTGATGGCTGTTAAATTGCTGTCAATTAACACTTACTGCTAATTTTTTACATTAAAAATGTGACTTCTGCTGCACTGATGGAAAAGGTGTTGTGCAAATTTACATTTTTCTGAATTTTTCTAGACAACAGGTAAACATAATGCAAATTAAAACAGGAACACATAGTAAAGTCATAGAATAGCTGCCTTTATTTGGCATATTTAAGTGACGCTGACTTGCTCCCTGTCTTCTCCCAGGATTTACATTTTCATGTGCTTCATGTAACATTTTCCAAGTGGTGGAGGACAAGATTACAGAGGAAAGGCATGAGGAGATGGAATCACAGGGAGGGCTACAAACCGTTTGTATCCGTGAAGAACGTGAGTATCTCTCACTGTCCTCCTGGACGAGGGAGGGGAGGGGTGAAGATGGAGAAGAGAGGAGGTGAAGGAGGAGAGAGATGTCAAAGATCAACGAGACAGATGGATGAGGAAGATAACTGCCGCTTGAGGTACAAAAATACTTTTAAGATCAGCTTCCCACTGATCCAGCATTGTAAGAACAAGTTGCATGTTTTCATTCCAGCCAAATAAACTATTTAAAGTAATTGAAAATCTTTTGAATTTTCTGATAGGTATTTACAGTCATACATATTTCCCTTCTCACACATATTTGGTAGCAGTTAAGACATGTAAACAACACTGGACACTGCATCAAATGAATGGCATGTAAGTAAATACCAGGTATCACCTGCCTTTGGGTTCATTTGAACACAATTGGCTGCATGAAACCGACACAGAAAACATTTTATTTGATAGTGAAGTACACACATCCTCACAGGATCAGACATGCACGTTCTTAAAACAATCACACTGAACCAGTAATCCAGGCAACAAACCACTGAGACAGCCATGTTGAGCAAACACGGTCACCTCAAATTGGAACATACAGAAAGTAAATTACTTTAGTAAAAAAAAAACACCCCAGGGTTAGTCAAGTCACACACACTAAGCATCCTCACTGCCGTGTTTCAAGCTGACAGTCTGGAACAATTCAACAGTAAATCCCATGCAGTCTCACACCAATGGGGCAGATGGTCATGCCGATTCAAAGCCAAACGGGCACCCTGCTTCTTTGAATAAGTGGATTATCATTAATGGTCAAGCTTTGATTCCTTATAATCTGTTATTTTCTAAAAAGGCTTAACAGGAATTATCTGGAATTCAAAACGCAGACTCGGCACACTGCAAACGCTTTCAGATATAAAAGCTTCAAAATATGTTCAGAAGCATAGAAACACATGCATGTTTTATAATATTTTTAGTGTTGCATCACAGCAAAGAAACTGTACCATCCATTGCTCAATATCTCCCCATTTGCTGTCCACTGGGTCATCTAATTTGGTGTTCAAGCCGTAATATTTCTAAGAGGAGACAGGAAGTGAGGGCAAGGAACAAACACACGGGTAAGAGATGTCCATTATTTTCTTTGGCACAATTTAAAGCATACGTCTAGGATATTTACATAACCATGCTGAAATCAAATGATGTCTCAGGTGGAAATGAGGAAAAGGAGGCCTACCTTCTGCACCTGAAAGATCTACAGATCAACACCGATGAGAGGTAGAAAGATTGGAGGATATCAAACATGGAAACAGGGGAGGAAAAAACACAAACCAAAAAAAATCAGCCTCAAAACTGAGATGCAATAAAGACAGATATGAAATTAAAACTTAAAAAAAGGCAGAAAAGGCCAGCTGCAGTACATGACAGATAAACCCAGACAGCATGCAGAGAAGACATACAGAGCCAGGTTTCTGCTAATGAGAGGCGCTCAGGAATGTGAAGTACCCCGCTGCACGGCAGGACCAATAGTAACTGAACCAAGAAGACACCGAGTTCACTGCACCCATGAGACTGTGTTACCAGGCATTTTCCCATGGTTCCTTTAGGTCGGTATCAGTGGCACAAAGCTGGAGAGTGCCAGTGCCACAGTGTCACTTTCAAGTCTATGCTCCCATGACTACAGAGCTGAGTCTTGTGACAAACAACTGGCCTCTGACACATCCTGGTACTGAGGACATGAAGGACAAAAATCAGCCACGGAATCTAAATGTTAGGCGTTTTATGCCATGAAACACTGTCTGCCTGTGCACAATTTGCAGTTTTCCAGAGAGCAGTATAATAAATGTACATGTTTGACAGAAATAACACATTAACACACCTTTGCCATTACATTTCTTTTTATGATGATTCTGAAGGTGACACGCGACAAAAGATCACACTTTTGGGTTTTCGATACACTGATTGGTATGAATTGCTGAGAATATCATTAAATCTTTATCTGATCAGTGAAATAAGCATTCTAATTTTCACTGTATTTAACAATTAAGCACAAAGTTGTATCAGCAGCGAAGAAACAAAGACTTCTGAAAAACAAAAGGAGCCTAAGAGATGTGATCATGTTCAAATATAGTAATTTGTGATTATTATCTGAACCTCAATATTCCTCTTGTATTGCCTGTTAAGATTGATACCACTCAATGAAGCTACAACCAGCAGCGAGTTAGCTTAGCATAAAAACTAGAACATAAAAATGGGGGAAGCAGCTAGCCTGGTTCTGTCCAAAGGTAACAAAATCGGCCTACCAGCACCTCTAAAGCTCACTTCTTAGAAGTATTGTTGCACAGAATGAGAACTGTGGGTTTTGTCCCCTATCAATTATATTTACATTTATTCATTTAGCTGACACTTGCAATTGCTATCTATGTCAGAGGTCGCACGCCTCTGGAGCAACTAGGGGTAAAGTGTCTTGCTCAGGGACACATTGGTGGATGTCTCACAGTGGGGAATTGAACCCAGGTGAAAGGCATGCATCTTATCCACTGCCCCATCACATTAAAGTAGGGCTGAACAATTCACTGAATTATTATCCAAATCGCAATATGGTCAAGTGCAACATGCAAAATGCAGGAGCTGCACTTTTTTTTTGATAAAAGGGTAAAATGTGTCCATTATAAATGAAGCATTGCGGTGCTACACAGACACAGCCCACAAATCAGATTCTACCGAAGTAAGAGAACATGCTTTTTCAGTACTTTCCCAGCAAAAGTCACTTCATCATTTCGCAATCTCTATCAAAATAATCGCAATATTATATACTTGTCTTGCCTTATCGTCACCAAGCACTTGTCTTCCACTTGCTATAGCAAACTTCTAACATGTGAAACAGATCCAAAGTTCTGTTTTTTCCAGCTGCAATATTACAAAAATGTAACAGAACTCTGTGTCTTGTGTGTAATTTTAAACACCACTTCACTATGAATCATGGTATCTTCTCTAACCTAGAGGTCTGTATAGTTTTCCTCATCAGTACTGGGAGCAGGCCTGTGTATCACTTTGAGTCTGTTAGATAGAAGAAGAAGCCGTCTCTTGAGGCTGGTGAGAGTGCCGTCACTTGTGGGTGTGTCTTTCTAAAATGTGGATCGTTTGAGGAAGTACACAAATTATAGCCAATTACAGTAGTTAAAATTTTTGCTAAATACATCAACCCATTACCCTGGGCTATATTTATTTTTATATGGAATGTTATTTGCTATGACCTCATAAAGATCTTCATAACCTCTGAAATCTTCCTTGATGCTGTTTTTTTTTTTTTTACTGATGTGACCGTTAACAGGCACGGACACATTGCAGCCATTTTTCTCATAATCAAATCAGCTTTGTGTAGTACATACAGTGAACACATCTGCCCTTCAACTGAAATATGACAACCAGTAGAGTTTAATTAAACACAATCAAGTCACTGTCTGTCTGAGGTGTTTTCATACACACTTTCAAAATGTGCATCTGCTCTTTTCACTACAGCTCCTTTCACCACTGAGACAAATACACTTGCAGTGAAAGGTAAAAAAAAAAAAAGAGCACTGCCTCTTTGAGCTTGCCTCAAATCCAACACAAACACTGAAAGCACACCCCACCCTTACTGCAGCATTTTCCATCCCACCGGTCCAGTCCTTTAATCCAGATTTACTACCGCCGTCTCCCTTGTATGCTTGCCCGATATATGGACTGGCTGTTCTGTTATTCCGGCTTTCTATAATCGATTTGCAGCTGACCTTTGTCCACTGCATCACCTCAGTAACAACAGTGCTCCTAGATAATGAGTGGAGTATGACCTCTTGCCTTCACTAGTCTACTGCTCCTAATTTATAGGTTCAGTCGAGATGAAAGGTCAGATCCCCACACTGGCAACCTCTAACTGCAGCAGACTCAAAGAATTTGCTGCACCTTGTCCAGTCAAGAAAACAAAGTCATGCTCATTTACAAGCAGGTGACACTGAGTTGTAGTGGTTAGATTCATTTATAGAATATCTATACCATGTATGGTGGGGAGACACATTATGTCACAATTACAAGAATAATGTAATCCGCACCAATTTCACATTATTTCTGCATAAAATATCCATATTGTTTCATTATAAGAAAGAAAAAACACTCGCTGCGTGATTTAAAAGTTAATTCGGATCAATCCATAGCAATTCTCCAACTCTCTCTGTGTTGACCTTTGACATCTGCCTACACAAGATGCCTTCCATTAAATTAATGTCGTTTTCCACTTTTACCGACAACTATAAAATGTGAGAATAGATGTACAAGAGCATTCTGTGGCAGAAAAATGCACAGTCTAAAAGAGATTAATAACTGACTGGAAGGATCTTGTCTGCTTACTTATCTCTCATTATGTGTCTGGACACCCAATTAGCAAGAGAGCCAGGCACCGTCATTCATCAAACGGGTTACACAATCAGCTTACATTTATGCGCCTGTTCTATTAGACTCACCGCGCTCCCCTTCTTGATCGGAGGGCTTCTTGGGCGCCCGGTGAGGGCAGCCCTCAGCCCCCTCCCTGCCAGCCGACGCCCGGCCGTCCTGCTGCTCCTCAGGGTACCAGGAAAGGTCGCATCCTTCAGCAGTCAGCAGGTGAGACCACGGCCAGTCATGTAGGCTGGATCACCGCGGGACGGAGCACTGAGATTTGAGCTCAGAACACAACGAGCAGCCACGCGTCTCTCGTATGTCGCTATACAACCGATAATCCACCTTTAAATCCTGACTTCAGTGTGAGAGAAAATATCCAGAAGTCCCGCAGGTGGTTGTGAGTGCAGCGACCCATCGTTCATGTCAACAACACGGCAACAACACCAACTGCTCCACTGAAGGCTGGACCAAGGAGCGCAACCTGCTAAGCTACTTTGGAACTCAGCTAAAGGGTTTAAGGAACACACACATACTAACACACACACACACACACACACACACACACCCTGACCAGACTCAGCTTAACACTGACCAATAATCCAGTGCGTATGACTGGTGTGTGTGCACATGTAGATTGTTGTTGGTGGGCTCACCACCTGTGTTTTGATTACTGAATAATTGAGCGCTGCTGGAATGCTCATTATCCCGGTAGGGGGCAATGCGACAATATACATGTAACCAAAATTAGTGACATATGTTTAAATCAAGCACAGTTTCGCTGAATCTTCTGTGGTACAAGTCTCTAGTTGCATAGTGAAGAAGAGGAATCCTTCGTCTGGCTCCTGAAGGTGGCAGATTTAAAAGCATCGATGAAATGCCTGCTCAGAATCCAGAAATATTTTGGTGCACTGACGATGAGACAATGGAATGGTTGTTTAATTTTGTTTCTTGTAAAAAACACGGGAATGGTTTATTTGTAATTTATGCTGTTACTCTGGTTTCTGGTCTCTTTTTCTAAAGGGTGGTGTCTTGTTTGGGCAGGGCGTATTATTTATCCATGATAATAATAAAAATCTGAAAACCAATCATGCTTACAGTGAGATGATAGAAATGTGTCAATCATCTGAAATTTTTAATCAGTGGTTTCTTCCTGAGGCACAGCAGCTATCCCTTTCCTTTATCTGTGATTGTATTAGGTCATTGTGAGCAATGTTGTAAATCCAAAAGGAAGATATCTTAATGTCAAGTATTTGATTTACAGTATGTTTGCAATAATGACTACCTTAATTGTTCAAGGTATTTCATTCAAAGTATTAGCCAGAAAGGAGAATTTGTTCTGTTAACGTCTCTAAATTCCAGCAATATATATATATCATCACAGTAAAACATTACATACTAGGGCTGAACAAGTAATTGCAAAGGTTGCGATTACACTCTGGTCACATGACACGCGAGAGTAAAGCAGTCTGCAGACGAAGCATCAACTTCGCACGTTACCTTGTACCTGTTGTTGTCCAACGGCCATAAGCTTGACAGAGGCTGACACTATAGAAGCGTTAGTGTCACACAGGGAATGAAAGTAGCACCCGCCACCCGTGGGTAACTTGGTGGTGGTGGGTGACATTGCAGGGTCATCCGCCGCTTTGATGGACAGGAAAAAGACGTGTGTAGTAAGGTAAGCGTATTGTGGCGATCGGCGTCAGCGTCACACACACAGCCACGAGTCAGTTCAAAAAGTATCTGTGAAACGGCGTTTCACCCCAAACGCACCAGTTCGAAAGAGGCCCGGTCTGTCCTGAGTTACAGTCTGGTTACAGCCAGTGCGCCGCTTATAAGCATCGCCAGGCTGCGAGGTGGGGAACTCCGGTGTTGTCAGAGAATTACTAAGCTTGTCTATTAAACATGAGAGGCATCATTTAGTTTTATTTTCGTTGGCCAATTTTTGAATTGAACTAGTATTTTTTGTTTGCTTACTTAGAGGGATACAGAAAGATGGACTCCTAGGAGATCTGAACTGGGATAAGGACTCATTAATTGGTGCTTGAACTTTTGTCTCCAACCCCAACAACATAAAGAGCTTTAGGTAACAAACACATTACAAAAACATGTAGTTATAGTTTCAAGGGTCTAAACTTCTAAATCATCTCTGGACAGAGAAATTATACAACCTTTAAGAGTTCAGTTTTGACAGGTGAGAGGCAGAAGCCTGTTTGTGTGAGTGAGATTACTCCAGGCTAAGAATAGCGAGCTTGGAGAAGCACGACTCCCCATGGTACTCATCAGAGGTGGAAAACCAAAAACAAGAAAAAGCACAGTGACCTGCAGTCCAAACACAAACACTCACAGACTTAGCAGCTCTGCACCTGTTTCAACATAAATCAGAATGTAGTGCTGGTGCTGGCAATAACACTTGCACTGGAGGTCCAACCCAGAGCGTTAGGGCCTCTCTGGTCTTTGGATTTGACTATAATGTGTAACTTTTGACCCAAATATTGGTAAAGATGGACTCAATCACCAAGTGACTGAGCCAACCAGAGGAATAAATACTACTAGTACTGCTATGCTGTGTACATTGCTTTAATCAAGAGACTGTTTAACAAGATGAGCTGCACATTTTATCACCTAAATTCCAGATTTTTCACTGCATTGTAAGAATATCATGAATTTAAAATTCGATTTGGGATTTTGCACATGAACTTATTGTTGTAATTGTTATTTAGTCGAAATCCACTGGACCCAGGGCTGTGGGTTATGACATTTACTACAAAAGCCAGTGATAAGTCGGTGTGTGTTTTATTTGTTCGTCCTGCATCAACTTGAACATAACTGCACTTTCTATTAGACTGCTGAAAATCCCCCGCAGTGCTTCTCAGTGCTGCAGTTCCAGCACTCTGTGTACACTTCTGACCCATGACCCACAGGATTTAAGAGTCCCAGCTTAACAGAGTAAAGCAATGTTGACAGGAAATGCTTTAAGTTCAAACTGCCAGTACCAACAACACTGCTGAAATCCACTTGTTATTTAGGGTAATGGTAATCATGCCATATACCATACAATGGCACCTAGTGTGACAAATGTGTATGTAATAATGCTGTGTAAATATGCCAACCGGAATTTAAACACCCCACAAACAGGAAACTCTTCCAGACATGAAAGGATTCAGAGATAAATCTCTCCTCATAAAGTTCCCCTTTTGTTCAAACCAAAGTATGGTGTATTATAATGTGAGAGTACATCTTGACTTATACCTCCTTCTGTTGTCTCTCCAGCTCCTTCATGCGGATCTCTCTGGCCTCTGCCCTGGCTGCCCTCTTCGCTGCCAGCCTGGCCTCGGCCTGAGGGGCAGATAAAGAAAGAAATAGGAACAGAGAGGGGAAAATAGAAAAAAAGAGAAGTTAGACAGCAGCCAATTTAGCAGGGTTAAAGTGGTACGCATCTATAAATGCTGAACATGCGTGTGACCTGAGGTCCAGTTCCTCGACAGAGTTCTTAAGAGACGTGTGAATTTTGTGGTACATGGTGGGGAAGTAAACACACCTTACGTTTCAGTAAATGTCAAGTCCTGGAGAATAAATGGGCCCTTTTTTCAAAGGTGCAGGGGATTACAGTATCAAATAAAGCTACTTCAGACAAGGTCTCTAAAAACTGAAATGAATCATATCCAATCTTGGTGGATCATGTTTTACACTGCAGTCAGTCGCAGTGGACTGGATTACCAGTGATGCAGCAGTGTGTATAAACACAGAATATCAAGTGTCCTTTAAACTCTGAATAGATGTGGTGGACTGTCTGAATCTCTAAGTATACAATCTTGTGTGAATCTTAAGACCCATACAGACACACAGCCACAACGGCGTGTAAATGTGTGTATGTATTTATATTTCTGTATTTGAAGGCATTGCCTTTGCTCCACTCAGCAGTCAGGCAAGAGCAGGGCCTTTTCCTTAAAAGGACCTCTCTGAGCGTGTACAGTATGAGTGTGCGTTACAAAGTGTGTAAGCATTTCCTTCCTCTAACTGTGTGGTAGACAGTCCTATGTGGCTGCAGTCTGTTCGTTCTAGGTGGAGTTACTGTAATCCCTCCTACCGTCGCTCTAATGCATTTCCCCAATGTCAGTCACCATGACCATGTAACAGGAAAACATAGACAAAGAGTGAGCTTGAAAGGCGAGCATGTTCTCACACACACACTATTGAAACTTTTAGGCATGACTCAGTTAATCCTGTTCACATAAATGTCAAATGTTGATCACTGTATAGCCTTGTCTGGTAATATCAGGTAAAATGTTCCAGTAACTAAAGGAATTCTTCTTTATCTCCAGGACACAAAGCAGATGAATAAAATGGGTTCAACAACTTGACCTCAGAATTCAGTTTTCTGTCTGTCTTTTGTACTCCTTCAAACTTAAAATATGTACCGTTTGGGGTTTGGGAAAAAGGAAAAAGTCAGCAGGAGTTTGGCTGCATGTCATTAAAAATTGTAAATCTTACACTTAAAGACAACTACACCCAGGTTGAAAGCCCCTGTGGAAACTGATCATGTAGTTACGATGTTTGTGTATGTGAAACCGCACTAAAGCCCAGTTTGTCATTTCACCTAGGCCGCAAACAGCTGAAGCCACTCACTAGCTTCCCACCTAGCAACATTGCCACCTGTGCTGGTTTGGTCATAAGGCGTTGCCAGACTGGAGACTGCAGTCAGGAAATGAACCAGGGCCTCTGCTGTTCTCCAATAGACACTGCCAGTTTTAGGTGTGCACAAACATGAGTGTGCTTGTGACGCCATTTGCTCTCCTGTGCTTGTGTCCATTGTGACACATGTCTATTGGTTAATAATTCTCACGGTGACTTTGCCTACAGTACTTTATTTTAACATTTACTCACCAATTAAATGTGCTCCCGTTCCCTCTTTTCCCCCCACACTCGCACACACCTAAACTTTCTGCTGCAAACACAGCGGAGTGCCCCGCCTCTTTCTGCGTCTCTCTCCATGTATGTGTCTGCTCTGCTGACTTTCTCCATCAGCAGTTTTATAAAGTTGCCAAAATGACGTAGCCTATGAAAATAACACCAACATGGTCTGGTGTGTTCACTGTCGCTTTACTTGGCCTGTGCTTGTAAAATATCCTTTGTGTCTGCGTCTTGTAACGTAATAATGCAAAACCGTCCACGTCTCTCGTATCGCTAAGCCCCACCCATCAAACCCACAAGAAGGAGCCGGTTGCCCTGGAAACTTCATCCCACGTAGGGCTCGCTCACCATGGCAAGGGCCTCACCAAGACCTTCTCAAAGACGCCCAGGGCAGAGCGCCCCAGGCTTCAGAGGCTGCTGCAACAACATCTAACAGCGGGATGAGAGACTAGCACACCACTGCCCCCCAAAATGTATTCCTCACTGTTATTCTTATAAAAGTTACCTACAGCACCTTCAAGTTACAGATGCAGGATTCAAGTCTTGCAGAAAGTTTTACGCAATGCCCATCTGCCTCAATCTGCCTGAAGTGTTTCTGTGGTGGAGAAATGAGCGACAGAGGCCTAAAATGTGACAACAGCAGGGTTGTTGCTGCATCAGTAGAGATGCTTTTTACCCTGCAGTAAGCTGTGTGTGTACTAAGCACCTCCTGCTTGTGGATGTGTGTGAATGTGAACCAGGACATTCCTAAAAAAAGAGAATGTTGTCCTCAGAAAACACTGTAAAATGTTATCTGAGCGATGAAGGAGATATTCCAGAAATGGTTTTGACTGTTCTCCCGGTGGCTTACTCACTGACTGACTGCTTGAATGGCATTTCCTTTAAACCAGTGACTGCTTGGTGTCCTTGGGATTTTTAACATTTGTGCCCATGGCTTTTAGACACACAAAAACAAGCTCTTCAAATCTAATGCAATACCTGTGCTGACACATCTACAACTAAAGTATACACATACAGACTCTCTCTCTTAAAACATTTCATCTTCCATGATCCTTGGGGTGAAGAATTTGTAGTGTCAGAGGAGTAACATGACATCAGTCTTTTGGCTTCCAGCAGCATAAATTCAGCTCCTGAAAACCTCCACTAACATGTCAACTTTGCTCTGAGGAGTTCTGATTCTCACTTACTCTTTCGAACAACAAGCTCAGGTCTTAAAAGCTTTTACTCAAATTTTACAAGACCTTCTATTGACTTCATTCAAATGAAATACGAGAAACAAACAGACATTTTACAGAAAGTTGATATAAATCAGTTTGGGTTAAAAATAATCAGCAAATATTTTTTACAGCGGTTTTAAATCAGGTGTCAGTGGGTGGGTACTACTGTACCACACACAATGCAACCCACACAATACAATAAGTGCCAGGACATGCAGACAATCCTGTATTGAATCAGACTTTCCTGTGAATGACGACTTATTTGACACTCTCTGAATTGTCCGAATGCAGTGAACCCCTCCAAACAATAAGTGGATTAAATAAACTTCAGTGTTATTTCCAAGTCTGTTACTAATCCATCACACTTGACTCTGACTTACAATATTCAGAAGACAATGCAAGCAGAGCCAAAGTATGTCCAAACCCGCAGAGCATTATTTTAAAGCCAATATGTGTAATACTTAGGGATGGGTATCGAGAACCGGTTCCAAAATTTCTCAAAACCCGAAAATCAAATTAGGTTTGAGCTTATTGATAAGTTACTGTTATGGACACTAGCGGGTCCTATGATGTAATGTTATGTCTTGAGCGTCAATTCGGTTTTATTTCGCAACGCAATGGATAAGAAAATCATCGGGCAGCAGTTTCTGCTTGCTGTCTGTCGGCTCACACACACACACACACACACACGTGAAATACAATGAGGGTTAAGTTAGCTCCAAACTACTGTAACGCTCGTTACTGTAAGTACGTGCAATAAAACCTTCGCAAGTAAAAAGACAATACTTTATCAATCCACCTGTCCGTATGGTAACGTTAAACATGTAGAAATGGTTAATTTGATCATTTCTGTCCTCAATATGTTTTATACATGCACAGCTAACGCTAGCTTGGCATTAGCCAAATGTTAAAAACAAGCTAAATAGAAAGCGGTGTCTGGAGAATAGACTGGTCTGTAGCCGCTCTTCATACCTGGTAACGTTACCTGCAGCCAGCGAGAGAGGAGGAGGGACTGATAACGTTACAGACTGATGTTATTCTTTCTAAACGTCACTCACTACTTGTGATGTCAGATAAAGTTATTGATTTACTTTGCTGTTGTCTAGAAACAACATTTAGCTGTATTTAAAATATTAAATTAAAAACAACCAGGCAGTTAATATGTACACTTCAATATATGTTTATTTATCGCAAGTGATATGTCTATATCTCAATATATATAATGTTATCGCACATTGAATATTTCCCTCATACCCTGCAGGCCTACCTCATGCCCACTGGGTCTGGTCTTACCAAATAACCATCACTAAATAATAGTAAAGTATCGATTGTGGTATTGATAAAGAATCGGATCGTTAAGCAGTCTCAATAAGGGTATCAATATCAATAAAAATTAATGATCCCCAACCCTAGTAATACTGCAGTCAACTGATTTGGACCAGGTAAAAGTTATAACAAATATCTCTATGGTTTCTTGACTGGTCCTGATAGAAATTACACAACTGAAACCAGTTGGGGAGGAAAACAGAAACCAGAATTCAAGAAGTCCAGCATGATTGGTGAAAAATCTAATGTAAAGCCAATGAAGTGTGAAAAGTGACAGTCAATATAATTGAATTCTGTGTCCTATACATCATATACGAGATTGGATTCTTGCATAAACTGTCAGCATCTGCACTGGTAATCTCACGGCAAAACGTCAGCAGTGCAGCAGCCCCTTGAACCGCTCTTGAAACCTAGAGGTGTGAATGATTTCATCATCTGCAATCGTTTGTACTGGGTGGGAGTGCTGTATATACTTAGAAACATACTTACTTGCGGTTATTTTTGATAACAAAATAATTTAACTCTGCAACATTTAAAAAACAGGCTGACTAGCAACATTAAGGCTCGTCACTTCTTTTTCAAGGAAACTATATTTTAAACAGACAAAAACAGTAAACTGCACACAGAAAGCTGCTATTATTTATATCAATTTTAGCAGTTTATCGCGCATTTTGTAAATTGCTGTCGCACTAAAGAAAAATGTTATTAAAGTCGAGTCAGAATTCTTTTCTGAGGTTGATTACTTACCTGACAGCACCTGAGATGCGTTGATGTTTAACCAAATGACTCAAAACAAATACACACATTATCTAACTCTTAAAACTATTAGTTTGGCATTTATTATTATCAAGATACACCACTAGCTCAGTTACTGTACGTTAGTGAAATCCTGTGTGTCCACACATGTTGTACCTATCAGTGTATATTGTAGCTGCCTCTAGTCAGAAAGATGCATCTAAATAGGCCAAAAGACAGAGTCACACATCTTTTTTGCTCCTCCTTTCCAGCTATTTATAATGACCTACATGGTCTCAGGTTCTAATTCAGCACAATTTCAAAAGGGTGACTGTCCTCCTGAGAGCAAATGAGCTAGTTCATTGCAAAAATGGATGCTCTAACAATATCTATCACTTGGACACAACCAATTGAAATGGTTTAAATACTGACAAAAGAAACAACAAGATAATGATTTAAGAGAAGGTTCATTTCAAACATATTGTGTAAAGGTAGATTCTGTAATTTAGTGTATGTTCTCCTTCCTCCTACTCCTGACTTGATCAAGCAAGAGCTATGCTATGCCAAAACAGCATGTCATGTTTGATTTTGCAAAATTGTAACCCAAGTGCCCGCGACCCTGTCCGCAGGATAAGCGGTTGACGATGGATGGATGGTAACCCAAGTGCCATTCCTCCTTCAGTTTACTATATGAAGAATATGAAATGTTCAAATTTTATACTAACCAAACCTTTTGTCATCAGAATGATTAGTGTGCTCATATAAAAAAATCTTTATTAATTGCCCTTATCAGCCCTACAGTGCTGAGGTGACAGCAGAGGACAGATGTATTGGCCTGGCTTCTGTCAACCTGATCCCTTGTGTCTACTGATAATCTTATTTGGGCACTGTGCCTTCAAGTGCCACCAGAACTAAATGCCAGTCTGGTCTGACTCCGTCTTCAGTGAGCCGAATTCCCACGCCCTGAATGCCGGTCTTCGGCAACCAAAATGGACGGGTATTTTAATGACCATGAATGCTGACAGGCTGGACAAAGAGAGTGTAGAGAAATAAAGCTGACTTGAGGTTGGACAGGACACAGTTTGCTTATTATCCGGTTGAGGGTTACAATGACTGGAATAAAAAAACTTGTTTCCTCTTTGCAAAACCTTAGAAACCTCCCAGATGTTGCCTAAAAGGGAGTGGTTGCTAAAACGCTCTACTCATGCTAAAGCCAAAGACTTGAATCAACTGAACGGACGTCATTTTCTCACAAGGAGCAGAAATGGATAAATCAAGCCTTCATTTTCAAACCCTTACAAACAAAAATAATTCAATGTATGCTCACAGAGAAAAGTACCATCCATACAAACCTGCTGCACAAAAATGAAAGTTCATTCTTGACTTACGATAAAACAAGTCTGAAAAAAAATATTTAAAACAAACAAACAAAAAAAAACTAAGTATATTTAAAGATCCATGCAGATAAATACAGACTCATCCTAGCCCTGCACATTCATGAAAAAATCCTGCATGGTTGCAGCCATGCAACTAAACCTCAGGCTGCACCTCAAAACACATGAATTAAAAAAAAAAAAAAATAGTATGCTTTGGATATTTCTAAAAATAAAAGCAGGAGGCAACTAAGTCTGGACAGTGAAGAAATATGATACAACCATTAAAACTACATTCCAATGTCAGGGAAACTGTTTTCCCATACTTGAAGATTTTCCAGAGATCCAAACATGGAAGTACCAACAAAGTGTTTCATGCCCAATTAATATTATTCACAATATAGTGGATTGAACATGATCAGGACTGTTCTACTGAAGAAGCTGTGGGTCTTAAAACAAGACTGCCAGACACTGTGTATGACGGTCATTTGAGAAACTTTGGGCGATGTTACCCACATGTTTCCAACTGGTTATACACTCTGGGGCTCTCCTTGCTTTTTCCTACTGGAAGTAATAGGAAGCTTCTTGTAGCCTGAACATGGTGCTTCAACAGTTAATGTTGCAACTCTCACTGCTTCTAAAAGCATGATGGGAGTAAGCAATACCTCACAGGAAGTTACACAATGTAGCGCTTTGAGCACAGTGAGGAAGGAATTTCTGTTCCAAAAGATGATTTATTTCTATGTGCTATGCTCATGGGGTCATACAAATTCAAACAAACACTGCTTACTCCTTGTAGTGACCTCTAAGTAGAGTTACTTACATGCCTTGCTCAAAGGTACACTAACAGGGTTTAGGAAAGGGAGGGACAAGCTGTGACTTCAGGGGGAACTCCACCCATTTTCAACATTCAGTTTATTCCGCGTATTTACCACACAGTGTGGGTGTGGCTAATCTCGGTCAAGGCTCCCCACAAGGGTGCAATGAACTCCCAGCTGAAGTCCGGATAGCCTTTCTCCCATACACATACAATCATACACACGCGTGTGTCATAATTGACACAATTTCCCTGAAATATTTGGTTATTACACTAATTTAAATCACAGTACCTGCATTATAATTATTGTGACTAAATTTACATCCTTGTTTAGTTTGTTTTATGCATGTATTATGTTAAGTTTTCATTGTTGTCTTTGCAAATTCTGTTTCCAACAGTGCTGTATCTGTAAACTTTCTTCCGCAAAGAATACATGTGCTCCCAAATGAAAACATTAGGTACACACAAAGACACTCAGGAGCACAGTGAAATATTTTTAAGTAACAGACGTGAAAACCAGTGGAGGTCTATGGAAGTGAAGACCCTAGTATCTGAACACTCGCCACGGGGCACCACGTAATATTGTCAAATCTTTTGAAAACACTGAAGCTGATTTTTTTGAAACTTTGACACAGCTTTTTAAAACAGTATACACTCATCACAGAAAACTCTTGTGGAAATGTGGGACTTGGTAGTTTTTGAACCAGGGGCAGATACATGATACACCAGCACCACCCACACAACCCATGCCACACCTTTACGTTAACGTACGATTATTGAACAAAATTTATAACAATAACTTCAGTGAAACAGATGGAAAATGGAACAAAGGGAGTGCGAGGCTGGCTAGGAGGAGGACATACTGGCACGATGGCATCCTGGCTCTGGCTAAATCTACATCTGTCCACTGCAGAGGCTCTATCCACCATCTGGAGGAGTAACTAGTACTGAGTGTATTAGTATAATACTATAACATTAAATAAAAAGTATAATGTTAATTTAATTGTATACCATTAGTATAATATTAATATATTAATTATATGATGTTGCTATATTCATTATATAGTGCCCTAGGAATTCTGCGATGTGGAAAACACGGAATTTCGGAATTTGATAATAAAAATGGAATCAACTGTAAAACGCGGAATATCGTTGAATCTGCCAAAATGTGGATGCAGTTTATAAAAATCAAGGCTTTTCCTAGCTTTAGAAGCATTTTTTTTTCAACAGCACTTACGCCAAACAAACAAAGAAACAAAAAAACTACTAGGGCAGAAACGATTTTTTAAAATAATTCCATTAATTTGATTACTAAAAAGCACCGACACAAAATCTTTGCGTCGATGCTTCGTTTGATCCATATAACTATATAGCACACTGTTTCGCAAAGACAATTATCATTAAGTACTTATTATACGATTACTAAATGATTAAATGAAAAAAATCGGTGTTTCACTGAGAAGCAATTCTAAAGACAAAGAATATGGTTGAAAGGATGGATTAGCACACACAGGTAGCAGGGATTGTCTGAGCTGGAGGTGAGTATAAAGTGTCTGTAAACAAGGAGGACTGTTGCCAATGTGAGAGTAACCTCTGTCAGACCGGACCCCCAGGATTTCTCCCGGTGTTCCCGATGCCCAGTCCAACTATGTTTTGAACAATTAGGGGTGAGGGGTGGCACACTGAGCTCATAACTCTTCTGCTTCACACATATCCATTTTTAGAGGCATATGCGAGAGGATTACTCACACTGTAGATCCCTGTGTAAAGTCACAAATGTTTTGTTTTTTCACCAAGAAAAAAAAAAGTCACTGCCTAACTTACACCGCAGGTGACAACCCAACTTTTCACTTTACAACTTAACATACCATACTACCACTTCCATTTCTTTTGTTATTTTAAAAAAGCTTTATGAACTTGCAACATAGCTCGCTCTCTCTGAAAAAGCTTCAGCTGTTAAATGTCACCTAACTTTTCTTCCTATTGGGTTTGAATGCAGTTATTTAAAGTCCTTTGGAAAAAAAAAACAACCAAATGAACGTTATGTAATACAAAAGACCTTGGGCAGTGGTTTCTTAGAAAGGGTGGTAGGGAGGGGGGCATGGACATTGAGCAGACCTAAAGTTGCATGATTGTGATTCATGTGACGGCATAAACAAGGGCGGACCTGAATCTTTTGTTTTCTTTCAATCGCCCGTGTGGTTTCTGATTGATAAAAATGAAAAACACTGTTGCTGGAATCGGTGGTCTTCAACCATTTTCGGCTTTTAAAGGGGTGCATGGCAGAAAAAGTTTGAGAACCACTGCTACCAGGATTACCATTCTGTTTGTTTGTGGTTGATGGCAGGTGGTGTATTTTTATATGTAATTATGAACATGAGACTTATGAGACCTGAATATCTGTTTCAAGAAATGTTTTTCCTAATCAAATACATTATTACACAGTTTAAACAGGTTTTAACTTGGCAACATGTCCATACTAGTGGTAGCGAGTTGGCATGCAGTGACGAGTGGTATCACAGGGCCTGCACTGCATCTAAATCTCTGCTACACACAGGCGATACATCCCCCAAAGCTGAGAGTTCAGAGGGGCCAGGAGAAGTGAAAATGAAGAGCAACTAATATTACAGAAAAGAAACAAAGTTACGTAATGTGTCCAATCCAATCAATGGTAATGGTAAATTATTAACTTGTGAATAACAACTGTCTCCCTTGTGTTCTACTGCTGCTTTGGTTACACAGGAACATCTTTCTGTCAGGAACACAGACTGTATAAAAATGTCAGGAACTGTCTGAAGTAATGCTTGACTATTTGTCTTAATTTGGTCCAACTTGCTTGTAGCATCATCAGTGATCAATTCTTGGTCAATTAGCTTTCGAATTTTATCGTGCACCCCCCCCCCCTTCTGTGTACCTGATTTGATCAATTGTAATACCTGCACTCAATCCCCAGCGAGCACCACCCTCCACTGTTCCCTAAGCTTTGGAAAAAACTCAGCCGTGGTGGATAAACAGGAAGGAGTTTGAGATAACAATCTGTATGGGCTGAGCATGTGATGATGTCATCAAAAGGAAGCCAAGACACACAGAGCCACTTCCTTTTAAGGAGACGCGAGTCTGGCAAGCCAAGTCGAACTGAAGCCAGTGGATTGTATATAAACATATCAGGAAATACACAAGTAATTGTTTGGACCTTTAATGTTAGTTTAAGTACTTCATGGCATAATGGGTGTCCACTGGAAAATGTCAATCTGCTCCAGCCAAATTCTGGTTGGCACAGCGGTTTGGTTCACCTAAATGTTAGTGTGGGTAACTCAAAATGCCTTGTTTAAAAGTGAAGCACATTTAAACATCCTGAATGAAAGTGAGTGCTTAGACTGAACAGGGAACAGTTGGAAAAACGTAACTTCTTCAGAGCGGGTTTACACTGTTGGCTGTCATTGCGTAAATATGTGTGGTTCTCCTCCAGCGTTAAAGATTAACTTGACTGCGGCTGCATGAGGGACAGTGGCTTTCTGCCTTGTTTTCTAGATGACTGTAAGAATGAAAAGGAGACTTTGTGGTGGGATTCCCCTTCCTCACCATCAAGCCCCAGACTAATCCACTCTAAATCTCTTCAATGCTTCACTGAGCTTCTGAGCGCCACACAACACAAACCTGGAGACTTAATCCCCAGTTTAGATTGTCTTCTCAAAGTCACGCAGACAAAACAGACTATCAAGAGAAACATGAAGACTTGCTGCTGTGTACTACTAGAACTACTAGTAACAACTTGTTACGTTACATCATCACCAACATTACATATTTTTCAAGCATGGATAAAGCAACTCTGAACACCTGGTTTAGTATAAAAAATCTCCAATCTCCTAATTTGGGTTTAACGATTGATCGATTAATTCAATTACTAAACAGCATCAACGCAAATTCTTTGCATCGATTCTTCGTCTAATCCATATAAAGCATGCTGTTTTGCGCAGACATTTATTACTGTCGCACTTAACGCTTACACTGTGTGAACACGTGATTATGATGGTGCTGTTTGCAAAGTGGAGGAAGAGAGAGAAAAAAGTGAGAAACAAAGAAGAAAGTGTCTAAAGTATGGGATTATTTCATGCTAAAAGAAAACAATAACTGTTAATTTACAGTCGGTCCACCGTAAAACAAAACTTATGTCGCCTACCGCAACAGCACAACGGCATCTAGTCCAAGGAGCAGACCACAGACAAGGTAACAGTAACTTTAGCATTTAAACGTAAATCCTATTATTAATATTTTGTTATACTAACAGTATACCATTAAAGTAACATTATATTTTCTATTTAATGTTATAATGCCATACTGATACACTAATTTATACTAATTCCTTCAGCAGGTTGTGGATAGTGCCTCTGCAGTGGACAGATGTAGCATTTTGTACATTTTCACACAGACAGTAACCAACCACTGTAACCGTGGAAGTTCTTCACCATGAGTGAAGAAGATACTATGCTTGCAATTTGTGATACCTGTGAGGCCAAAATAAGCTGTTTTATCACCCATCCTTTACTTCTGCAGACATCTCAGGTACATAATGGCCTCCAAAGAAAGGTAAATTTGGTGACCCGTTCTAGCACTTTGAAAAGAAGCACAGAGAGAAACGTTATCTGGTATTACTTTAGAAGACACAGATTGTTCAGTACCACAGTACACAACAACAAGCCTCCTGCCCATGCAGTTCACCTCCTGCTGTGAAACGGAATCGTGGATGGAAAAATAAACAAAATAAAACTGCTGATGAATAAAGTCAATAAGGATGCACCGAAATAAAAATTCTTGGCCGAAGTCGAAACCAAATGTAATGAAAAACTTGCAGAATACCGAACAAGTACATTCCCATTTTTTTTTAAACCATAAATTGAATAGTCAAAATGTGTTTCCCACGGGATTTGGGCTTAATCGCCTTCTTGACAGAAACACTCAAAGCGGGTCAGACCGTTTGTCACCTTTTCTAAGAAGTCAGCCACAGATGGAGTGGATGTGCTAGGAGACAATTTAGCAGAACAGTGTCTGCAAACAGCCATTTTTGTGTCTTTCTCAGACACTTTAAAATGTTTCCACACTGTCGACATGTCACCGTAAATGTTCGGTAAAATTTATTCGACCTTTTGATTTATTAGGCCAAACGGCAAAAGTGCTTTTTTTGCTATTACTAGCAGATTCATTTTGGTGGCCGAACATTCGGTGCATCCCTAAAAGTCAACAGAGCAGACAGACACAGAGAGAGAGACAGGTGTAGGTGTTTGTAAGTATTCTTTCAAATATTTTCAGAATATCACAAAAATGTTTGTATATGCTATCAATTACAGTTCTTTGAAAGACTTTTAAAAACTTCGGAATCAGCATCTTTCAGCAGCGTGTTTCACTGACTCTTCCTGACTGATGAACTAAAACTGCTGGCTGCCATGATGTTCTCTAAAGTTCTCTTATCTGGAACATAACCTACTCTGGAGCAGGTCAGCTGTACAGCATAAGTTACCATGGCGATCTACCTCGGTAAGAAGTGAACCACTGCTGTAGGACTGAAAACCCAGGGTTAACCCTGAAGGTAAATAAATAAATGTCAGGGCCCCGAGGCTCTGGAACAGCCTGCCCGAGGAAATCAGGTCAGCTGAGTCAGTGAACTCTTTTAAGTCCCTTCTTAAAACATACTTTTATAGGAGAGCCTTTCCTGATCTTATTTGACTTTATTTCATCCCTTTTACTTTTTTCTTGCTTTTATCTTGTATTGTTTTTTGGGTATTATTGTCTTTACACTTGTTAAAGTACTTTGTAACTTGTTTTTGAAAAGTGCTCTACAAATAAAGATTATTATTATTATAAATGATCCGAACTTCCCGCGAGGTGCCGACAACTCGGCACAACACCGGCACAGCTCATGGTCTCTCTTCCTCGTCTGCCACCCACGCACACCCGCTGAAGCGCACCGGCGTCTCCTACCTTAAGGGTTAAAATTTTGGATTTATTCATGCTCTTTAAAAACATTTATCAAAAGCTTTGTTCTTTTCACATTTTTATTTACAGCATTATGTGTTGAAATTGAATAGGTTAGACATGATAGGCATAATAGGATGTATATGAACTTATTGGGAGAAAGCCAGTAGTTCTATGTAAAATAAGACACTGAGCTCCCCCATATTGCCAAAACGGTATGACCTTACTTTCATAACGCCACTGCGAAGATTCGACTGAGACTGACAGTCGAATCAGGCACCGCCCATCGAAGCATCAAATCTTCGACTGGGTCAGCCCTAAGACAGATATGAACACTTGTTTTGACTTTCAAACACTTGGGAGACATTTAGGAAGATAACTCTTAAACTACTAGTCATTTATTAAGGGTGCTATTGAGTTAGTTTAAACAAAATTCATAAGTATTTTACAGTTGATTCCATTTTTATTATCAAATTCTGCGATTCCGTCCATATTTTCCACATTGTGGAAACGATAGGGCCCTATACGAACGAACTCAGAGATTTACACTATGATACATAAGCTAGGTGTGATCTTTGGGTGTAATTCAAACTGGGACTGAACCTTTATCAGACACTTTACCAGGAGAAGGCTAAGACAGTTATCATTACTGTGATAATTAATATGATGATGTCACACTAAAAGGAAATGACGGCACACTGTGCTTTGCACTGTGATGGACTGATATACAGAACAGAAACCAGCCAAAATCCCCCACAGCTACATCTAGCATGTGGGGATTTGATTAATCCTTTTACCAAATTGTCCTCTTGTCCTCAGGGCTTTGATGATGAACTGGTTGGTAAACCACCAAAATCAAAAGCTGCAGTTGGCGCAGACTGGTTCAACAAACATGAACATATTTTTCCTGGAACCAAAACACAAGCAAACAAGCAATGGAAGAGATGTCCTGCTGTGTAAGTGCTGAAAGTAACGTTACCGCAAACTAAGCTGAACAGTAAAGCCCTGGATATGCTTGCTTTTAACTACGCATTCGCAAGATGGCTGCCATGCGTATCTTGCGTTCCTTTGGAGCGTAGGTTGTGCACATCTCCAGAAATTAACGCGATGCGTCCGCGAGATGGAATTCAGCACTATGTTGATCTGACCAGCAGGTCAGCAGCTGTCTACCTTTCCACACACCAGCCCGGGTGGTGGCGGTATGAAGTTGGTTTGCCAACTGTCATTAAACGCAAAAGAAGAAAGTCAGCAGCAGACTTTAAAAATGGAAATTCATGGCGGGATGTTTACGATAAAACTCCTGGAGCTAGTCCGCAATTACCGAGATCGTTCATTAAAATCACAACCTGCTTGAGTGTCACTGTGTTTGCTTTGTTTACGATGTGCAAATTCGTAGACTGTCAAGGAAGATAATCCGGTGTTGGTGAGGGATGATCCGGCCCTGATCTGCCCCCTAGTGGATTCAGGTTTAATCCTCCAGGTACACGCAATGTACGCAGGCAAGTGTGTAAACAATGCCGTTTGCGTCGCTGACGCCTGTCTACGCCTACGTATTGTTAAAAAGTGAGTATATCCAGGGCTTGAAACTCCAGACAGACAGCTTTTGTTTTCGCTAGTTTGTAACAATTCGCTATTAGCCGCGCTGGCATGCTGTGCTTGTGTAAAACATAGCAGTGGTGGATGAGAGACTGCAAACTGAGCACGTTAAATATAGCTTGTATACATGTGTATGCTTGTTGAACATGCATATATTAATAAAGTATTGGCTTTTTACTCAAGGCTTTATTGCACTTACAGTAACGAGCGTTGCTGTCGTCAACTCGAGTTATCTTCACTTCGCTGTCTCTACAGGGGCCCCTCTGCTCTGCTGTTCGCTGACTTTGCTACGTGTGTGTGTGTGTGTGTGTGTGTGTGTTTGTGTGTGTGACTGCAGTGCGATAACAAATACTGCGGTCTTTATAGGCTGTGGGCCAACAGGAGATTTCACTATTTAGACAATCCCCATTAAGGGGGGACCTAGTTTTTTGCTCACCACTTTCACAGTTTTCAGCAAAAGGAGTTTATCGGTATCTTTCTCCAAGTTACTTTTTCCTGCAATGGGAGCGGACAGCTGTGTTTGGGGTCAGACATACATGACATATTTGTAGTTATCATCCAATAGTGTGCTTGGAAAAGTTCTGGAAAGAGGGAAATGTCAAAAACGTCTGACAAAAGTCAGGTCTACAGTACTGACAGTTTCTCTGAACCCTGTGATACTAAAGGGAGTACAGAAATGTACAGCAACATGATACTGATGGGCCATTTCCACAGCAGCTTCAGCTACCAGCGTCCCCAACCTTCTACTTTATACAGATTAACTCTTTGTGCCTAACAATTCCATGCAGCTACTTGCTGTTTCCATGTTTCCATGCTGGTGGGATGGCCACTTGATGAGCCACTTCCCTCTTCCACTATCCCCATCCCCCACCCACAGATCCAGTCTAAACTAGGGTGCAGCAACAGCTGATCTTCAGGAGCATCTATTTTTAAAACTCTTTTGCAGAACGGGCCAACTCATCAAGACTGACATACCATCCCGTCAGAGGACTGCCAGTGAGGGATGTGACCCCTCCGCTACTTAAAGGCACAGACTCTCTTTGCTGCACAGATGTGGGAGAAAAAACACAATTGCTGTTTTAGTGTTGGAGTTGGGCCTCAAAAACACAAGAAACAGATGAGTATTGATTCATCAGAGAGTCTCCTATTTGGTTATTGTGTATCTGCTGACTAATTGTGCATGAACTCAAACTCTTTAGCTCCCTCTCCACGAACCTCGGCTGGGTAACCTTCCTGCTACTGCAAATAAGACAACAACAAGAAATGATTGCCAGCTACAGGAATGTGCAACCTCAGATACACCACTGCAGTGTAAACAGTCAGCTAAGCACTTAACAGAAGAGACGTCTGCAGGCTTGGCATTAGTACCAGGGCCATTCACAGTTAAAAAGTGATGACAATAGTGTGTACTTTGGTTAACGGTGACATGCAAATTTGCTGAAACATCCGGGGTCGGGTTAGCACAGACCCAACTTCCGCCCAACTGAAGAAAGACTGTCAAAGCGGCCCTGAATCAGGGGAAATGGCTATGAAGGCAGAGATCAGGTTTTATACTCACCACCTCACAGCATTACAGACAGGAAAAAAAAACATCTAATGTTCATTGCTCAGGATTTCACAAATATAAAATGACAACAGATGAAAGATGCACAATGTTGCAGCATGACAGTAAATGTCAGGCTTTGCTGTGTGTTTGTTTTAGACAGATGGCATTTTTGTTTGATATTAAACTCAAATATTGCATTTCACACCTCAGCTGTAGACAAACGCTTGCAGGGTAGCACACTTCAAATAGTTTGGTGACTTAAGTCCTGAAGACACACTAGGTATTATTCCTAACACTAAACATAATTTTATCCTACAATAGACTCCCCATAATAAAGAGATTAGAAATCTTCAAAGAGAGTCAACCTGTCACAACATGACTTCAGCACCTGTTGTAAACAACTGTGTGTAACAGCTGCCAACCTACGTCTTGCATTATTGAAGGGTAGCCCAACAATTCCTGCAGGTAAGCACATGAAATGCTTATTTACTATACATATTATACTATAAACTATTTTAAATAGATCATCATTACCAGAATTTAAAGTCTAAGTGCAAAATTTACATTACAGTAATGTTTTGACAACTTTTCCATATTGTTTGTTCAAATCTTGAATTTGTTCAAGTTATGTTGGTATCCCATGGACATGCACTTGTGCACAGGAAACACCTATCTTCTTCAGCTTGTGAATGAAATGCTTTTCTGCAGGCAAACTCTCATGTGTTGGATTGAATAGACCAACCAAAGTAGAGTTTCTCAAACACACCCTACTTAAAACTTTGTTACCAGGCAACATAATTTTACCTACTGTACTTGATATTAAGTATGCTTCAAGTCTCTACAACTTCATTTTCATTCTGTATTGACATAAAAGATGGGTGTCCGGGAAGTAGGAAATCAATTCAAAAAACCTCCGGTTTACTTTGGAAAATGGACAAAATATATCCAATAGGATGTATTTAGAAGCAGTGATGATATTTAGAGTTTAACTAGTTACAGTGTTAAAGCTATTATTTCTCAGAGAGGACTGAGTGCTTTAAATGTCTTCTTTTTCTTACGGAGGTAAACATTCTGGATAAATTATGATTTTGGAAAGTTGAAACTCTCTGGCAACAAACATATCGGGACTAGCCTTCAAGAAACACATCTGTCAGTATGTAGGTTTTGGGGTCATATGTTATATAGGGCCGTGGGATGCGGGTCTGTAGAAAGGCTGAGGAGGAAGACCAGTCCATAGACTCTTTTGTCACTCATTTCAGACCTGACAGGGACGACTCATTTAACGTTTCACAAATGCTCCACTCACCTCTCTCGCTATGAGATTTAGGGCATCGTCCTCTGCCGTCGACCTCTCCTTCTTGGTAGATCTTTTCCGTCCTGTGCCCTGAGTCCCCATGTTGTCTCAGGCGCGTATCCACTCGCTGAAGATAAATTCACACTTGTGCTCCCAACAGCGCACCGAATACTCCAAACAGAGCAGCAGCGAGCTAGCCTGTTCTCATGTGTCGCTAAAATGTTAAGTGAAACACGAGGAGATAAAACAACCCGCGGCTGGTCGCGTTCGCAACATGGGTCATTGTCATACATCCGTTTTTTACACTTCTTCCTGTGTTTCTGTAACGACGCACACACTCGCGACGAAGTCTGCTTCAGACACGGTCGGTGACTCTAGCAGCATCTGCCCCACGTGCGCTGCTGCTGATGCGTTTACTAGCAAATTCAGTCAGAGACGTTCACTGTAGCTTCACTCTGTCCTTTTTTAAAATCGCGTCCATTACCCTGTCTGTCATTCTATGAGCATAAAACTGACATTTCAAAAATATGCACATACATTAATTATGGCCAGACTAACGGCCTCGGGTCAAGCTGGCCGCAGTATGCCACCGCCACCAGACGGATTCACAGAAACAGACTCGAGCCTGTCACACTGACGAACTTCAAAGCCTGTACTAAATCAAGCTGCCTTCACGTGATGTCGGACATGTGGGTTACAATGAAAAAGCAGGTTTATTTTTGGCAATTAACCACACCAAGGCAGAACATTTACACGAAATCTGAATCACCTAATCAATACTGAATCGTTGTTTGGTGCAACTGTGCCGTAGGCTACTCACACTTGCAGAAGTGATTATCCTGCACTTTCTTTAGCCTACACTTCATCTTGTATCACATTTCAAGCAGTAGAGCTATTCGGATATACCCTTTTGGTTAATTAATTAATTAATAAAAAAGGGGACAGTGGGTTTGTTTTGTTTGATTTGTACGGGGGGGTTAGAAAATGTGTTCCTTTACATAATCAAAAACCAAGATAGGGCTAATTTCTAGCCTTAAAGTTCAACCAATACAAGCAATAATTTTCTACTTGTAATTTCTATAGTTGTAAAATGTGTGAAAATCCAGTGCCCAGAGAACACTGAACGCAGCATCAACCCCTGGACGGAGTGTCCATACATGTTCAGGCCAGGTTTCAGTTTCAGCCAGAAACCACAGGCCCTGCATGGGCTATCGCACTCTCTCACACCCCCTCTGCTATTTTTAATGATGACCAGAGAGCTCTAAAAACAGTCGTGAGTTTTTGTTAAAGCGATAGAATGGGCACACCCTAGATCCCAAAATTTTGACGTAATGATCCAGGACAGTGTATCTGGGATAGTCTATGTTGAGATGATAGTGACCTCATTAGATCCTTTTTTTAATCTTGTGGTATAATTGTTGTATCATTTGGAACCTTTTCCTGTGCGTCTCCAACTAAGTCTAATGTCAAATTACTGTCACATCAACGACGATGGAATTCAGATGCAGTTTAATTGTAGTGTTGTATTTCTTATTCATTCATCAATTCTATATGAAGTAGGGGAGACCGGGTATGATTGTAGCACTTAATGCTTCAGCAACTATAACTCACAGAATTTTTTTGCTAGAGTTCCCTAACCTTTATAGAAAGTAGGCCTACCCACATTTGTTCACTACAAATGGCACCAGCTCAATCCTTTACAAGACTTTCACAGACCTCGTGAGTTCATGTCATATAAGATTTTGTCACAACCTACCCCAGTAACGGGGTAGGTTTTAACACATGCTGGGGTAAGTTGTAACAATTAGACAAAAGAAGCAAAAAATGGATGCCACACCATATGATACGCTTCAAAACAGGTCTATTGAAAAAAATAAACATTGTTTCTCTCTCTCTGTAACAGACTATGTCTGATCGACTCCTGTGTGTGTGTGTGTGTGTGTGTGTGTGTGTGTGTGTGTGTGTGTGTGTGTGTGTAAATGTGTCTACTAGAACAAACTTACTGCTAGAACAGTGTACTTAATAAACACTAAAACAATATCTACATGTTAAGGTCTAACAAAATAAACATCTGTGTGTGTCAATGTGTGTATATTCTTAATCAGCTTCACAGTCAGTGCTTGGTATTATTACCACAAGGCTGTAGTATATGCAATGCCGCCCTCCTGTGTTGATACATGATCATGCAAGGAGATACACTGGAATAAAATGCAGACTCTCTGTGTAGCCTATAACATACAGTACATACACAACGAAGGGGACATTTAGAGACGAGATGGAGATTTCTGTGTCTTATGATATTTGTGTTGATACAAGTAATTAATATCACAAGCATGCTGTGTGAAGTAACAATGGTTTTAACATTCGATGTTTAAACTGTGTGCATACATAAGTATATTCCAATGAAACTGATCACAGTTTCTGTTTGTATCTGACATGTAGCAGTTGAACAATGTTAGGTAGAAGGGGCAAACCCCCCAAATTTTCCCATAACTCAAACAGTTTCTGTTTGTTTGTACAGCATACCTTAAAAACTTCCCACTTGTAACTTACAGTAAACATGGCCATTGATCTAACACATATAGTCGTCCCGTGTGAGATCTAATGAGCACAAAGACAGTAGTTGAGTGTGCATGTGATTGGCTGGGAGGTTTTATGGCCCAGTAATGTGTGTCTACAAGGAAGTGAAAGTATTATAGCTGTTTTGTTAGCCTTTTACAAGTTACGACTGGACTTTGGTTTTACTTTTATTTTCTGAAAACTAAGGTGATACTGGCACAGCTGCAGAGTCTTACAACGGAGATGACACATTAACTCCTCTGTACAGTTTGCAGCTGTAGTGTGGCAACTGCTGCTTCTTAACAGGAGAAAGGCTGACTACTGGATCAGGACTTTTGGACTTTTTCTGTCTTGCCCACCTGTATTCTCTCACTCTTTTGGAGTTAATAATTGAACTTTTGATGGGGGAAAATCTCCTGAGGGTGCCAGGAGGAGCCCAGCTCCACAGTAACAGTTTGATTAGACCAGTACCTCAGTACCAGACCCTCAGGGTTAAGATGGTACTTCTGGGGAGCTCTGGTGTGGGAAAGTCCAGTCTGGCACTACGATTTGGCAAGGATGAGTTCCGGCGTACATCACCTACAGTAGGCTGTGAGTTCATGTCACGTTTGGAACTTTGGATATGCAGATGTTACATATCAGAGTGAAATTTTATAAGATGAAGATATAATTTGAAGGAATAGTTTTGTAAGAAATCTACACCACTCTCATGTCTGTAAAGTAAATAAAAAAAAAGCTACTGTCAGTAAGTGTAGCTTAACATAAAGTCTGGAGGGGTGGGGGAGACAGCCAGCGTGGCTCTGCCTGAAGAAAACAAATTGCCTACTTGCACTTCTAAACATGACTAATAAACAAAACCAATCTCTTTAATCCATACAAAAATCAAAGTGTAAAAATGACAATTTGGGGTTTTACAGGGAGTTCCACGGTGGATTATCAGGGTTTAGGAGGTAGAGCTGGTCATTCATTAATTAGTGGGTCAGTGGGTCCTCCAGTCTGCACGTCAAAGTGTCCTAGGGCAAGATACTGAACCCCAGTATGCCCCTGATGGCCGTACCATCGGTGTGTGAATGTGAGTGTGAGTGTGTATGAATGTTAGTTCCATTCTGAGGAGCCATTCTTTGCATGGTAGCCTCTGTCATCTGTGTAGAAATGTGACGTGTATTGTAAAGTGCTTTTAGTGGTTTGAAGACAAGAAACAAGATATAACATGCTCATTAGTGAGCTTTATTGGAGCTGTTAGGCATATTTTGTTACCCTTAGACAGAGCCAGGCTAGCTGTTCCCCTTGTTTCCAGTCCTTATACCAAGCTACACTGACGTCTCTAGGCCTAAATAACGTACAGACATGAGAGTGGTATTAATCTTCTCTTCTAACTGTGACTTACTTACTTCCGGAAATTTCAAACTTTAATTTTTGTCATTCATCATAGTTTGATACTGGTAGAATATATTACTTTGACACATAACTGGCACTGGAACTTTCTGTCACTTGCTATATTGTAAATATCCAGCCAGGAGGACCATCTCTAAAGACTCAGTAGTGAGTAAATGATCCCCTTTGGTGTCATTGTGCTGTCTGCCCCCTCAGGTGCCTACCTGACCCGGGTGGTGCATCTCAGAGATGTCACTCTTCGTTTTGAGATATGGGACACAGCAGGGCAGGAAAAATACCACAGTGTCACACCACTTTACTACAGAGGAGCCCATGCTGCACTCTTGGTCTATGATATCAGCAAAAAGGTAAAAGGAACTTATCTTGTCTTATCTCGGCTGGTGCATATGCTATCGTGTATCCTCAATGCTTGTGTCGCTACAGGAAACATTTATCAGAGCTCAATTGTGGCTCAAAGAGCTTGAGAAACAGTACACCCCAGGATCTACTGTCATATGGCTGGTAGGCAACAAGGGAGATCTGGCACAGGATCGACAAGTCTCAGTGCAGGTACAGACCGAAAAAAATCACCTTCCTAAATCTCACATCTACATTATGTGTTACTCTATGACATGCAATTTCTGGTCTCTTTATGTCGTCATACAGGAAGGACAGACTCTGTCCAATGACAGGGGCTTATTCTTTACAGAGACATCAGCCCTGTCAGGGGAACAAATCAGCGAGTTGCTGGTAGCTGTAGGTAAGTAAAGGTGTTGAAGAAAATGCAATGAATAAGATGTTTGGGCACTTTTATTTAATTTCTTTCACGTTTGCTGCTAGTCCCACCAATCAGATGCTTTCAAATATAGACCGTGAGGGTTAAGGCTGTTGTCAATCTTACTAGGAGAAGCTGAATTTTTACAAAAGAGTGTCTGCATGACTGACTAATCTCTGGGAATAAAGAAAGGGCACTCATCTTCCACTAGAGAGCAGTAGATACCAACATGAGCCGCAAATGTATTTTCTCACCGTCAATCTAAACACAATTATTGTAAGTATGAAAACTATAAAATACTAAGTATAGGTCTGGGGTGCCAGTTTTTTAACTTAAATCCTGGCCTCTAAAATGTCTGCATGCTCCTGCAACACAACTGTGAGTGTGATGTCTTTGGTAACAGAGCTCTGGTTCAGCCCACAGAGTGTACGAGTGTGTTGGAGCGCAGCAGGGAGGTCTACCAGAGTGGCAGGAAACACCACTTGTGGATCTGCGTCACAGAGACACACTCAATCCTTTTGCATCCTGCTGCAAAGTAGGACCCTAACCTCTGTTACTGGCAATTGTATCGCTGCCTTTCCGTGTTTCTCTGTCTGTCGTCATAATTTTAAAGCTGCAGGTAACATGGGATCAAAACGTTTCAAATTGAATAAACATCACGAATATGTGGTTCTCTGCCTTTTTTACTTCTGACCATACTAACAAATGCACAACACTGCATTCATTATGCAACATGCATTGTGGTGATGAGATTAGCCAAGGAATACAATCAATACGTAATGGAGGCTAAAAACTATTCACTATTGTTCATGCAGGACAAGTCCCTGGTTTTTGAGTTACAGGTCTACTTTACAGGGATCTATGCCCAGGAGTTCCATTTGTTGTAATGATTTTCCTCAGTGATGATCCTCCAAATAGCGTTTGGTTGAGTGTAGCTCAACCTTAGCATGCCTAATAAAAGATAATAATTAGGAAAAGGATTTTGACTGTCTAAATTTTGAAAGCATTTTCCACCGTGCCACAACATGCTGCATTCTGCTGGTCTGGAGTCAAAAATGATTTCATTTGTACCTTGACGGGAAGAGTCACTGAAGTACCCAACTGAAAGTGGTACCTAAATGTGATATGGTAAATGGACTGTGTTAATTAATCACGCCATTTAAGTCTTTCTGACCGCTTAAAGTGCTTTAAACTACATCACAGTCATCCTTTTCACACACATTGAGCAGAGGAGCAATTTGGGGTTCAGTGTCTTGCCCAAGGACACTTCGACATGCAGATCGGAGAGCCAGTTGTCCTAACCTTCTGCATGTATTTTTACCAGGTATCACTCTTTGTCTTGCTGTTGGCTCTTGAGTTCTGACAACTTCACAATGGTTAACTGAGCCAGTGAGATTGTTGTTTATAAAGAAATAGTTTAACTTTTTGGACAATATGCTTATTTACTTTCTGAGTAAGATGAGATATTTAAAATCAGTTTTATGTCTGTGCATTATTTATTTGGTCAGAGATCCAAACTGAATGAATTAAATAAAACAAAATGGCAATTCAGTCTGATTATCAAGCTAATGCATATCCTAGCTTAACATAAAAATGAAGCAGGGGGAAACGGCTACCTTGGCTCTGTCCAAAGTTAAAAAAACTACACACACCTGTAAAGCTCAGTAACTAACACACTGTATCAACTTTGTTTGACTAGTACAGAAACTGCTTTTGTACATATTAAACAAAAGAGATAAAACATGTACTGCTACAAGGGGTCTTTTGTCTATTTAAAGTAAAATCTTGGACAGAGAAAGGTAGCTGTTGAGTTGTTATTCTAAGCTAGGCTAAACAACATAGACCAGTTTTTTTTTTTGTATAATTAGTTGTAAAGCAAAATGATTGTTGAATGATGTTTTTTGGATCATATTTACTATGAATGACAACCATAATCATAAAAAATACAAATATTGCCCCTATACTTTAATACCATCAGGATTTAAAGGACTCTACTGACATAAGTAGTATTTCTATTTGCATTTGACCATTTAAAAAAACTCCATATAAGTGACTTTTCTGCCCTTCAGTCAGTCACTTGGTCTTTGCACAATATTCTCTCATGTTTGGAGTTCTTCTCTGCAGGTGGCTGCAGAGAAGAACTGATGCCTCCAAGAGAGGACTTTTACTGCATAGTGATTTAAAACACTGCTGAGATCTTTGCTGATAAATCCTCACTGAAACAAAGCTTTATTGTGCTGATTGAAACCAAGCTTCTGTGAGGCCTGAGGGGCTGCTGGTCCTCGTTTGGTTTGGATGCCTCACAGAAACAAAGAAACAACTCACACTGAGCAGATGAAATGGAGTGAAAATAAAAAATAAAATATGATTTAGTTATCATAAAGACAGTATAAATCTTGTGAATAAAAACCTTTTCAGCACTGCTGTTTCAGATTTTGCAGATGTTGCGCAAGTGGTCTCAGTCAAGACTTTCTTCATTTTCAACTGTGGATAAACCAATGATGAACTGTGTATGAAGAATCAATAGACAAATGCAGAGTGAAGTTAACTATACTTCATTCTTGATTCAATTGAATTTAAATGATATCTGACTATGAAGCTGTGAAATGCTGTAGTGAGGTAGCACAATCGGTAAGAAGTATGTATTGAAGGGTTCCTTAAATGTGATTTTCAAAATTGGATTTAATAGTTTATGAATATATAGGTATATACATGAAGGATGAAACACAAAAATCACATTTTAAGGGGGAGCTGGGACGTTATACAGGAGATGTTTTACAATAGAAGAAGCAAAGCTAGCAAGCCTAGTGAATGAAAAGTATGTCTGATGTGTCCATTGGTGTGGTGGCCACAGTTGAAATGCAGGTCATGTGATGCACTTTGAACCAGAAAGATGTCTTTCCATACACAGCCATTCAGCTGCAAAACAATGATGAGAATTTGTATAATACATATTTAGAGATCACTGTAAGAAAAGATACACCATATCTACTCAATAAAAATGAGGCAACAGATTACAAGCAATATTATTAATTAAATTTCACAATGTTTGGTATTGAGTAAATATTATTTAAATGAGACCCTTAATAGTTAGCCATTTAATATGAGTAGATTCAAATAGAAAACAGTACCGAATTAATTACAACCTAAACAAAAATACTGAATTGATTTGAAAAAGATAAACTCCCTAATGTGTAAATAGCACTAATAAATATAAATTGAATTATATATATCAATGATATATAATCGAGTATTAATCATCTACACAGCTAATTTTAACAAAACTCCCTTCACCGCCATGCATCATGGGAATTCTTGACAGGAAGTGCTTTTCAATTAAAATTTACCTGATTACATTAATTTGAATTCACTCAATATTCTCTCTATTTGGGATTAGATAAATATAATGCTTATGTTTTATTTTACTACAATGGGTGGATTTTATTACAAACATTTTTATTTGAAATTTAATTAAATATTTGCCTCAAAATCAAAAACATAATCACATTGAATTTATTTTACCTAATACATTAATTCAACTACAACACTTTACTTTTCTCTTAAATCTTCACATTGCACATGCAAAGGTACATCCCAGCTGGGTGTACTGGATATCACCAATAGAGGTCAGTGCTTTTCCTCCCACTATGTCCAACGTGGAGTTTCTCTTAAAACTAAGGAATTCAAACATATAATATTGCGTTCTGACTTTATTCTCAATGTAGTTCATATAATATTGCATATGAAGTACTTTACAGGGCAAAATACAACACATTTTCATGGACATAAAAGCATGTTTGTTATGTCTTTCGTATTCAAGAAAACAACTCAAATAATGCACACACAATTTGTAGAAAATAACTCAAACAGTATGTTAGAAAACTCCTAAATCAAAGTGTAAATCCATAATACAACCCTGCAACAGAACAAAAGCAATGTGAAAATTGAAAAATGAGAACACAATAGATATTCAATCATCCATTGCGTTCTTACAGTATGATCCAAACACTGCTGTCACTGTCAGCTGCTGGTCTGTAAACTCTGGCTCTAATGAAAGCCAGATGCTCATTTCTTCTTGCAACTTGCCGGCCAAATCTCCCCACCGGCCTGATCCCTCTGCCTCTATACCAGGAGGCATCGATATTTGGATCTGGACAACACAGGCATTTCATCATGTGTAAGTCTCATGAATTGTCTATATTATGCTAACCAGCAATGGCAGTCAATACCAGGGCTGAAATAATTTGAGCTTCACCCCTTAAAACAAGATTATAACAATGCTGTATCCTGCTATTAAAATTTAAATAAATTGACATACAATTTGACCCACTAATATGCTGACAAGAAGCACAAGGTCAGTTCACCCAAATTTCACAATCCTAAAACAAATCCATCTTCTCGTTAACCCTTGTGATTTCTAGTCATGTAAATGTGTGTGGCACTCTCAGCATTGAAAATACGTTGGTAAAGTTATCCCTGTTGTTGTATGGAGGCCCAAAATGTTCAAAATTAAATAATAAGTAAGACATAATAAATAAATAATAATTTGAACAAATATAAACAAAAAGTATAATATAGCCTTGCAATTCTGAAAGAATACATTTTTAAAACCCGACACATTATGTTGAAGTGATATTTTATTTATTTAGATTTTTAGTATTTAATTTCTTTAATTTCACAATCATTTATTTATCATAGGTAATTTCTATTTAATTCCAGCTTTTTTTAAACAATACCATCTCCCCCAGTGGTTGTTTTACTTAGTAAATAAATCAATAATAATTGTTAAATGGGCAAAGTTATGATTGGTTGGCAGCCAGTAACGTAACTGGCTTTTTGTCTTGATTGACAAACAAAGACTTGCCGATGAAAAGTGGCATTATAAAGTAAAACAAAATATAAACTGCAGGAATTAAATAAAAATGGCCATCAACAAACTCTAGTAATGTTAAAAGAAGCTGCATAAAACAACATTTCATTATAATAAGTCTTAAATGTTTTAAAATGTTTTGGATTATGGTAAAATTTCATGGTTATGTATTTTGTCTGTATTAATTTGTATCTTTATTTGTTTCATAATGTCTTATTCATGTTAATTTTACATAAACACTTTAGGTATTAGGTCCATATAATTTTGTGTTATTAATTAGGGGATCTTTTACTTCTGATTATCATGGAACCGTCTCGATGAGATCCACTTAGAGCTTGGCTCAGCAACAGAAAGACAGCACAGAGCACTGCACACACCCTCATCGCAGCTCGACCTGGAGTGAAAAAAACAGAATCAGTGGTGGAAGTAAGCAAAAGTAGAAATACCACAGTGTAAAAATACTTTGTTTAATACCACAGTGCTACAGTACTCAAATACTCTGCAAGCTTAAGTCCTGCATTCAATGTTTTAAAAAGTATTAGCATCAATATATACTTGAATTATCAAAAGTTGGAGTATTCAGAATGGCCCATTTCTGAATAATGTATATTATATTATTGGATTAAAATTATTGATACATTAATGTGTTAACCTATTCACATTTTTTTGTTGATTATATTTTGTATCTAAATCTGCAAAGTCACTTGTTACTAAAGTTATCAAATAAATGTATTGGTGTAAAAAGTATAGTATTTGCATCTGAATTGTAGCGGAGTAGAAGTATAAAGTAGTAGAAAATGGAAGTAACTCAAAATTATAATACTCAAGTACAGTACTTGAGTACATGTACTTAGTTGCTTCCCTCTCTGTTCTAAATATAGCATCAAACGGACCATCTGAGGTGACACATACAGGAAATACAAATACTGGATTGATCCGAGCTCTCGATTAATAAAAGAAATTACAAACAGTTTCATTTTGAATTCACAGAGTAAAATGTCATAGATTTCCATCGCAGACATAACTGTCTCTAACAGAGTCAAATCAGGGAAACTTGCTGAATTGCTTGTTCTAAAGTCATTTTAAGAACTGTAATTGTATTCATCACATCGCTGACACGTTCGCTTTAAAATGATACCACAAATAATTTGCAGCAAAGATGGCTAAACTGTGCCAGACAAAGGATCAAGGAACAAGGATCACAGCTAATGCAACATGCACATCATGCAGTCTGCACTTTGGATCTCTCTTTTAAATATAACTTTCTTCTGAAGGGGGTTTAATCTAATCTCAGCAGACAGTTTAAATTGAATTCCTGACTCTACTTTGGCATCAGTTAATATCCCAAAAAATATTTCAACTGATTTTGGAACTTAATTCAAAGCATTACAAATTGAACATTGAAGACTTACCGTTTGGAAGATTTCTTGTTTTACAGGTGAGCTGCAGAACAGTTCACTGGATACTTCACTATCTCCCAGTAAAACCCCCAGGAGCTGAACAGGTGCAGGAATGATGACTGAATCACAGGAGATCCTTCTCTCCCTCTGGGTGTGAAAGGACAACCCAATGACACAATCAATTACTGTAGTGAGACTAAAAGACAGAGGAATGTGTTATCTCTGAGCGAGTTCTCACCTGCTCTATGAAGTGGATGCACTTCTGAGCGTCTGGCTTCTCTGTCTCTGTAAGTTTCACTTCATCACTTGTTTCATCATCTCTTTATATTCCAGCAGGAGGGGCAGCCATGTGCTGATATGCTGATGTCACCAACCTTTCAATAACAATTTATGATACCATACCTTGTGGAGATGCCCACTGTGTGTGTGTGTGTGTGTGTGTGTGTGTGTCTGTGTGTGTGATCTGGCTTGCATTTAAAATGGCAATAGTGCACCAATGGCACCACCAAATCTGAAAACCAATTTAAAAAGAGAAAAGTTTTCATAAAGTTATCTAATTGGCAGCAACCAAGCAATGTACGTTAGCTAGCATTACCCGCGTTAACATGTGCGTGACGTATATTGTGTAGAGACGAGAGATGTTTTCACACAAAACGACATTTAACTTTACTGATTTACAACAAGCTGCAACTTTCTTGACTTAAACTGACAAACATAATTCTGAGCACAGTTCTAACAGGATCAAGGTCAGCTGAAGAACAGGGGGGATTGAACGTTCTCAGTTGCCTCTTCATGTCAAGCTGGCCCCCAGCCTTACAGATTTTGAACCATGACTAAAAAAAGATTGATTCATGTCAATGCACAGCACTTGGTCAACCTGGTTGTTTTAAAATGTGCTTTATAAGTAAAGTTGTATTGGACTGGAATGGAACAACTAAAAAGAAAAACATGTATAAGAAGAGGACTGAGTGATGATCGAACTCCAAGGAAAGGCAAGTAGGAATGCTATCTGAAGCTGCTGAACACCGTATCAACAGCATAAGCACAATTTATTGAGGTTGGGATGAGAAAATACAGCTGTGCCTCAGGAAGAGGCAACCGAGGCAAGACAAATGCAAGGGAAACAGCTGTAGAAAATACAGTTTGACCTTACATTTCTGGTCACAAAGTGCATTAGTCATTAAGTAGAAGGAAAAAAAGATGAAATGAGCCTGTTTAGTTGTAAAAAAATTTAATAAGAATGAGACAAAAAATGTTACACATAATTAAACAGGCTTGAAACAATCAGTTTAGTAGTAGTTTAGAAAACCCCACAGTGTTGCCACAGGGGAGGTTCATTTATCTCAGCAGTGTGTACACATGTGTGCACAGTGTATAGCTGAAAATAATGTTTAACAGATGGACGATTCATTTAAAGAGAATCTGTGACTGAAAAGGCCATAGGATGGGATTTACATCATTGTCAATCTCATCAAACCATTCAGTGACCCTGCATTGAAGCAGCTGCATTTGTGTGTTTCTTTAATTTAGGTTTTTCCTTTACTTTGTCTCCCGTCTGTATGTGTATGCATTCAAAGAAAATCATTAAACCATCTTCAGATCAAACATTGGGCATTTCCTTTATCATCTACTACGGTTTAACAACAATAAGTGTTTACGTGATGTGACATCATTGGCGTTCACTGAACGCGGTGAACATGGCAAATAGTTCATGTTTCTGCGAAACGCAAGATAGACTACATTAAATTATATGAGACGTGTCACTTTACAAATTAACCACTAGTTTCAATTGTAGCATTTTCAAATGCAATTTGATTATGTAGCTGTACCGTTTTATAAATAACATGCACGTTGTCAGGGAATGTGTGCAGATGTCTATATCTGATTCATTCACAAGACCTTTAACTAACCATATAAGACTTGGTGCACTTGCTATGATTAAAATTTATTTTATTTTAGTAGTTCATTCATAGTTTGTTACTGCACTACAAGCGAAAGAAAATGTTTTGATTTTCTGTCATGCTTCATTCGTACCGTGTGAACATTGGAATAAATAACTACAGATTTCAGATTACCATGGAAACTGCAATTTTTTTCACATTAAGGTGAATTCATTCACTTGCATGTTAATGTATGCAAATATTAAGTATAAGATACAGGCCTAGCAAAGGTAATGCATATCATGTGTAACTCCAACATATGCTTAAAATATAGTATGGATCTAGCCCAGTAAAATATCACAACAATATCACAAAAAAATATTGGTAAATATAAATGTAAGCACTCCCATTCTAGTTGACCGTCTCTGAAATTTAAACGGGAATTTCATTCCAGCAAAATTTCAGTTTATCACAAACTGTAATAATAAATGTCATCACATGGAAAACTCGCCAGTCACATAATGCTCAGCCTCCTCCTCATGAACCCTGTGTCATTACTGGTTTCTGCAAGAACAGAGAGAAACAGACAATGATTGGCTGTTTGATTTATTATTAGATAATCAATCTTTCATGCTTTGATCAGGTTAATACATTCAGTGTTATCCATGAAAGCAGTCACAGCAACTGAGACACAAAAAGAAGAACTACAACAGGTCTAGAATGTCTATGCTAGGCTTTATAAACCTGTTGATGGCTTATGAACCATCATGTGAGATTTGAGGGTTGTGAATGATTACTCAGGCGGAAGAAAAGAAACAGGAAATTGACAACACGTGAAAGGGGTAATTAGCACTAAATAATCACAATTCAACAACTTTTTCTCATTGTTTCATCTTGAAATATCACTAGCGTGTAGATGGAGGGTGAGCCTATCTTGTTGCATTTGGATTTTTTCAGACACACCTGAATAGTATATGGCATGGTTGTCTTCCAAATCCTTATCATTAATGTTAAGTACTTTCATTTCAGAAGTCTTGGCAGTCTAACAGTGACACCCCCTCAGACAGCTCTGTGAGATGCAAGCATGTGTTTTAAATCCTCATGAGTAGAAAACACATTTGGGTATTTAAGGTCACAGTAAACTTACTTCTCATATATTCTGATAGTTTTTTCCCCCCCCTTCTCTAATTCAGTTAGTTACGGCTCTGAGTTCTTTTGGCAGGATCCAGGCACTGCTTCATTTAAATTCAGGCAAAACTAAAGACCCAAGAATGCTTAGTAGTTAGTTCCAGTGTTTATCTAAAAGTAAAAAAATAATTAATAAATACGAGTACTCAGAAAAAGATCTGGTCCTTATTTCTATAAAAGAATTAAGAAAATTACAAACAAACAACTTAAAATTAGCTTGAATAAGTAAATAAAGTTGGTACATTGAGCATACATTCTCAAAAAAGCAAGAGTCGCACAGAATTTGTATTTGATTGAAACAAATGAAGCAAAAAGAAAAGAAAACACAATTACTTCAAACCACCACAAAGCCAGATTGTAAACCAGGTGATCCACCAGTAGAAAAAGTCAAAGGCCAGTGTAACCAGTAAATGAAGAGTCCATTTCCAACAACAGATCTATTTGGGAAAAAATCTGCAAGAACACGTTTAAATGTTTTTGCTATAAATAATTGTGTCAGTGTAGATGAGGCTTTTTTCCAAATGACAGCAATATAATATTGGAAGTGAACTCTTCACTGCACCCAGCACTGTAGAGTGGAGTCATACCGCACTGGTAGCCCTGGTCTTAGGCTTGGCCACTGGGTTCCTCTGTGTCAGAGAGCCCCTGTAGAGGGAGTTCCTCACAAACCTGTCCGCCTGGCCTGGAAACATACAGCAACTGCATTGTAGATCCATGTTATACTGGCTCTCTTTTTTAAATGTACAGTAAAGTCAGGTTATAGTTTCCTTTGTAATTTTATTAAATATCTAAAAGCTGGAAGTGTATTTAGGGCCAGTGGAAGTTTAGAAATTACAGAAGGAGGAGAATAACAATAATGTTATTATAAGATCATTTCGGGCCCCATATTTCATATTGTAGTATCAAAATGACTAATAGGAACAGAAAATTTTGGTATCCGTGCAGCAGATGGCTACCGTCTGTAGTGGCTGCAATGTTTTCCTGTTTTCCTGCAATAGTCATTTTGACACCAAAATATAGGGCCCAGTTTTAAAAATACTGAAATTATCATTTAAGTATCATTGGGGAAGTGATATTTGAAGCATTCAGCCCCCTCTTAACAACTACTGGCAAGAAGGCAATGAGCAAGGTATAGTACTACCTGTGTAAAATACCTACTGTAAGGTTAAAAATATCTTCATACCCTGAAAATGTTTTGTATAACCACTATTTTGCCTCAGAATATTCTACCATTTATAGCACAATAGTCCTGAGGGAAATCTGCATGTAGTGAATTTGAGTATCTGACACACAGCTGGGAAAACTGAAGCTGTACAATAGGACAGAGTGTGCATGAGCACACAAAATAGATCATCATGTTCTCTGAGCTTAGATGTTTTGAGTCAGTCGGGAGGCCCTGGGGATCATGCTGAAGGGCAGCAGTGTGGGTTCTTACTTGTGGGAAAGTTGTGGGAAAGCCTTCTTGCTTGGATCGGGATTGCAGACTAGAAGGCACAGATGCGGGAAACACAGAAAGGCAGAAAAGTAAAAAAGATACACTGGAGGAAAATATATGACCCATCAGCCTTTTTGACACTTGGAGTGTAGAAACATTTATCAGAGACAGACCTGCTGAGGAGAAAGAAATTATCTTATTGGTTGATTTGAAGCTAAGAGGGCGGCGCCACAGAACTGAGAGTCGTATCCAAGACTATAAAGTCTACCAGTATCTGCTAAAGAGCTCCAGTGTGCACTTGTTAATTTTATATTATATGAAAAGTATTTTATACAAGCAAACATGTGATATCATATAATCATCATCTTTTACGCAGCTCTGACTCTGAAACTCTGGCTTGCAAATAAAAACATTTAGTTAAATGTCTTTACCCTTCTTCTTCTATCCATTGGCATGCCAGCAGCGTTCAGGGCAGCAATCCTGTCCTCTATGTACGAGACCTTGGGATAAAAAGAGAGAAAGTGACTCTGAACACTTTAACTGTTTCTGTCGCCTCAAAACAAATCTAATATTCCAACTAAGCTGAAGGGTTTTCCTTACCTCACTCTGGGCGTTCTGGACGTTGGCAGCTGCTTGAGCTACCTGGTCCTCCAGCTCAACCAGTAATGCTGCAGAGCCTTTGAAGCCTCCCTTGGATCCTTCCTCTAGGGGGTGCCACTTCCTCTCCAGGCTCTCTGTTGAATGGTTAGTCTGCTCGGGATGTGTGAAGAAATGAAAACATTTAAAAAATGTTAATTTGTTTTTCACATCAAAATAGATCACGCGCTTTTTTTGTGTGGGGGCTGGGTAAATTGACAACACAATAATCTTTAATCCTTTATTAGAGAATTAAAATCTCATAACACCCAATAAGTATTGAATTTATTCATTCAGTCATTCATTCAAGAATAAAATGTTTTTAAAGGGTAAATTACTGAAAGGGATGTTAATTTCATACAACTTGAAAACTTGAACAGAGCGCAGCCATAGATTATATGAAAGAAATGGACGTTGTCATCGTTACGTCACCCGTTGGATTGTGGATTGCCGTTTCGAAGCCTCGAGTTTGGCCGTTATGGCGCCGCCGTGTTGATTTTTTTGCAGCCAGCGGCACTGGATGTGACCATATTCGTAAGAGACTGTGGAGCCAACAGCTCCGTGTTGAGCTAGCTAGCTTGCTTAGCGACGTGTTTCTGTAATTGACCCTTCGCTAAGACCCGCCCCCTTTAGTTACTGTTGCTAAGTCTGACAAACTGTCGGTGCTGCCGCTGTCTATTACTGCACTCCCTGGAGAAATATTGTCATATTTGTTGGAAAAAGCGATCTCACAAAGAAGCAGACAGTTTTGCAGTTGCATTATACATTTGAAGGTTGTATTCAGGCTGTCGTTTGGACTCAAAGTGACTCAAACGGACGTGAAAAAAATGAAAGATAGAAGCTAAAGCCTACTGATCACACAGCACAAGTGAACCACCGCAACCCCCAACGATTGAGACCAAAGACAACGATATGAACGATCACCACTGTTCCTGTAAAGCTGGTAGGCCTCTATTCATTATTACATCTATTATTATATCATTAAAAAGCAGAACAGCAGGGCTTTTTTTCGTTACATTCAGTAGGAAGTTAGCTAGCGAAGTGTCAATTCACGTTAACTGTAATTTTAACTGGGATGATAATTTTGTCTAGCGAACAACCGGCTTAAAACTAAATGTACTCACTAGAGAAAGCGAACAGCCAACTCCTAATAAGCTTTTTCAACAGCGCTGGTAAAATTTCTACAGTGACGTGGGTACGAGTCACTCTGGATGATTGACAGTTCACCATGGTAACGACTTGTCAATCACAGATAGTCCCGCCCTGAAGCCTACGCTGCTTCACGGCCCCCTGCTGGCCATTCGATAGAATGCAGGTTTAAGGGACTTCCGTGTTGGCTTCGCTTCTCAGATCGGACGTTTTCTGAGTGGAACACTGACATGGTTTATTTTGTGCAGCTTTCATTAGCATGTAAAACTGGAACAAACTGCTTGTGTCCTATGTTAAAATTCTTCCAAGCCAATCAATCAGTTAATGTTAGCTTATTGCACATACATTGTTATTGGTGTATATTTTAGCTGATGAGTAGCAATAATTTTCAGACATGTTGGAAGTCCTTTAGTCTCTCCATTACATAGTTTGTACACTAAAGAGCACAGTGAGAGTGTTTTATTCAACTGTAAAATGTCCCACTCAGTACATGTCTTAGTAGTTTTAAATCCTTAAGAGAAGGCATGCAGTTTGATCAGGTCTATATATTTACTCACTGTAGCGTTGTTACTTTAAAGAGATAGAAATGCCAGTGGAAACAGTTGAGGCAACTTAGCACAACAACTAAGAAGTTCTTGTTCTGGTCAGTTCTGTGTGTCAGAAACTGGGAGAGATGGTTGCAAAGGAAAAACAAACACTAAGGCTGAGTGACTTGATTTATGACTACATTATGTGCTTGAACTGGATTCCAGCAGAGGTGGTATGGAGTTTCACGAGGCAGGCTTTAAAGTACTGAGTGTGAAACAATCCAGATGTGCAGTATGTAAGAGTAGTATGTAAGAGTCTGATGAACTTTCTGGCATTAAATGAAGCGTTAATCCAAGTAAGAATGCTTCGATTCCTATGTATGTCTGATACATGTGGAGAAATTGATTGACAATAAAGCTGACTTTGACTTTGTTTGTGATCACCATCCATCCATCCATCGTCAACTGCTTATCCTGCGTACAGGCGGGGGGCTGGAGCCAATCCCAGCTGACATCGGGTAAAAGGCAGGGTACACCCTGGACAGGTCGCCAGTCCATCGCAGGTTTGTGATCACAGAACTGTATTTTCCTGTGCTAATGTTTTGCTCATTTAATTCTGCCACAGGTTTCTCTACCTTCTGAGAGTCAGTCAGCTGAGGCTGCTCCTCCTCAAGTCTGGAGACAATGATGCTTGCTCTGGATGTGGGTCTGGTAGGCAGTCTGGTTGGCCTGACATCCCCATCTGGACTCTTCCATGCTGGGATCTCTTGGGAGGAGTGTGGCCTGTTGGGCTCGTCCTCATCAGAGGTTAGGCTATGGTCACTAATGTTGTCCGTCATCTCGAGCAGCTTCTGTCTCAGTTGCTGCTCCTCTAGGTCGACTTCCTCAAACTGAGGAAGAGGAGAGGGGCTGTTTGGAGTCAGAGGATCCTGGTTGGTCTGTAGGGACAGAGTGTAGAATATGTGGCTAAATCTGCTTGCTTACCTAAGCTGCAAACCTGCCTCATACCTACAGCATTAACGCTACTTCCAAAGCCAAGGAGCATATCATTTACTCACTACATTACTTTGTGGGATTACAGATGATGTTAGAAAAATTCACACTCAATTCATACGACAATGGTTTACACTCCAACAACACCAGCCAAACACTACCTAAGATGCATCTGTTAAACATGTGAAACACAAAATAGTGCCAATAAAACATACCTTTAAGCTATGTGTTGTTTGTCCGAGTATGTTTTTAAATGGTAACCATCCCAATATTGTCACCTTATGAATAACACTGGCATTTTATTTTTATTAACAATGCTGTCCTCTAACACTAGGGCAGTGGTGGTGGTGGCGGCGCATAGATAAGATGCTTGCCTTTGGTGTGGGAGACCTGGGTTCATTTCCCACTGTGAGACATCCACCATTGTGTCCCTGAGCGAGACACTTGACCCCTAGTTGCTCCAGAGGCGTGCGACCTCTGACATGTATAGCAATTGTAAGTCGCTTTGGATAAAAGCGTCAGCTTAATGTAATGTAGGGCTAACCCTGCCATGCAAGAACAATGGAGCTCCTGCGTGTCTTTTATATGGATCATCAACTGAAGAGGATGCTGACTTTTTGCCTGGGACATGTAGTTTTAGCCTCGGCCTTTTAGCATGATGTCATGCATGTATCCATTGTGTGCATATTTAAGTCTGCAGAAAGTACTTAAATGCCAGCTGGAGATGGAATTTTCAACTTATTAACGGTGACCGCAGAGCTAATTAGCTACACCTGATAAAACATCCTAGCAACAACTGCCATTTCAGATTATAGAATCTATATTCATTGGCTAACACGAGAAGTCCCTTTATTCCAACAAATGCTTCAGTTTTTTAATTGGTGAATTTGCCACTGTATGCCCAGTTTGAGAATGGAAAGCTTAACAGACGTAGCAACACTAAGTGGTGTGGGGCTTTGCCAACGGTCAGTTTCCATCATGTGACCAACAGTGATAAAGTGTTGACTTGTCCAGCTGTGTTTGCCCTGTGTTCTGTGATCTTAAATAGGAACAAGCAGGTCTAGAAGACAAACAGATGGTTTATACAGTACATTGACACGTGAAAGCATGAGGACTGTCCAGGTTATTAAACTAATCAGATGTAAATGAACACAGACGTGTTGCGTGCAGGCTCTGCTCTGACCAAATTGGCACAACATGTGCTGTATGCAAGTTGTGGTTTCCCAGAAGAAAGAGGAAAAGCATGAGTCTATCAACCATTGCCCTCATTTGAAGCAGAATAGACAGGCGAGCTGAAGTTCTGTGTTCGTTTACGATTTGCTATTTTTGTGAGTTGACTCATTCTCTGATTAAAAACCGACACCAGAGCCACATGAGACATCACTGTTGACGAGAGGAGGATGACTGTAAGAAACTGTGTGCCTCTCTTCATTTTCAGTATGCCTGAACAATCAGCGGCAAATAAAATACATAATTATTTAGAAGGATAGGTTAAAAAAAACATTTGATCAAATAAATAAACATCTCTACCAGCAACCGTTGGCCGCTATCTTTGGGAAAGAAGGCCCTTAAAGCTGCATTGATCTATTTATACATCTAGCAGACGCTGTCAGACAATGTCAGCATTCATGAAAATTCAATTAAGCATGGTGGAAGGAGGAGTGATGGTGCCTTCTCCTGCTGCAGTTTTTTTTCCTGAATGTTGCTTTGGACACTTTCTGTCTGTAAGTATATTATTTAGCATTTTTTGGCTTTTGTAAAACTGAGCAACTGAGCAAAGTAGGATTAGAACATTGATAGCTAGCATACCTGGGAGGGGTGAGAGTAAGCACAATGCCTCTCTTATGTATTGGTTATTTAAAAATTTCTGTTTACCATTTGTGCTTTTGTTAAAGTTTTACGTTATATGATTGTTCATTAAATATGCAAGAAAAGTTACCCCTTGTGTTTACCGGAGCACTTCACACTGTTAGATGAAAAACAGTTTGAAAAACATGCAACTCAGACAGTATACCCAGAACATTTCCCCCTCAAACCTCACAGACTTTAATCAGCAACAGCTGCAGGAGGGTGCAAGTCCTGTCAGAGGAATGTGACAGGACTGTATACATGCATTCCTGCATTTCTTAATGTTTGTTGCTCAATCACCTATCATTAGTATGTTTATTTCTACTTTATGTTATATATGATCAGCCGAAGAACACTAGTCCTGTATACATGGTAACATGTTCTTGCCAGCTTTTTAAATGGGACTTTATTTTGGAAGAAATTTGTACGGTAGTCAATGGCGAGAGACAATGTATTTTTTTTATCCCGTTTGAACTGTGCCCTAAATTACAAATATGATGTTTGTCAATTTAAAAGATAATTTTGTCTGTCAAGAAAGTTGCAGTTTGCCGTAAATCAGTAAAGTTACATATAGTTCAACCGCTCAATGAACTAGATCTCTCGTCTCATACAATATCTGTCACCAACATGTTAACGCAGTAATGCTAGCTAACATTCATTGATTGGTTTTCTGCTAGCTGGATAACTTAGCTATGCTCCACGCAGAAATATATCGCAGCTGATGAGTTTGAGCCAAAGACTCAGTAACGTTAGCTTCAGTCATTGAGAGAAAAAGTTACGATGTCACATATGCGACTTTTGTGTTTGTGGTCTTTGTAATTATGTATTTTCACAGTCTTATACTTCAACAGTTTTACGTCAAACTGTGACTTTCTTGACTTTTAAATGTATATTTTAAATTGACCATCATCATATGTGAAATTCAGAGCACAATTCAACCAGGATCAAAAAATTGTTGTTTCTTACAGTACATATTCCTTCCAAAGTAAGGTCCCATGGTGGTCCACCAGAAGGGAGGGACTTAGGCTCTCTATTTCCAAAGTCTCCTTCTACAACACCTTGGCTGGGGTTTGATGATGATGACGAGGAAGAGGAGGAGGAGGAGGAGGAGGAGGAGGAGGAGGAGAAGGATGTGTTAGTAATTGTGGTGTGATATTTAAGGGATTTACCTGGTCGTATGTTGAGGTGACCTTCTCCTCTAAGTGGTTCAAGAAGGTCTCAATGGCTGACATGCGTCTGTTCAGGTCAGTGATCTAGATAAAGACAAAGAGAGTCCGGGAGGCTACAGTCAGATGTTGAAGACAAGATAATATATCAGAAGCGTAGAAAATTTATTGTATTAAGGAACACACATTGGAGAAATTGAGAAAGTTTACCATGTACATATGGTTATTACTTATTTCAAAACAAGATGTACAGTACTTCTAATATATAGTACTGTTGAAATTACCCTCTAAGTAACAGTGTGTCATATGCTATCAATTTCACTCAGAATAAACCAATCAAATGACAAATTGGCACAGAAATATGTCTTTCAAATACAGATGGCCTTCAATTTATTCCCCTCTTGATAAAATCCATGCTGTTCTTTCACAACGTCTCAACAGAGTCTGATCTATGAGGCAAGTCAGCTCATCTCCAAATCTGATTTTACGACAGCTGAGAGGGTCCTCTCTTCGGTCCAGAAGCAGAGAAAAACATATAGGTTCAAATCTTTAGAGATTTTACTGCATATGATATTGTGTTTCTTTTTCACATGTATATAAAAGAAATCCTCCTCCATTCTTATAATCTAATACTATTGTTTTCTCTGGGTGCAGAACGAGTTATATTCACAAGTAAAGCAGACAGTCATCAGACGACTGTTCCTCTTAGACTATGTCCAAATCCTGCCTATCAAACCCCTTCATTCCATGACTCGGTATCCAGCTAAACATAATGATTTGTTTGTTGACAGTGCTGGGGGCAGTACACAGCAATTCAGTTCCTTCAACCTTTATTTTAATGTTCAACTTGGACATTTACTTGTTGCATATTTAAAGGCCATGAAAAACTATTTAATTAACATAATCAACTTCTTACCATGAGTGATTTTTTCTCCGTTATCGTCTCACTGGTTTAAAGTGGGTGTGGCCCAGCTGGATAAGGTAATGTCACGTACTGACACTTTAGCCAAATTACATAAATCAAAATTTAATGTCAGTTGTCGGGCTGTTAACTTATGTTGCCAGGCCACTGTTTATCAAATCTGAACAAACCACACTGACAGATCTGAATGGTAATCGCTTTTTTAGCTGACAGAAAGCAATGATTTTCTTTGATTGTTGCTGATATTTTCATGAATAGTTAAAGTAGAAAGAGTGTAGACAGCTGTTTTGATTAAAGTAGAAGCCAATCTGACGCGTGTGAGATGAATGACTGAAAAACGCGGCTGAAACGCCTCCTGTGCAGACACAACATAATAGTCCAAAATTTCAAGTAGGTGCTCAGTTGAGATCTGTGACTATGAATGCATAAGAGTGTATGATTCATGTCATTATGAGCCCTCGCATTTGTTAGGTTTCTCCACTCATTTATTTATATTTTTCCTTAAACTTGTCATTCGTCTGTATATCAAACCTGTAAACATATTAACTTTGCTCGACACTATTTAAGCCCCTACATGCCCTGGGCCAATCCAGCCTCTGTGCTTGTTTACTCATCCTGAGATCTTGTTCCACAAACATCATCAAATTGATGATGAACTCCTGACTTTGAACCTCGCTCGGCCTCTTCAGTGTTTTTCAAATCCGAATGAAACTGACAGGAAGCGACACCCGTATGCAGGGTGAGTAACTGGCGTCTGAGTAAGCTTGGACCTCGCAGCCAATGAGAAACGTCACGGCTGTCTGACATGTTTGGACTGCATGTTTTCTGCAGTATCCTGTTTGTGTCTCCCAGTGTGTTGCCCAGCTGTGAGACAAATTTGCCATGACACAAGATATCGAAGGTGGTAATCGGCACAGCCAGGTGGGACTGATAACACCAGCCCTTTGTTGTCATGGCTTCCTTCCGCTACAGAGTTTAAAACCTTCTTTTGTTTTCCTATTCCTTATCTCTCATAAGTACAAAGAACATCTTTCGATTCGGATTTTACCTCAGTGATTAACCATTAAGTTCCACAGTGTGTCTGAATCAACTTATAAACACATGCTCTCAAAATGGCCCATGAGGACACATGTAGACTCATTGATGTCTGAGAGCAGTAAAAAAAAACAGCCTTCTCAGTGTCAGCCAAACTAATGGTAAACACAGTTTTGTATCTGCTTCCCATGAACAGAACAGCAACAGTTGTTGTGATCCTTTCCAGGGACTGCATGCTAACACATAAATAGACACTGATGTAATGTATGTAACCGTCCTCTGATCTAGCAGCTGCCTCCCCCACATCACTCGACGTGTCAACCTGATAAAATTGTGTGTGCATGTGTGTATCAGAGTTTCAACAAGAGCTGCTAGAGTTTTATGCCAAATGATTCCTCTTTCTTACAACACAAACAGGGCAAGATTATGCTTCTAATTCTAAGAGTCTGGTTTTTGGTCTTACTTTGCCCATTATTGCTCATTTTAATGAAGCAAATTCCTTCCAACCCGCCACGTTGCAGTGAGTTCGGAGCTGTAGCCTATCATGTGTTCAAATGTTGCTAGTAGCATTTTTCTCACTGTCCTTTTACCACACAAGGGTTTTTAAAAATCTGAGACTGTGGGCCTCCCCTCAGGCAAAACTTAGTAAAAGGCGCTCCCTTTACCTCTTTTAGTTTACTTGCTTTTGGTTTCACTCAATTTCAGGATGCCTATGGGATCATGATTATGTAATTTTATCCCACAGACGCTCAACAACTGAGCCAAGAAAGCCTAATATTGCTGATAGACATAACTTCAGACAACACTAAAAACATTAAAAAAAGGTCTGTCCCAAGGCATTTATTAGTTTCTGACAGATAAAGTTGGGGAAAACTTTTCCAAAACTACTGTATCTCTGAACTCTCTCTATAACCAAATTACACATGTAGGCTAATGTGATCTCTTTTTGTTGACTAAAGTTATATATTTTTTACTTCCACTCATTGAGCCTTCCCTGAAACAGACTGGAGTCCCCCACCTCATACTCTGTACTTCACAGTAAAGCAAAAGTGTGGGGAAAAAAAGTGTTCTTCTTTTAGAGACTTTTAAACTATGCCAAGGAAAATCTAAAACCATTAAACTTTTATAATCCATCATGAAAAGCCATATGGGTTGTGTAAACATCAATAAAGTTGATTGATATCAGAGAGAATGTTTTCTCAGTGGTGATTTTGTATAGAAGTTGAACATTGTGAGCTATGAATGTCATGTGTATGTGTTAACAGGTGCAGAATATGAGTGACTGATAGCACAAAATTGATTTTGACCTATACCAAGTAATGCCAGGGACCCAATCACCATTATCAATACAGATATTTATACTTGCCGCTAATGCACTATTATGTAGAGAAGAAAAACGGGTCATGATGTATGAGCTGAATACATAACTAATAGGCTTTTAATTGGCACCAAATAATTTTGCCAAACATGGACATTTCATTTTACTATTAACTGTTTAATCACATGCATGTTAAAACCAAACACAAGGCAACTTCTAATGGCAAATAACAAAAGTTTACTGTGTAACTATGGAGGTCTTTGCTGCAATCATGCACACAACAGTGGCAGAAAAGCAAAGTGTTCATGTATTCAGACATGGATAAATTAATTTGGCATCAATCCTATCTATCTATCCTATGATAGCACCGATATTCAAAACAAGATTTAATATCAGTAGTATTGATAGTTTGGGGGATCAAAGCGTCTGACAAATGTAATGTAATGAGGATTTTATATGATGACTGAAAGATATTAATAATCATTTCAAAGACCTGCGGTGGAGGGTTCGGGGAGTTCAAGCTCTCCTGGGAGGTGTGGCTGCGGGGGCCCAGATGAGACTGGTAGAGAGGGTAGGGCTGGCAGTGGTCATCCTCATCCTCTAAATCATCAGGGCCCCTGCTGCCCCGGGGGCCCCAAACACGACCACTGCCGCATGAGGAGTAGCTGAGCCGGGAGTTGGAGCGAGATGGAATAGTGTGGTTGTCTGGGTACGCAAGGTCATCTAGAAAAAATATATGATCAGTTAGTGCAGACCAATCATGGCAGTCCGTATCTCTTGGTTGAATAGCTGAGTCTGTTAGCCTAAACGAATGTTGTTAGCTAGCTATCTAACTAGCCAACAGGCTAATATACTAATATAGAAAACCAAGCATTGGTATGATCTGGCACATCAACAGGTGCTGATAACAAGGAAATGTTGGTGGACAGAAATTATGTGTAATGTTAGTTTAAGAATTAGAGACAAAAAATACATACAATGTGGAATTGTGGCTAGATTTGATGTAGAGAAGTAAACTGCTGTTCTGTCAATTTTTTGAGAGCGGCAGAGCTAGTTGGCCCTTTTAGCTTTCATAAGTAGGTTAATTGTTTCTACCACTGCAGACAGGGGTTCCTTGTGTACATGCTGTACATGTGAGCTGGCCATTCATATCCCTATGTACTTCCATGGAGTTCGCTGAAACCATTTACGTGACTTGAGACGTGTGTAATCCTTTCTTTACCTTGCTGTGGAGCCATTCCCAGGTCCAGACCTTTGTGTTGGTCCTCCAAAATCTGGCTGAAAACAGACGCCATATCAGCCTCAGCAAGCATTGACTCCCTCACACCTACATCCATGTCCATGATGTCCTGGGAGACTGGGGCCTACAAATGGGGATGGAGAGCGGTGAGTGCTACTGTGACAAATTGTTCATCGGTACAAAGGAGCTAATGTTTCAGGCTTTGCTAGAAAGTTAGCATCACAGGAAGAAGGTGGGTGAAGGCATTGGAGTTGGCAAAAAGGCATGATTAAATAACATGAAGGTAAGAAATAATAACACATTTTATTTTATTTATATGAGAACCAATAAAATTGTTTATTGCATTTACACATGTGATTAGTGAACAGATTGGAAGTATAGTAAAATTATCGTTAATGGTGGGACATGTTCTTATTTACACTCTGCATACAAATAACATTAATAATCGAAATTATGTATAATCAAACAAAGTTAATGAAGTACAATGGGCTGTGTGTTTTGACCAAGTCTATCTACATTTATTAAATAGCAACTGGGGTGATGCCGGGCCCCTTAATTCTTGTTTGGTGTGTTGGTGTTTGGTATGTTGTTCTGACCAGTACTGCAACAACTCCTCTACAACACTTGGCTTTCACACTTCATCAGATTTAAACAAAAGAGAACAATAGAGAATAAAGAGTCTCTTGTGATTCCCAAATGATACAGAAATTGTGAGTCGGTTTCATGCCCTCGAGTCTCTTTACATTTGGTGAAGCGCTGTCATGTCAGAGCATTTTGTTAATGAGCTGACAAGATGTGTTAGTGTCTGTGCTCACTAGCATGCACATTTGGATTTACACAATAAGTGTATTGTGGCCAGATACGAGAATGAATAATGACAGTGCTCAACACTAATGTAATATTGTTTTGCCAAACCAGACAGTATTTGGCAAAGATAGAAAACAGTTGAAGAAGAAACAGACAGAAGGCCCCTTGTATGAAGGCTTGGAGATTAGTTGGGTTTGTGGAAAAGCTGGTTCTCAGAGTTTCTCCAGCCTTTACCTGATTTGACCGTCTTCTTGATTCGACAGAGTAGTCATAGCCCAGCTCAAATTCAAAGGGGTCGACAGTTAGCCGCCTTTTGGCCTTTTTCATCTTTGGAGAGCAGAGAGGGAAACACCATCACCAACAGACAGGAGAGCGTAAGGACATAAGAAAGGTAAAAGTATAGACCCCAGGAGAGGAATGATTCAGTACAAAAGAAATCCTCACCACTGCAAGACATCTCACATTGACATACTGTTTTCTTCAAAGCCTGACATGAGATTAACAAAAATCAAGCACCATGTAACCAATTTTAGACTTTTAGTGCATGGGGGGCATTTTATATTATCAAATCATATTATCAACAAGAAATGATTCATGCTAATCATTTCTTTTGGAAAACATTGGCCCTAGTTTGTTTCTCTCATGTATTACCATTACATTTAAAAACATACCTGGTGATCCTTAAAAAATCCAGAAGGATGATTAACATTTGTTGCAATCCGTCTGCACTACACAAACCCAGAATAATGCACATGTTCTGCAAATAGTTGTATTATTTCTCTATTCACTTTAATATTCTTATATAACTTGCATTGTCTATTCCATATTTATATATTTCTACATTTATTTATGTCAGCTGTATGTTTGTCTACGTGTAGCACCTTATCACCAAAACAAATTACACTACTTGGCAATAAAGCTCTTTCTGATTCTAATTCTGATTCTGATTCTGAACACCACTTATTGCTGTCTTCCAAGTATTGCTAGAGTCCTCAAAGACCATCACCATATTCTATTAGTTCCACAATAAAAATAAATACTAAAAGAGTTTTTTAAATTTTGGTTCACATCATAGAAATTGAGCATGTTGCTGGCTTCCATCTTTGTTTGGATTAGAAAAAAGGGTGTAACTCAAAAAAATGTTTTTTTTTTTAAACCGTACAGCAGATATTTTAGACCCAGATGGTATAAAGTGTCTTTGAGGATTCTGAAAAGAAAAAAACTTAAGACAGCAGTAACTGCTGTCATACATATACCTAGATCGCTAGGTATGTGTATTTTTGTGAAAAACAGATGCTAGGTAGTGTGACTTAAATGTAATGTTATTACACAAGAGGCACAACTTGGGGCTGCTATGCTATTTGGCCATGTAGTTTAGAAAGACAGGGACCAAGGTTCAAGCCCTGTGTTGTTGACAGAAGACTCACTATACTCAACAATCCTTGAGCAAGAATCCATACAGGCTCCAAAAACTATCCTGTAGTTAAACTATAACTTCCTGTAGGTGAAACTACAGGACTATTTCTTACAAGGACCAATGAGGCAGTACTCTATTTGGAACAGTAGATGGCACTCTGTCTAAGTGAAAATGAAAAGAAGGGATGCATGGAGCACCGTTTGGCTTTGTAGTTTGTCTTTTTGTAACAGCCATCAAAAGTCAAATCATGTAAGATGTAAATACAATCTTAATCAGTAGTCACAGCGAAAACAAAGACAAAACATCCAAAGACCCTACGGAGCCCCAGAGTCCTGTCAACATTTTTTTCCTGCTCAGCAGCCGCCGGAGTGATTGAAAATAAACAAAGCTTAGCTCCCTCATTACACAGAGACTGTGGTATAAACAATAGTAGTTTTGGTTTTATGACGAATTCCAGTGGACTCCGTGCCCCTTTTTTACAATCTCAGGACTTGAACCAGAGCCTCTTTCAGCTCTGCTCGGACCCTTTTATGTGTGCGATTATGTATGACAGCCTGGTATTTACCCATAATACACCACTGCCAGTGCAGTTGGACTGTGCCTAACCTTAATCGTCATATGCTGTCAAAGCATTCCCAGTTGTTCGTGAGAGCTGGCCCATGCAGAAAACACCTCTGCTTTTTAACAGAGAAAGGACCAGAGATCCCCGCTGATCGCAGCAGTTCCTTAAAAATGTTTTTTTTCTTTTTTCTTTTTTTTTAAACATATGCATGCAAAATGATGACTTAAACTTGAATGAAATTCTCTGTTTTGCAGATGATTCCCCTCATGGAAACATCTTTTATTTAAGAAACAGGAAACATGTTAGGTGTGGGTAGCAAATCAACAGAACTGAAGTGAACCAGGTACTGATTGTGGGTTTCCACTTGTCGAGGCCTCAGCATAAATCAGCAGTGAAAAACACCAGAACTACTCATGTTCTGCTGTCTGGGTACAAATTGATACTTTTTGTTTTATGATGCATAACACTGGAATGCTTTCTGCTGGCCATAAACGCATTAAAGTTAAGGAGGCCTGCCTATCTGCAAAATGCCAATTTATTTAATGGTATCAACAAGCAAACAAAGATTAAGCAGTTCATAAGAAAGCACAAGCATGGGAAAGAACAACATGCATTAGTTCTCCAACCATAAGATGAAGTTATTAAAAAATGCACTGCCTTACCCCTTCGTAGTGCTGTGAATCTGTTGCGTCCATACTGTGCTCCTCATATCCATCTGCAGATTAAGAAGGCAGACATGTTAACGTTAACCTAAAGCTAGAATAACTGCATGGCAATATACTGCACAATGAAGACTATGTTTTCTGGAAACTAATGCAGTGCACAAATCAGATCTGGCATGTCTCTGTGCATTTGTGAATCTCCCATGTGAGCAAACCTAAGAGTCACATGCAAACAGAGTTCACCACCCAAACAGTGCACCTCTCTCAAACCAGCTAGATAACTCTTAACCCTAGATAACTCTTAAGTGGCCTTTACTTTTACAGCAAGATACACACTGTACATCTAGCAGAAAAACTTTTTTACTTCTACCTGGAAGAGCAAACTGTCATGTGTACCCCCCCTCTTTGTGAGAGTGTTTATGAGTGGGTTGCATTTCTACGTAACAGTTCACTGAAAGAGGAAGGGGTGGGGGTGGGGGCTAGGAACAACAAGAGAAGCAAAAGTTCAAGAATGAACAGAACAGTTTAGGCCCATGCACATTCTAGTAAACAACTGTGAAGAGTGACTGCTCTACTTCTCTATAATTTCCAACATCACTCAGTTTTCTAGATTTCACTGATTTGCAGAAAAATGTACAGATGGATACAAAACACACTAAAAACTACCATTATTACAACTAATAGCGCTATGATGATAATGATATACTAAAGTAATAGTTGCCGCAAACAGTTTTTGTTTTAAACCTTGAAAGACCCACCCTGACTAAAACTTCCCTGGCTTTGCTCTTCTAGTCTCGATATGCCAATGTGAATAAAAGCCAGGAGAGCCCTGACTGTGCCAGTCTAACCACAACCTTTTGGTCTGTTCCCAAGCTACTGGACTCACTGTACGAGACATTCGAAATGGCAAGGTCTAAATGAAGCATTTTAATAGTCTAATGAGAACATTCAATACTGAGATAAATTTCCCTGATGTAAATTATAGTGTTTGTGTTTACAGTAACCACCATTTTATTGGAAACTAGGCAGCCTACTAGTTAATATGTGACTCCAGAATGGATGTAAGGAAGACCACACACATGGCTGGATTAAGCCTCTGACGGGTGAAAGGAATGTGTGAGCTGATCCATATTTGTGGAAATCTGGTGAAACACAAATTTATTTAGGAATATGAAGGGCCTCTTGCCACAACAATGAAACAGGTAATGAAGGGCCCACCTTAAAGTTGTTTAATGCATATTCCCACACAAATCCAATTTCTTAATGAAATTATTAAGAATGAAATTAAATAATTAACCCATGATTTTGGCTGTGGGTCAGAAGGTATAGCTTGTTGCCCACTGATGAAAGGGTTATCAGTTCGATCCCTAGCTCCTAATTCACACTATTTTGGCTATCTGTAACTGTAATAAACAGCTCCGCAAATTGGCAGTATTCAGGTAGTCCTTACTTTCCAGATAAAATAATAAGAAGCAGCAGTAGTACAATTACATTTAGGAGCTGGGGTTGGCCAACTACTTGAGTGAAGTAACTCCTTTTTTAAAATTTTATATATAAAACATTATATGAACAAAGGCTCTGTTGTAAGCATGATTGTCACATCTCCCCATGCGCACATGACACCCTCTGAGCTTTGAGGGCCCAATGGACCACAGTAAAAAGAGAGCAAAAGAGAGTGTGTGTGTGTGTGTTTGTGTGTGTACAGTCATGCATGTTGACTTCCTTCCAGGAATGTCTCCATGCGATGAGCTGCTGATCACTTTAAGCATAATGCATCTGTTAACATGCATATTTATGACTGGGTTTCATAACTACAACCTGCATCTGGGCACCCTCTGCGAGCTGGATTCCACACAAATACTTCACAAACAATAGTTTAGTTCTCGCTCCCTCTCTCTGCTTCTGGTCAAACTGTGCAGGGGAACTCTGAGGGAATGGCTCCTTCAATTCCAGGCACAGAAAGGGGGACATGTGACTGGAAGATCATAAGGCCCTCAGGGCTAATCCAGCCAACCAACTCACTTTGTATCCCTTCCCAAAATCCTTGAGGGTGACTCAGCGTAAGCTGTACCAGGAGTCCCGGCTGTCTCCTCATAATTCGTTGATCTCCTGATGCTATGATCTTACTTGGAGACCTTCTGTGTATAATATGGCTAAAAAATAATTTACAGTGTGCTTCAAGGGCACTTGTTTTATATGCTCTGGGTGTGGCCAGAGGATATTGGCAATGCTTTGAGAGCAACTTAAAAAAAGAGAGAGCAGAAAGTGCTGGAAAGACTTTGATGAAGACTTATGCTGTCACTGCATCAGACTTTAAACATGAGCAACAAACATAAACAGGACCTTTCACCACATTATTATTTCTGGTAATAATGTCTCAAGAGGTACATCAGGCAGTGTAAATGTTAAAAGTTTCCAAGCACTGGTCAGTTAAGGACAAAAACCTGACAATGGAGGACCTGGCTGTATCCAGGCCCGAAACACTAGTCTGTGACAGCGCTCAGCCTCGCAGCTGTGAGGAGCCAGATAGAAAAAATGAAAGATGGAAGAAATTAAATCCCCGTGACAGATTTGGCAGCCTGCTGATGGCTGCCTGCTATTTGAAAGCCTATCTTTTTATCTGTGACACAGTGTCACAAAAATGAAGGTCTCATGGACAGGTGGGTGACAAATTAAAGAAAAGCAGCAATAGAAGTGTCTTAGTAAAGTGTTAGGCTGCCAGTAACTGACAGGGCAGCTTCAGTGCTCCTTGTTATAGCTTCTCAAAGTGTATGGAGTGTTGAACACCATTCTTTCAAATGATATTCCCTAATATAGTGCTTTTTATGATGGTGGGGAGCACTGTGTTATCTCCCATAGGTGTTCCTTTGGGTAGAGATTTAGTGACTGTGAAGATAATAATCGATAATGTCCGTGCTGCTTGCATGAACTTGAATAACCTGCATTTTATTGTAAACTGGTATAATGTGGGCTGTCTTCACATGCATTACCAAGTTCAACTTGAAAGTGAAAAGTGACGGAATGCACACATGTGATGCAGTTGTCATTGTGATGTTTTACCAATTTTACAATTCTGGAGTGTGATTCAAAAGGCTGATGCTGTACATATTTTCTATGCAGTTCCAGTACAGTATGCAGCTGTTGAATCTCCTTGAAGCCTTTCATTTATTGGGGATTTCTTATGGTAAGCTCAAGCAGACTTCCAGCAGTGCTCTTTGACTCTGGTGGACTCAACTTCTGACCTGCAGCACCTCCCGAGGGCTTGTAAAGCAATGAGTGGAACAGATTGAAATGTGTTATGGATGCCCCTTTAAAGTAATCTTGACCTGGGACCTGACATTCTACCACATTTGTAACCTTTGATTAGTTCTGCTTCACATTCACACAGACATTCCCACAGTTTACATGACTGCAATTTTTAACTCATGACCGTGCAGCAGCTTCAGTCAACCGATGCGGAGTTAATCTCTATGCTGAAAGGCCTCAGCGACAGTATTTGTTCAGTAAAGGGGTGTTACTCTTTTACTTACCACATACAAATTTTCAAGTGGATCATGGATTAAAACATTCCAGGCACAAGTATTAAAATCAATTTTTCACAGCAAGCATTATCTTTGGCAAACCTCTAAAACCCTTCAAAAACCAATTTAGTAACAAATCCTCACATTTATTATCTCAACAAAAAACCACCCACAAAGGAATCTTGAAAACAAAATGAGACTACTCACCTTCAAGGTCATTCTGAGAGCAACTGTGTTCTCCACTCAACCTCTTGAAGAGCGATCGCATCACCTTGGCACTGCCGAAGCGCTTAAAGCGGGCCCGAACATTTTCGTGGTACCACTCCAAAGTACCAATCTTGAGGACCCTGTGCAAGAATGGAGGAGACAAAATAGGTACTAATGACTTCATACACAGATAAGTCTCCTATAATTTCAGAAAATACTCATTCAATCATCATGGACTGAATATACTTCTTGTGTTGCACAAAGCAAGAGTACGAAATGATTGACTGCTCTGGTGAACAAACAAAATTGTGGAGCTCCTGCTTAAAATGTGCAGCTTTAAGCGTGCAATGCATAGCATGATATTTTCCAGACGCTGGCTACCCGAGTTCAGTGAAAGGGCTTTTCAGTCCTCGGCCACGTCTGAACACTAGTACAATGGTTACATATGGAGCCGGAATGAGCTGGTTGAATTAAATTCCATTGTTGCAACCAACATAGCTTGGTTGGAGTAAAGGAGATCTTAGCTGTGTCTGTTGAAATGACACTTGCCAAAACATCCATCAAATGCTGTGTGTGCTGTCAAAGCATGCGTGAGTAAGACACCGAACCCTGCTCACAGAGTAGAGGTTGCTCTTATCAAGATAATTAATGGAATGAAATTTTAACATCCACAGGGAGCAGGAAAGCTCTTCGCTGAATCTATTCATTCTTAGTTTTCTGTAGCTAATATTTGTTATTCATGTCACCTAGACTGATCGTGTTTGGGCTGTTTCAAAAACACATAACTCACATACTGCACATGCTGCCAAGTCAAACCAAAGTATTTGTCCACTAGCTTCTGCAAAGCTTACAAATGTGTTGATAACTGTAAGTACACTCAAAGAAAAAGCACTTATTCAATGAGTTTAGTCCTGATCATCTGGGTATTCAAACCATAAACTCAAACCAACATGTCCGCATTCAAAAACATCTTTAGTGGAACTTTAAAGCAAAAATCCACTTACCTTCTGACCTGAACTGTACCTTGCTGTTATTTTCGTTTATAACTGACTGATTTCAAACTTCCATCTATAGCTTTACATCAGAATTAGGGGCAATGGATGCGAATCCTCTACCAAACAGCGTGGTCTCATAGTATTTTAAACAACCTTTGAATATAGTAAAAGGGAAGAAGATTTGTTGTGAAAAATACTTGGGAACTAGGCCAAGCTGTTTCATCATACAGTGAACATTCAGTATTTTTAAAAATAAATGAGTTGGGGCGTCCTTTCCCAACCTTGAACCATGAAGTTGCCAGATACATTAATGGGGTTGCATGAAGTCGGATTATGTGGCATGACCTGGCATTGAGTGCAATTGTAGTGAAGTAAGCAAACCTTCCTGTGATGCATGGTAAGCTACCAAGCTAGCAAAACATTTGACTGGGTAAGTGACTTATTCATCTGTGCGATCTCTGAAAGATGAAGGAGAAGGGAATTTGCTGTGCTGGCACTGGCACCCTTTAGCACCCTTTGCAAGCTGATAGTTGTATGAGGGTGGATATGGTGCTTTTGTTGCAGGAAATCAAATCGCTGGTCCAGGCTAAATCAGATCACAGAGCAAAGAAAGGTCTTTAAATATCTGTGGTGACAAAAATTTGGCTCCCAAGCCAAAAAGGTGCTGATGTGTGCTGTATGTAGAATGTGTGACATATCTATAAGCAATGTTTGGTAGCTCTTGGGCTGCCATCTTGGCAGAGCCAAACAATTCAAATTTGGCAACACCTGTTGATAAAGCAAACATGCAGATTTCCAGAGAGGATCTGAGTGGGTCTCAGCAAGAGTTTGGGTTCTGGAAAGGCAGACAGTAGCCTTAAGACTTTGCTCTTTGATAAAGCTCATAGTTAGAGCTGGCTTAGGTGAGTCCTGAACCATCCCTTATATACTGCTATGGGCCTAGACAGGTGCAAGACTTCCCATGATGCACTGAGCTCTTCTCTTCTCCTTTCTTTCTCCATCTTCCCTCTCCTGTAGTTTTGTGCCTTCCTATCCCTCTCCTCTCTCCTTCTGTCGCTTTGTGCAGGTGTTTCTGGTTCTGGAGCTGTGAAATCTGGATCTGTGGTTGGTGGCAATCTTCACCTGCTGCTACTATTATTATTATTATTATTATTATCATTAGTCCTATTATTATCACTACTATTGCTATCATTATTAGAAATTGTTAATTGTTATTAATTGTTATTCATTTTCCACCTTTACTGTTGATTTGCATTTCTGTGCAGATATTGCGTTGCCCCCCCAACCAGTGGAGGCATGTGCCACTGTCGCCAAGTACTTGCTCATGATGGGAATTATTGGGTCTCTGTAAATTATATTACAAAGAACAAGGTCTAGATGCTCTATATGAAAAGTGCAATGAGTAAACTTTAGTTGTGTATTTGCACTATATAAATAAAATTAAATTCAGGTGAACTGAAGAGAAATATTGGCAAGATTTTCAGCTTTTGGCCACGATGCTGCCATCACTTTCAAAAACTGCTCATTAATTATTTCCTACCTGGCCATGCGACAGGGATCACACACCCAGCCATGCTCCCTCTTGTTGTAACGACTACAGGATTTGCAGATGTAGAGCTGGCAGTCCAGACACTGACGCTTGCTGTTGACCAGGAACTTGAAGGGCTGGAGACATCGAATACAGTACGACTCAGTCAGGCTGGTCTGATTGCCCAACAACTCTCTCTTGGTGTCTTCTTTTTCAATCCTGGTCTTTAGCTCCCTAAAAAAAGATAAGTTAGGAAATATGAAAGGGTGACTATGAAAGACAATTTTCTTTGTAAATATATTGCTTAGCGTCCTGTAAAAATGCTCCCGGGTAGGCAGACTACCAACTAACAAAACAAAGTCAAACAACAAAAAACTTATCTTCCAAATACTTACAGGATCTTCACATCTATTATCATTTCAGTAGTAAAAGCTACGCAAATGGCAAAATGTGTTCAACACTCCGTCCACTTCGAGATGTGTTGAAAAGCATGGAAAAACATTAGAGCGGTGCTAGCAAAATGTGATACAAAACCCAGCTATTCACTATAACAAGTAAACTATATTTCTTAAAGGAAACTGAGTTTTTATCTTTGAGTCACAGGCTAATGTCTTGAAGTTAATATGCAGAACTCAGCAAGCAGAAGTAACCATAAAACATCACATAAAAGTGTCCAATATTGACTTTCTAACACAGCAATATCACCATCTGGTATGCTAGGCAGGCTAATCAAACTGCGGTAATAAAAGGTCTGTATGTAAAATTGAAGCAGAGTTGATGTACTGCTAACTAATGTATTGTATGCATTTGTACAGTAATAACGTTTGCAAATAGAAATAGAGAAACACTAGCAATGCTGCTGTATTATAACTGCAGAAATAAGTAAAACTTTTTTTTAATGTAGACCTTGGTACATGAACTTGTTTTGCCCAGAATGGCTTGAAATGGGGTTTTTACACTGTTTACTCAGCCAAATTTGGTACCATCATGCCTACAAAAAGAGCAAAACCAAAACTTGTGCTCACTTTATCTGGCAACAGCACTAATATGGCTGGAGAAGCCACACAGAATTTCTGAGCAGATGGAAAAACTGTGGTTTGCTAAGAAATAAACCAACACCTAACTCTAAAATCTCATAAAATCACAAATGGCCATTTTAACATTTCTTTTATGTTTGGGTACATCAAGTGAGACAGCTTTAGAGTTGTGAGCAGGTATGTTTTTGACCTTTTACAGACCCAGGCGAGCTGTTTCCCCTTGACTGTAGTATTTATGCTAAGCTAAGCTAACCATGTCCTACACTTCTCGTCACTCTCAGAAAAAAAGCGAATAAACAAATTTTCCCAAAATGTTGAACTAATACCATTTCATTATACAGAGATTTTATGAGTCAAATTTCTGGCTGACAATCATGAGTGAAGAGATGGTGTGTCAGTGCACGGACGGAAATACATGGCTTTAATCTGGCAACCTCATGTAAATATTACGTCAGTCTTGTGACATGGAAAAGTCAGTGAAGGCAGAAAACACTGCAGTGCTTCTCCAGGAAACATTTAGTGCAACGCTTACAAATAAGAAAAAAATTAGAAGACAGAAGTATAACTTTACTATGCATGGCCCCTTGCACTGGATCATTCATAATATATATATAGTAAATAAGCAGTGACGTTTTGAGCGGCACGAGTGAGGATTTTTTTTTATATTACTCAATATATGTACCTACACTATACTTACATTAATGAAGCCTGTGTATGTATCAGCATATAGGCTCATTTCTGTAAATCAGTTTCACCTTACCAGCTGAGTGAAAATATTGTTGTTTTTCCAAAACAACAATCTTTTTGCCTTTATTTGATAGACTAGAAGAGGAGAGACCAGGAATGTGGGAGAGAGGGGTGAAATCAAACCCGGGCCGCTACACTGAGGACTTTGTGTTTATGGTGTGCATGTGTAGCAGGTGAGCTAACCAACACCCCTCCAAAACACACTTCTAAAACACTTGCATGCCTATGTTTGTTTAACTGTCTCAAGGTAAGTGGCATCATTCAAACTTAAATGAATACTGGTTTAGTTGAAGCCTCATATTATAAATGAAAAAAAGAAGAAGCTCGCCCATGTTCTGTTACACACAGTATAAAATGAGCAGTTAGTTGGTGGTAGACACAGTTTTGCTGAGTTCTCACTAATGATGGGTTGTAATGAGTTATTTAATAACACACTTTATAGTCACATTTCTAGGAGAAATTCATTTTGAGTAATTATATTACAACCTCTATTTCTCTAATTAGTTTTCCTCCTTATAAATCAAGATTGACTTTGTTCAGCCTCACTCTGAGCTAGCAGAGGAAAAGTTGCTTTCTTCCTTGAAATGTTCTCACTACATTAATTTTATCAATGTCTTTTATGAATGAGTAGAAAGATGCTCACCTATTATATTTGAAAGTATTCTTAAGCTACTAATTAATACCTGTACAATACAATAAGTGCTGCAATAACCTTTCCTCTCCCCTGTGTGACTTGGCGGCTCCTTACATGTGTCATGAACGACTTCATTGCTTCACAGCAGACTATTCTCTTCAGCAATGTTTGAAACAAACTTGTGCTGATTGTTGGAAAATGAACAGTCTCACTCAGCGCTGCCAGATGCTGACAGTAGCGGAGAGGAAAAATTCAGATAACAAATCCCAAATGTCACACAGCGTGGGTGGATTCTGGCAAAACACCCACTGAGGATGAGAGGATACTTATTGTTTATTAAAGCTTTTTTTAGGGAATGCTTTTTAAATCATAGCCCAGCTCATCGGGATAAATGGGATACTTTGTAAGTAACCATTTGCAGATACAGCTGCTGGCCATTAGCGATGTGATTTAAAAGTAATATCTGTTGAATCTGCCCTCTTTGAAATATCAAATCCCGCAGATTGGGTATACAAGATGCACTTCTATGATTCAAATAAGATGTAGGCAACGTCCACGCCTTCTAAGCACTGATACATAGCTGGCAAGACCAAATCTAAAAGACAAGTGCAATGGCTTACCAAGAGTAAGAGTCTGTGAGTGAGAGTGGTGCCCTCTGCAGGGGCTGTCAGCCGCTTATAACTGATGTGGCAAACAGCAACGTTTTTTTAAGGTTTAGTATAGCTTTAAATGCAGACTGCTGCCCTTATATTTCTTGTACCTCCTTAATTTATTCCAAACAAACTGCTTTTGGTGCATCTGTATATGTGAAATCGCTGATGTGCACCAGAGGATTTGTTCTTGGCAATATTTAAAGGTTTCTGTGAACGATTGTAAAAGAGTGGATTGATGTTTTGTTTGTCTCATTCACATGCACGAGGGCACACGTGCGCACGGTTGACGCAAAACACAATCCTGCCACTGTTTTCACATTCCACTGCAAGCTAGTAAACATGGATAAAAAACAATTCAAACATTTAAGAAAATATTGCTTTGCAAATGTTTTATGAGGGAGAAAATTTACTCAACACGGGTAATGTAAACATAACTTTTGCTTGTTTATAAGAAAAGCCCCAGGGCACTGTTAGGGTGAGACCTTATAGATATATACATGAAAAGTTATGTCTAGAAACTGCACAACAGCCCTTGTGAGATTTCAAAGAGATAAATGTAATTTGTCTTACATGAGATTGTTTTATCTTTCCTCTCCTTCTTTCATGCTAAAAAAGTCATAAAAAGATTTACACTGCTCAAAAAAAGAAAGGGAACACTTAAACAACACAATGTAACTCCAAGTCAATCACACTCCTGTGAAATCAAACTGTCCACTTAGGAAGCAACACTGATTGACAATCAATTTCACATGCTGTTGTGCAAATGGAACAGACAACAGGTGGAAATTATAGGCAATTAGCAAGAAACCCCCAATAAAGGAGTGGTTCTGCAGGTGGTGACCACAGACCACTTCTCAGTTCCTATGCTTCCTGGCTGATGTTTTGGTCACTTTTGAATGCTGGCGGTGCTTTCACTCTAGTGGTAGCATGAGACGGAGTCTATAACCCACACAAGTGGCTCAGGTAGTGCAGATCATCCAGGATGGCACATCAATGCGAGCTGTGGCAAGAAGGTTTGCTGTGTCTGTCAGCGTAGTGTCCAGAGCACGGAGGCGCTACCAGGAGACAGGCCAGAACATCAGGAGACGTGGAGGAGGCCGTAGGAGGGCAACAACCCAGCAGCAGGACCGCTACCTCCGCCTTTGTGCAAGAAGGAGCAGGAGGAGCACTGCCAGAGCCCTGCAAAATGACCTCCAGCAGGCCACAAATGTGCATGTGTCTGCTCAAACGGTCAGAAACAGACTCCATGAGGGTGGTATGAGGGCCCGATGTCCACAGGTGGGGGTTGTGCTTACAGCCCAACACCTCAGACCCCTTGTGAGACCATATGCTGGTGCGTTTGGCCCTGGGTTCCTCCTAATGCAAGACAATGCCAGACCTCATGTGGCTGGAGTGTGTCAGCAGTTCCTGCAAGAGGAAGGCATTGATGCTATGGACCGGCCCGCCCCGGTCCCCAGACCTGAATCCAATTGAGCACATCTGGGACATCATGTCTCGCTCCATCCACCAACGCCACGTTGCACCACAGATGCTTCAGTCCAGGTCTGGGAGGAGATTCCTCAGGAGACCATCCGCCACCTCATCAGGAGCATGCCCAGGCGTTGTAGGGAGGTCATACAGGCACGTGGAGGCCACACACACTACTGAGCCTCATTTTGACTTGTTTTAAGGACATTACATCAAAGTTGGATCGGCCTGTAGTGTGGTTTTCCACTTTGATTTTGAGTGTGACTCCAAATCTAGACCTCCATGGGTTGATAAATGTCGTCAGTGTTGTTGTCAGCACATTCAACTATGTAAAGAAAGGAGTATTTAATGAGATTATTTCATTCATTCAAATCTAGGATGTGTTATTTTAGTGTTCCCTTTATTTTTTGAGCAGTGTAGTTGGTGTGTCTATGTTCATTTTCAGGTAAGTTTTACCAAGTAACATTAAGTGCACTTATAAATCCTAGGTACTCCTAGTTTTTGCTTAAAAGCTCAGGAATCTGTGTGCGGCAGCCAGAAAATCACTTAGACACAGAGAGATACAAAGAGCAAAGTAACTGAGTGTTCCCATACATGGTGATCTTCTCACCATGTCTGTCCACACAAATCAAACCATCTCTAGTTTAAGTGAACTTCTTGTTTCAGATGTTCTTAACCGAGTTTGAGTTGGTGTGATTATCTCTCAGGCTTTCATCTTCATAACATAATCTCATATTCTCCACTTTGCCTCTGCATGAAGTCAGTGATTATATTATTCATGGGGCTGGTGAAAGTGAGAATCAGAGAGAGATAAAAGAGAGAGACTGACACACACTCTGGCACAGACACACACAGAGGATTAGGGTTAAAACATAATGCTTTCCAGAGAAAGACCCAGCAGCTTCATATTAACTTTGTAGCTACGGTTCCAAAAGACAATTTTCAAACAGCCTATTTATAAATAATGACAATTAAAATTGGAAATGCATTACTTGGGTTTGACTGCAAATAGATAGACTCATATATGACCGGTAACTATCCATATTTAGCAAACTAGCAAACATCACTCACAGTTATAAATCAGCAGCAGCTTAACTTCATTAAGGTTTCTGTCTCAAAATTAAGACAAGTTATTTTCATCTTTGTGCAGGAAGCTCTGCTTAGAAAGCTGCAAATTTAAGGATATGATTCAGAACATACAGCAGTGAGTCTTTAAAGCAAGCAGTAAACACAACGCAGACATATATGTTTTAAGTCGATAAATGTGTTAGCAAAGAATTGACTATGTACATATCCAAATACATATCCGCAGAGCAACATTAGCATTCATTCAGTCGTGTTTGTGTCCATAAACCCTCTCCTTTTAGCTCTGTTTTGTTCTCCACCGACTGCTGAGAAAAATATATCTCTTAAGTTGATAAATGCTCACCTCTGCTGTTTGGTGCTAAGCAAACACTGTCATCCGCAGTGGAAATGCGGAAATACAGTAACAATATTGATTATAACATCTTCATTAATAAATATTGCAGTGACAGTGACAGTGACATTGCAGTAACAGTGACATATTATCACCTTATGGCTGTTATGATGAACGGTTGGTTCATCACTGAGGGACATCTTTCACATTACACATAGTCATTTGATCCATTGTTAATATTTAAATATTGACTAGTGCAGCTGTCAATGATGCTTCACAGGAAATTCTTAGAAAGTCTTTTAGGGATTAATGCATTATAGACTTCAGGTTGACATGTCTGCAATGGCTGCCACTGTAAATTTGCTTCATGTGAAATCATTTGAGCCTTGCAGCAAAACAAATACTTTTAAAATAAATCAACCCCTGTTAAGTATTGGTAGATGAAAATTTTGATAAAACACACTTATAGAATATTTGATGAGGTCTGTTATTTTGGTGGAGTTGCAAAACAAAGTCTAAATCTTTGCCAAAATAACTTATTTCGTTTTATGATTCTTTGGTTTTACAAGATTTAGGCGTGACAGTTTTATATGTAAACCACATGAAGATCTGCACCTATTTATAGATTGCAGACACTCTGGATGAAAACAACACCCAGTTGCCTCAGCAGCAAACAACGGCTTGTTTAGATTGCAAAACAAATAGCTGAAGAACCTTGGCAGGGATCGCAACCTAAGTGGTTGGAATTGAAGAAGGACATTGCTGTCCTGTATTTGTGAAGGAAGCTCACAAACTCAGACAAATATGCATGGCCCATATAGAAAAGGCCAACTCCTTGGCTTGCCTTTTGGTAGAGTGGTAGATCTCCAAGAATAAATGAAAATGTACATTGACAAAAATTAATCTCACTTCATAACCAAAGTCTGATCCATTTTTTCTTTGGGAAATGCAGGCTAGGGAAGGGACGAGAGAAGAGAGCACTATGTTTAACAGGATGGAAAACAAGGAACTACGGAAAATCTTCTGAATAAATTCAAAAAGTAATCTAAAGTCTGGAACATTTTAAAGTGGCTCAGATGAGATAAGCTGCCCAGAAACAACACTGAGATATTTATTTCTGGAGATCATAATACTGTCTGAAAAAGCAGGAAATCAATTTGTATCAGATAACGATCTTAGAAAAATACTACACAGTAATAAAAAATATCCATGTTTTAGACACAATAACAGATTTGTCATATCAAGATAGACATTAGGACCTATTAAAGGCTCTGCAAACCCTCACAGGCGTTTCCTGTTACTCTGATTCCGAAGTCAATCCAGAACACACTTCTTTAGTGAAAACACCTGTGTGAATGGACGGGTGTGCAGTTGCGTAAAAGGTCACAACTTACAAACTGGATATATATAATGCTTAACTGGCGTCTGTTCCTAAATATGTCATGTGTTTGATTACACTAACTGATGGTTAGAACTGACGATGATGAGGTTCCCATGTGTCATTTGCGGGGTGGGAGATGTCTGAGTGGTGTCAATAGGGTCCTACAGGTAATGTTTGCCTCGGGGTATCTTAAATAATTAATCTTGTCCTATTTGCAATTTCTGTAATTTAAATTGTAAAAAATACTGCATATATACTTACAGTTAGATTTCATACATTACCAGTTTCATAGTTCGGTAACTTTAGCATAAAACAATGTAGACAGATAAGAAATGCACACATTTGCAGGTCATGCTTTGACAATGTGTTTCCTACCCTTCCTAGAGCCCTAAAGCTGCTGCTGCTGCATTAGGATGAGGGGGAATTCCCTCTAAACCTCTTCTTCCCACAGTGTAATATCTAAACCATCCCTCTATTGCCAAGGAGACACATGAACAGTAGCTCAGTGAGTTAGGAGCAAATGACTGAATCATTTCACTGGACATTATGTTAGAACTCTGCCTTCAGTACAGTACAGCACGTATTTTCCCCTCAGTTTTTACGAAATTCAAACCAAAAAGATCAACCATCTTCTGTCAATAACCCCCCAGCAGTTTATCAATTATTAAGCATTACAGGCTGTAAAGACAGTTTACCTCCCTGTTCTCCTCCTGTGTTGTCTCCCTGCTCTCCTCCTGTGTTGTCTCCCTGTTCTCCTCCTGTGTTGTCTCCCTGCTCTCCTCCTGTGTTGTCTCCCTGTTCTCTTCCTGTGCTGTCTCCCTGTTCTCCTCCTGTGTTTTCAGCCTGTTCTCCTCCTCTTTTGTCTCCCTGCTCTCCTCCTGTGTTGTCTCCCTGCTCTCCTCCTTTGCTGTCTCCCTGTTCTCCTCCTGTGTGGTCTCCCTGCTCTCCTCCTGTGTTGTCTCCCTGTTCTCCTCCTGTTTTGTCTCCCTGTTCTCCTCCTGTGTTGTCTCCCTGTTCTCCTCCTGGGCTGTCTCCCTGTTCTCCTCCTGTGCTGTCTCCCTGTTCTCCTCCTGTTTTGTCTCCCTGTTCTCCTCCTGTTTTGTCTCCCTGTTCTCCTCCTGTGTTGTCTCCCTGTTCTCTGTGCTGTCTCCCTGTTCTCCTCCTGTTTTGTCTCCCTGTTCTCCTCCTGTGCTGTCTCCCTGTTCTCCTCCTGTTTTGTCTCCCTGTTCTCCTCCTGTGCTGTCTCCCTGTTCTCCTCCTGTTTTGTCTCCCCGTTCTCCTCCTGTGTTGTCTCCCTGTTCTCTGTGCTGTCTCCCTGTTCTCCTCCTGTGTTTTCAGCCTGTTCTCCTCCTGTTTTGTCTCCCTGTTCTCCTCCTGTGTTTTCAGCTTGTTCTCCTCCTGTTTTGTCTCCCTGTTCTCCTCCTGTGTTTTCAGCCTGTTCTCCTCCTGTGCTGTCTCCCTGTTCTCCTCCTATTTTGTCTCCCTGTTCTCCTCCTGTTTTGTCTCCCTGTTCTCCTCTTGTGCTGTCTCCCTGTTCTCCTCCTGTGCTGTCTCCCTGTTCTCCTCCTGTTTGTCTCCCTGTTCTCCTCCTGTTTTGTCTCCCCGTTCTCCTCCTGTGTTGTCTCCCTGTTCTCCTCCTGTTTTGTCTCCCTGTTCTCCTCCTGTGTTTTCAGCCTGTTCTCCTCCTGTGTTGTCTCCCTGTTCTCCTCCTGTGCTGTCTACCTGTTCTCCTCCTGTGCTGTCTCCCTGTTCTCCTCCTGTGCTGTCTCCCTGTTCTCCTCCTGTTTTGTCTCCCTGTTCTCCTCCTGTGTTTTCAGCCTTTTCTCCTCCTGTGCTGTCTCCCTGTTCTCCTCCTGTGCTGTCTCCCTGCTCTCCTCCTGTGTTGTCTCCCTGCTCTCCTCCTTTGCTGTCTCCCTGTTCTCCTCCTGTGTGGTCTCCCTGCTCTCCTCCTGTGTTGTCTCTCTGTTCTCCTCCTGTTTTGTCTCCCTGTTCTCCTCCTGTGTTGTCTCCCTGTTCTCCTCCTGGGCTGTCTCCCTGTTCTCCTCCTGTTTTGTCTCCCTGTTCTCCTCCTGTTTTGTCTCCCTGTTGTCCTCCTGTGCTGTCTCCCTGTTCTCCTCCTGTTTTGTCTCCCTGTTCGCCTCCTGTTTTGTCTCCCTGTTCTCCTCCTGTTTTGTCTCCCCGTTCTCCTCCTGTGTTGTCTCCCTGTTCTCTGTGCTGTGTCCCTGTTCTCCTCCTGTGTTTTCAGCCTGTTCTCCTCCTGTTTTGTCTCCCCGTTCTCCTCCTGTGTTGTCTCCCTGTTCTCTGTGCTGTCTCCCTGTTCTCCTCCTGTGTTTTCAGCCTGTTCTCCTCCTGTTTTGTCTCCCTGTTCTCCTCCTGTGTTTTCAGTTTGTTCTCCTCCTGTTTTGTCTCCCTGTTCTCCTCCTGTGTTTTCAGCCTGTTCTCCTCCTGTGCTGTCTCCCTGTTCTCCTCCTATTTTGTCTCCCTGTTCTCCTCCTGTTTTGTCTCCCCGTTCTCCTCCTGTGCTGTCTCCCTGTTCTCCTCCTGTGTTTTCAGCCTGTTCTCCTCCTGTTTTGTCTCCCTGTTCTCCTCCTGTGTTTTCAGTTTGTTCTCCTCCTGTTTTGTCTCCCTGTTCTCCTCCTGTTTTTCAGCCTGTTCTCCTCCTGTGCTGTCTCCCTGTTCTCCTCCTGTTTTGTCTCCCTGTTCTCCTCCTGTTTTGTCTCCCCGTTCTCCTCCTGTGTTGTCTCCCTGTTCTCCTCCTGTGCTGTCTCCCTGTTCTCCTCCTTTTGTCTCCCTGTTCTCCTCCTGTGTTGTCTCCCTGTTCTCCTCCTGTGCTGTCTCCCTGTTCTCCTCCTGTTTTTCTCCCTGTTCTCCTCCTGTTTTGTCTCCCCGTTCTCCTCCTGTGCTGTCTCCCTGTTCTCCTCCTGTGCTGTCTCCCTGTTCTCCTCCTGTTTTGTCTCCCTGTTCTCCTCCTGTGTTTTCAGCCTTTTCTCCTCCTGTGCTGTCTCCCTGTTCTCCTCCTGTGCTGTCTCCCTGCTCTCCTCCTGTGTTGTCTCCCTGCTCTCCTCCTTTGCTGTCTCCCTGTTCTCCTCCTGTGTGGTCTCCCTGCTCTCCTCCTGTGTTGTCTCTCTGTTCTCCTCCTGTTTTGTCTCCCTGTTCTCCTCCTGTGCTGTCTCCCTGTTCTCCTCCTATTTTGTCTCCCTGTTCTCCTCCTGTTTTGTCTCCCTGTTCTCCTCCTGTGCTGTCTCCCTGTTCTCCTCCTGTGTTGTCTCCCTGTTCTCCTCCTGTGTTGTCTCCCTCTTCTCCTCCTGTGCTGTCTCCCTGTTCTCCTCCTGTGCTGTCTCCCTGTTCTCCTCCTGTGCTGTCTCCCTGTTCTATTCCTGTGTTGTCTCCCTTTTCTCCTCCTGTGTTGTCTCCCTGTTCTCCCAGTGTTTTCAGCCTGTTCTCCTCCTGTTTTGTTTCCCTGTTCTTCTCCTGTTTTGTCTCCCTGTTCTCCTCCTGTGTTTTCAGCCTGTTCTCCTCCTGTGTTTTCAGCCTGTTCTCCTCCTGTGTTTTCAGCCTGTTCTCCTCCTGTGCTGTCTCCCTGTTCTCCTCCTGAGTTTTCAGCCTGTTCTCCTCCTGTGTTTTCAGCCTGTTCTCCTCCTGTGTTGTCTCCCTGTTCTCCTCCTGTTTTGTCTCCCTGTTCTCCTCCTGTGCTTTCTACCTGTTCTCCTCCTGTGCTGTCTACCTGTTCTCCTCCTGTTTTGTCTCCCTGTTCTCCTCCTGTGCTGTCTCCCTGTTCTCCTCCTGTTTTGTCTCCCTGTTCTCCTCCTGTGCTGTCTCCCTGTTCTCCTCCTGTTTTGTCTCCCTGTTCTCCTCCTGTGTTCTCAGCCTGTTCTCCTCCTGTTTTGTCTCCCTGTTCTCCTCCTGTGTTTTCAGCCTTTTCTCCTCCTGTGCTGTCTCCCTGTTCTCCTCCTGTGTTGTCTCCCTTTTCTCCTCCTGTGTTGTCTCCCTGTTCTCCCAGTGTTTCAGCCTGTTCTCCTCCTGTTTTGTCTCCCTGTTCTCCCAGTGTTTTCAGCCTGTTCTCCTCCTGTTTTGTCTCCCTGTTCTCCTCCTGTGTTGTCTCCCTGTTCTCCCAGTGTTTTCAGCCTGTTCTCCTCCTGTGTTGTCTCCCTGTTCTCCCAGTGTTTCAGCCTGTTCTCCTCCTGTTTTGTCTCCCTGTTCTCCCAGTGTTTTCAGCCTGTTCTCCTCCTGTTTTGTCTCCCTGTTCTCCTCCTGTGTTGTCTCCCTTTTCTCCTCCTGTGTTATCTCCCTTTTCTCCTCCTGTGTTGTCTCCCTGTTCTCCTCCTGTGTTTTCAGCCTGTTCTCCTCCTGTTTTTTCTCCCTCTTCTCCTCCTGTGTTTTCAGCCTGTTCTCCTCCTGTTTTGTCTCCCTGTTCTCCCAGTGTTTTCAGCCTGTTCTCCTCCTGTTCTGTCTCCCTGTTCTCCCAGTGTTTTCAGCTTGTTCTCCTCCTGTGTTGTCTCCCCGTTCTCCTCCTGTGTTGTCTCCCTGTTCTCTGTGCTGTCTCCCTGTTCTCCTCCTGTGTTTTCAGCCTGTTCTCCTCCTGTTTTGTCTCCCTGTTCTCCTCCTGTGTTTTCAGTTTGTTCTCCTCCTGTTTTGTCTCCCTGTTCTCCTCCTGTGTTTTCAGCCTGTTCTCCTCCTGTGCTGTCTCCCTGTTCTCCTCCTATTTTGTCTCCCTGTTCTCCTCCTGTTTTGTCTCCCCGTTCTCCTCCTGTGTTGTCTCCCTGTTCTCCTCCTGTGCTGTCTACCTGTTCTCCTCCTTTGCTGTCTCCCTGTTCTCCTCCTGTGCTGTCTACCTGTTCTCCTCCTGTGCTGTCTCCCTGTTCTCCTCCTGTTTTGTCTCCCTGTTCTCCTCCTGTGTTGTCTCCCTGTTCTCCTCCTGTGCTGTCTCCCTGTTCTCCTCCTGTGCTGTCTCCCTGTTCTCCTCCTGTTTTGTCTCCCTGTTCTCCTCCTGTTTTGTCTCCCTGTTCTCCTCCTGTTTTTTCTCCCCGTTCTCCTCCTGTGTTGTCTCCCTGTTCTCTGTGCTGTGTCCCTGTTCTCCTCCTGTGTTTTCAGCCTGTTCTCCTCCTGTTTTGTCTCCCCGTTCTCCTCCTGTGCTGTCTCCCTGTTCTCCTCCTGTGCTGTCTCCCTGTTCTCCTCCTGTTTTGTCTCCCTGTTCTCCTCCTGTGTTTTCAGCCTTTTCTCCTCCTGTGCTGTCTCCCTGTTCTCCTCCTGTGCTGTCTCCCTGCTCTCCTCCTGTGTTGTCTCCCTGCTCTCCTCCTTTGCTGTCTCCCTGTTCTCCTCCTGTGTGGTCTCCCTGCTCTCCTCCTGTGTTGTCTCTCTGTTCTCCTCCTGTTTTGTCTCCCTGTTCTCCTCCTGTGCTGTCTCCCTGTTCTCCTCCTGTTTTGTCTCCCCGTTCTCCTCCTGTGTTGTCTCCCTGTTCTCTGTGCTGTCTCCCTGTTCTCCTCCTGTGTTTTCAGCCTGTTCTCCTCCTGTTTTGTCTCCCTGTTCTCCTCCTGTGTTTTCAGCTTGTTCTCCTCCTGTTTTGTCTCCCTGTTCTCCTCCTGTGTTTTCAGCCTGTTCTCCTCCTGTGCTGTCTCCCTGTTCTCCTCCTATTTGTCTCCCTGTTCTCCTCCTGTTTTGTCTCCCTGTTCTCCTCTTGTGCTGTCTCCCTGTTCTCCTCCTGTGCTGTCTCCCTGTTCTCCTCCTGTTTGTCTCCCTGTTCTCCTCCTGTTTTGTCTCCCCGTTCTCCTCCTGTGTTGTCTCCCTGTTCTCCTCCTGTTTTGTCTCCCTGTTCTCCTCCTGTGTTTTCAGCCTGTTCTCCTCCTGTTTGTCTCCCTGTTCTCCTCCTGTGCTGTCTACCTGTTCTCCTCCTGTGCTGTCTCCCTGTTCTCCTCCTGTGCTGTCTCCCTGTTCTCCTCCTGTTTTGTCTCCCTGTTCTCCTCCTGTGTTTTCAGCCTTTTCCTCCCCTGTGCTGTCTCCCTGTTCTCCTCCTGTGCTGTCTCCCTGCTCTCCTCCTTGTTGTCTCCCTGCTCTCCTCCTTTGCTGTCTCCCTGTTCTCCTCCTGTGTGGTCTCCCTGCTCTCCTCCTGTGTTGTCTCTCTGTTCTCCTCCTGTTTTGTCTCCCTGTTCTCCTCCTGTGTTGTCTCCCTGTTCTCCTCCTGGGCTGTCTCCCTGTTCTCCTCCTGTTTTGTCTCCCTGTTCTCCTCCTGTTTTGTCTCCCTGTTGTCCTCCTGTGCTGTCTCCCTGTTCTCCTCCTGTTTTGTCTCCCTGTCGCCTCCTGTTTTGTCTCCCTGTTCTCCTCTGTTTTGTCTCCCCGTTCTCCTCCTGTGTTGTCTCCCTGTTCTCTGTGCTGTGTCCCTGTTCTCCTCCTGTGTTTTCAGCCTGTTCTCCTCCTGTTTTGTCTCCCCTTCTCCTCCTGTGTTGTCTCCCTGTTCTCTGTGCTGTCTCCCTGTTCTCCTCCTGTGTTTTCAGCCTGTTCTCCTCCTGTTTTGTCTCCCTGTTCTCCTCCTGTGTTTTCAGTTTGTTCTCCTCCTGTTTTGTCTCCCTGTTCTCCTCCTGTGTTTTCAGCCTGTTCTCCTCCTGTGCTGTCTCCCTGTTCTCCTCCTATTTTGTCTCCCTGTTCTCCTCCTGTTTTGTCTCCCCGTTCTCCTCCTGTGCTGTCTCCCTGTTCTCCTCCTGTGTTTTCAGCCTGTTCTCCTCCTGTTTTGTCTCCCTGTCTCCTCCTGTGTTTTCAGTTTGTTCTCTCTCCTGTTTTGTCTCCCTGTTCTCCTCCTGTGTTTTCAGCCTGTTCTCCTCCTGTGCTGTCTCCCTGTTCTCCTCCTATTTTGTCTCCCTGTTCTCCTCCTGTTTTGTCTCCCCGTTCTCCTCCTGTGTTGTCTCCCTGTTTCTCCTCCTGTGCTGTCTACCTGTTCTCCTCCTTTGCTGTCTCCCTGTTCTCCTCCTGGCTGTCTACCTGTTCTCCTCCTGTGCTGTCTCCCTGTTTCCTCCTGTTTTGTCTCCCTGTTCTCCTCCTGTGTTGTCTCCCTGTTCTCCTCCTGTGCTGTCTCCCTGTTCTCCTCCTGTGCTGTCTCCCTGTTCTCCTCCTGTTTTTGTCTCCCTGTTCTCCTCCTGTGTTTTCAGCCTTTTTCTCCTCCTGTGCTGTCTCCTGTTCTCCTCCTGTGCTGTCCCCCTGCTCTCCTCCTGTGTTGTCTCCCTGCTCTCCTCCTTTGCTGTCTCCCTGTTCTCCTCCTGTGTGGTCTCCCTGCTCTCCTCCTGTGTTGTCTCTCTGTTCTCCTCCTGTTTTGTCTCCCTGTTCTCCTCCTGTGCTGTCTCCCTGTTCTCCTCCTATTTTGTCTCCCTGTTCTCCTCTGTTTTGTCTCCCTGTTCTCCTCCTGGCTGTCTCCCTGTTCTCCTCCTGTGTTGTCTCCCTGTTCTCCTCCGTGTTGTCTCCCTCTTCTCCTCTGTGCTGTCTCCCTGTTCTCCTCCTGTGCTGTCTCCCTGTTCTCCTCCTGTGCTGTCTCCCGTTCTATTCCTGTGTTGTCTCCCTTTCTCCTCCTGTGTTTCTCCCTGTTCCTCCCAGTGTTTTCAGCCTGTTCTCCTCCTGTTTGTTTCCCTGTTCTTCTCCTGTTTTGTCTCCCTGTTCTCCTCCTGTGTTTTCAGCCTGTTCTCCTCCTGTGTTTTCAGCCTGTTCTCCTCCTGTGTTTTCAGCCTGTTCTCCCCTGTGCTGTCTCCCTGTTCTCCTCCTGAGTTTTCAGCCTGTTCTCCTCCTGTGTTTCAGCCTGTTCTCCTCCTGTGTTGTCTCCCTGTTCTCCTCCTGTTTTGTCTCCCTGTTCTCCTCCTGTGCTTTCTACCTGTTCTCCTCTGTGCTGTCTACCTGTTCTCCTCCTGTTTTGTCTCCCTGTTCTCCTCCTGTGCTGTCTCCCTGTTCTCCTCCTGTTTT